>NC_089911.1:4590580-4890580 GCF_040182565.1 Anser cygnoides
CCAGCCCCCCCAGCCCCCAGCCCCCAGCCCTCCCGAGCCCCGCCGGCAGCTCGCTTTTCTCCTCGCAGGCCCTGATGCGTTTCTGCACCTCCGCGAACGCCCTCGCCCGCAGGAGAGCCATGGAAAGGGTCTGCAAGCTGGGCGAGTTCCTGGCCAAGTGCTCCTCGCTGGAGGTGAGCGGCTCGGCCACCCCCGGCCGCGTCGTTCCCCCCCCCTTTCCCCGCAGCCCCCAGAGCCTCGAGGCCGGGGCCTCCTCCCTCCCCGGCCTCCTCTTCAACCTCCTCCTCGCCTTCCGCAGCCCTTCGGGAGGTACCTGAAGATCTCGCAGAGGACGGACCTCATCCTCACCTGCCTGCAGCTTGTGACAGAAGGCGTGTGCGATGAGGACCAGCACTGGGTCTCCTTTCTGCTCGACGCGACCACCCGAGACCCCATCAGCTGGCTGGCGGACGTGAGAGCCCCCCCGCCCTGAGCCCCCTCCCCCGGCCTCGACGCCCCCCCCGGCAGGGAAGGAAAGGAGGCCGCTTTTCACCCCCCCGCGTCCCCCCGGCAGGTCCCGCACTTCGTCAACTTCTTCTTCAAAACGCTGAAGAAGCAGCCGGCGCCCGACGTGCGGAAGAGGCTCCTGGAGCTGCTCGTCCTCCTCACGGAGTGCTTCCCCCGCTCCGTGCTCATGACCGTGCTCTTCATCTGCCCGTCCCAAGAAAGGTACCGGCCCCCGAGCCTCCAGGGCACCCCAAACCGCAGCCCCCAGGGCTCCCCCGATAACCCCGCGGGGCCCCCGCCGATAACGCCCTCTCCGTGCCCGCAGCGCCTCGATGGACATGTGGGAGGTGATGTTTGCCGTGCCCGCCATGGCGAAGCGGCTCCTGCACGAGCTCCACCTGCTGCTGCACGACAGGAACATCCGCGAGTTCCTCGGGGTGGCCGAGGACCTCAGCCTCGTCCGCCTCAGCCTCCTCTACGCCCAGCGCCCCGAAGACCCCGTCCCCAAGGAGCTGCGGGACGTGGAGTGCCTGCAGCGCTGCCTCAGGACCGCCAACTTCCACCTGCTCTGGCTGGCGCTCAAAGGCCTGGCGGCGCTGATGGAGAGGCCGCAGCTGGTGAGCCTCCGCCCTCTTCCCCTCCCCGCTCCCGGCCTCGGCTGGCGGCGCGGCGGCCTCCTCACGCCCCGGTGTTTTCGGCGCAGGCCAAGGCAGGGCAGTGCCTGCTGCCGGACGTGCTGGAGACCCTGCAGTTCGGCAAGCCCCACATCACGGCGGCGGCCCTGGCGGTCTGCGGCAACATCCTCGGCATCGTGGAGAAGAAGGCGGCCAGCCTCACCGCCCTCGAGCTGGTCGACGTGGTCAAGCCTCTCCTGGACAACGTAAGCGGGAGGACGAGCCTCCGCGGCCCCGCGGCGCCCGCCCCGTGCCGGAGCCACGCAGCCGAAACCCCCCGTCCCCCTTCCTCTTCCTCTTCCCCAGGAGGCCGCCGCGGTGCGGGAGAGCTCCATGAAGCTCTTCAAGGCGGCCATGGAGCGCGTGCTGTGGAGGCACAAGACGCAGATGTGGAAGAAGGTGCGCAAGATCCTCGTCCCGCTCTACCTGCGCATGAGCGACGAGACCCACAGCGTGGCCAAGGTAAGCGCCGGCGACGGAGGCTCGCGGCGAGGCCGGAGGGCGCGAGGAGCCGGCGCCGAGCCCCGTGCCTCCGCTGCCTCGCAGGCCTCCCAAGAAGCCCTCATGGCGGCGGCGGAGCTCTTGTGGTGGGATGAGCTGAAGGACGTGGCCCACATGGAGCAGACCTGGAGGATCAGAGCGTGCCTGGTGAGGGCGGCCTCCGCGGCGAGGCTGGCGGGGGGCTCTCGGGGGTTCCCCGAGGTGGGTGGGTGGGGGGGGAAGAAACGGGGCCGGGGAGGCTCACCGAGCCTCGCGGCCTCTCCAGCTGCAGCAGGATCGAGACCGGGTAGAGAAGCGCCTACAGCAGAGCCGGGCGTACCTGGAGGACCCTCAGGCATCCGTGCGCGAGGAGACCGTGAGGTTCATCGGTGAGGCCACCTCCCTGCCCCAGCGGCCTCCGCAAGAGGCCCCGCGGCCTCCCCTCGCCCTGCCCGGGGCGGAGGCTGACGGGCGGCTTTGCTCCTAGGGCTCGCCGCGGAGCTCCTCCAGGACCAGAGCGAAGAGAAGCTGCGCGAAATCATCGACAGTGAGTGAGGGGAGCACTGGAGGCCGGGCGGGGGAGGACTGGAGGCCGGGCCTCCGCCCCGGGGGAGGCGCGGTGGAGGCTGGGGGGGGGAACGAATCGGGGGGGCCGCGGGGCGCTCGGAGCGGCTGCTCCCCGCGTTCCTCCCGGCTGGGGGGCTCCCGGAGGGGTCTCCGCGGCCCGAGCGGAGGCTCCAGCCTCTCTCCGTCCTCCCGCAGTCCTGCAGCCCATGATGCACGACGCGGCGCCCTCGGTGCGCGCGGAGACCTCCCGCACCATCCAGGCCCTGCTGCAGCATCGCAAGTGGCTCCAGCGGCTGCCGGTGCCGTGGAACCCGCTGGCGGCGCTCTGCTGCTGGCCTCGAAGGCGCCGCCAGAGGCCGAAGACCGAGCCCCAGCCCGAGGAGAGCCCAGAAGGTTCCGGCTCTGAAGGGACGTCCAAGGACCCATCCCCCTGCCAGAGCAAGGACGACTAGCTCACCTCACGGCCGCAGGGGGTTCGGATGCCTGCAGAGGAGCCTCCGCACCCCCCCCGGGCAGCCTGCTCCACGTTTTGCCGCCCTCACCACAAATAAATTTCGTCCCCATGTTTGTCCGGTGCCTCCTGCGTTCACCCCTCGGCGTCCTCCGAGCTAAGGACCCCCTCGGCCTCTCCTCCTAAGGGAGGCGCTCCGCAGCCTCCATCATCCTCACAGCTCCGCGCCGGCCTCCCTCCTGTGCCCAGCCTCCTCCTTTGGTGCCTGCTGAGGTGGCCTCCAAGGAGACGGGGGGAGCCCAACCTTAAAGACTTTATAATTTCATGTGAAAAAAAAAAAAAAACCCTACTCTTTTTTTTTTTTTTACGGTCCAAACCCCACTTTTTTTTTTTTAAGTTTTGAGCAGTTAAAGTTTTGATAGGATAAAGTTTATTTTGGTCACGTTTCATTTTGGGTGGTAAAATCCACCCTTTTCAGACCAAAAGCACCGCTGGAGGTCAGAAAACCTCCTTAGACCGTGCCTGGAGGAGTTTGAAAGGTTTAGGGGCGCGCTTTCATGGGGGATTTCTCCAAATTAGGTTGAGAGATCTTCCCAACCTTAAAGATTTTATCGTTTCAAGCTGAAAATAAACCTCTTTAAGGGACCACAAAATGGCCGCCCTCCCTGAGGGCCCCCTCAGCCTCCCTGCTGGGCCCGCCTGCACCGTGAGGGGGGAGCCGAGGCTGTGCCCCCCTTTTTGGGGTCGCCTCGAAAAAGAAATCGAAATTCTGAAGGACTCGGGGGTGGAAAACGGGGTTTTGTAGTTTTATGGCACGCAGTAAAGAGCAAAAGTTCAAGGATTTGGGTGGACAAATGAGGGGTCACACCCCAGCCCCATTTTGAGAGGAGAGAGTTTTCTTTGGGTAAATTTTGTTTTGAGAGGATAAAGTTTTGAGAGGACAAAGTTTACTTTGGTCAAGGTTTATTTTGGGAAAATCCACCCTTTTCAGCCCAAAAGCTCTGTTGGAGGTCAGAAAACCTCCTTGGAGGTCCAGAGTTTAAAAGGTTTAGGGGTGTGCTTTCATGGGGGATTTCTCCAAATTAGCTTGAGAGATCTTTCCAACCTTCAAGATTTTATCATTTCAGGCTAACAAGCAAACAAACAAAAAAAACTACTCTTTTTTTTTTTTTTTTTAAGGTCCAAACCCCACTTTTTTTTAAAGTTTTGCGCAGTTAAAGTTTTGATAGGACAAAGTTTACTTTGGTCACGTTTCATTTTGGGTGGTAAAATCCACCCTTTTCAGACCAAAAGCACCGTTGGAGGTCAGAAAACCTCCTTAGACCGTGCCTGGAGGAGTTTAAAAGGTTTAGGGGCGCGCTTTCATGGGGGATTTCTCCAGATTAGGTTGAGAGATCTTTCCAACCTTCAAGATTTTATAATTTCATGTGAAAAAAAAACTCTTTTTTTAAGGTACAAACCCCACTTTTTAAAATCCAACCCTCCCTTTTCAAGACCCCAAATTCTCACTGCAGGATTAAACCCTCCTTTTTCACACCAAATCCCAATTTTCAGTGCTAGGGGACCCTGTCTTTAGGGTCCGAAGCCTCATTTTGGGGTTTTAAAACCTTTCCTTTCAGTTCTAAGTCCATTTGTGAGGGCTCAAGGCCGAGCCTGGGGGAAACCCTGCGCCCCATGGGGGGGATTCTGCTGCCTTGGGTGGTTTGGGGGAGATTTAGGGGTTTTGGGGTGTTCTGGGGGCTTTTAGGGGGGTTTTGAGGGGACCTTGTGTTTTTTGGGGGGGGGTGCTTTCTGAAGCTTTATTTTCGGGGGGGGGGGGATCCTCGAGCATTGCGTTGAACCTCGAGTCCCACATTCAGTTTTTGCGACCAGGTGACCCTGGAGGTCTCTTCCAACCCTAACGACTGAGGACTGTAATTAGCAGAGCCCCCCCCGTTCCCAGAGCCCCCCCATTCCCTGACACGTCCCCGCGTCCCCCCCAGAAGCCACGGGCAGCCATCTCTCCTCAGCCCCTCTGTGCTCCGTGAGGGACCACAAAATGGCCGCCCTCCCTGAGGGCCCCCTCAGCCTCCCTGCTGGGCCCGGCCTGCGCCGTGAGGGGGGAGCCGAGGCTGTGCCCCCCTTTTTGGGGTCTTCTTCAAAAAAGATCGAAATTTTGAAGGACTGGGGAGTGAAAAATGGGGTTTTGTGGTTGTAGAGCACGTGGGAAACACAAAAGTTCAAGGATTTGGGTGGACAAATGAGGGATCAAACCCCAGCCCCGTTTTGAGAGAATAAAGTTTTATTTTGGTAAATTTTGTTTTGAGAGGAGAAAGTTTTGAGCAGTTAAAGTTTTGATAGGACAAAGTTTATTTTGGTCACGTTTCATTTTGGGTGGTAAAATCCACCCTTTTCAGACCAAAAGCACCGCTGGAGGTCAGAAAACCTCCTTAGACCGTGCCTGGAGGAGTTTGAAAGGTTTAGGGGCGCGCTTTCATGGGGGATTTCTCCAAATTAGGTTGAGAGATCTTCCCAACCTTAAAGATTTTATCGTTTCAAGCTGAAAATAAACCTCTTTAAGGGACCACAAAATGGCCGCCCTCCCTGAGGGCCCCCTCAGCCTCCCTGCTGGGCCCGCCTGCACCGTGAGGGGGGAGCCGAGGCTGTGCCCCCCTTTTTGGGGTCGCCTCGAAAAAGAAATTGAAATTCTGAAGGACTCGGGGGTGGAAAACGGGGTTTTGTAGTTTTATGGCACGCAGTAAAGAGCAAAAGTTCAAGGATTTGGGTGGACAAATGAGGGGTCACACCCCAGCCCCATTTTGAGAGGAGAGAGTTTTCTTTGGGTAAATTTTGTTTTGAGAGGATAAAGTTTTGAGAGGACAAAGTTTACTTTGGTCAAGGTTTATTTTGGGAAAATCCACCCTTTTCAGCCCAAAAGCTCTGTTGGAGGTCAGAAAACCTCCTTGGAGGTCCAGAGTTTAAAAGGTTTAGGGGTGTGCTTTCATGGGGGATTTCTCCAAATTAGCTTGAGAGATCTTTCCAACCTTCAAGATTTTATCATTTCAGGCTAACAAGCAAACAAACAAAAAAAACTACTCTTTTTTTTTTTTTTTTAAGGTCCAAACCCCACTTTTTTTTAAAGTTTTGCGCAGTTAAAGTTTTGATAGGACAAAGTTTACTTTGGTCACGTTTCATTTTGGGTGGTAAAATCCACCCTTTTCAGACCAAAAGCACCGTTGGAGGTCAGAAAACCTCCTTAGACCGTGCCTGGAGGAGTTTGAAAGGTTTAGGGGCGCGCTTTCATGGGGGATTTCTCCAGATTAGGTTGAGAGATCTTTCCAACCTTAAAGATTTTATCATTTCAGGCTAAAAAAAATCTTTTTAAGGGACCACAAAATGGCCACCCTCCCTGAGGGCTCCCTCAGCCTCCCTCCTGTGCCCGGCCTCCTCCTTTGGCGCCTGCTGAGGTGGCCTCCAACGAGACGGGGGGAGCCCAACCTTAAAGACTTTATAATTTCATGTGAAAAACAAACAAACAAACAAACCAAAAAAACTACTCTTTTTTTTTTTTTTTTAAGGTGCAAACCCCACTTTTTAAAATCCAACCCTCCCTTTTCAAGACCCCAAATTCTCACTGCAGGATTAAACCCTCCTTTTTCACAAAAAATCCCAATTTTCAGTGCTAGGGGACCCTGTCTTTAGGGTCCGAGGCCTCATTTTGGGGTTTTAAAACCTCTCTGTGCTCCCCTCTGTGCTCCGTGAGGGACCACAGAATGGCCGCCCTCCCTGAGGGCCCCCTCAGCCTCCCTGCTGGGCCCGGCCTGCACCGTGAGGGGGGAGCCGAGGCTGTGCCCCCCTTTTTGGGGTCGCCTCGAAAACAAATCGAAATTCTGAAGGACTAGGGTGGAAAACGGGGTTTTGTGGGTTTACGGCACACAGTAAAGAGCAAAAGTTCAAGGATTTGGGTGGAAAAATGAGGGGTCACACCCCAGCCCTGTTTTGAGAGAATAAAGTTTTATTTTGGTAAATTTGGTTTTGAGAGAATAAAGTTTTGAGAGGATTAAGTTTTGAGAGGACAAAGTTTATTTTGGTCAAGTTTTATTTTGGGAAAACCCACCCTTTTCAGCCCAAAAGCTCTGTTTGAGACCAGAAAACCTCCTTGGAGGTCCTCCTTGGACCATGCCTGGAGGACTTTAAAAGGTTTAAGGGCATGCTTTCATGGGGGATTTCTCCAAAATTAGGTTAAGAGATCTTTCCAACCTTTTTGTAATTTTTGGCTATAAACCTCTTTTTTTAAGGTGCAAACCCCACTTTTTAAAATCCAACCCTCCCTTTTCAAGACCCCAAATTCTCACTGCAAGATTAAACCCTCCTTTTTCACAGCAAATCCCAATTTTCAGTGCTAGGGGACCCTGTCTTTAGGGTCGGAAGCCTCATTTTGGGGTTTTAAAACCTCTCTGTGCTCCCCTCTGTGCTCCGTGAGGGACCACAAAATGGCCGCCCTCCCTGAGGGCCCCTCAGCCTCCCTGCTGGGCCCGGCCTGCGCCGTGAGGGGGGAGCCGAGGCTGTGCCCCCCTTTTTGGGGTCTCCTCGAAAAAAAATCGGAATTCTGAAGGACTGGGGAGTGAAAAATGGGGTTTTGTGGTTGTAGAGCACGTGGGAAACACAAAAGTTCAAGGATTTGGGTGGTCAAAATGAGGGGTCGAACCCCTAACCCATTTTGAGAGGAGAAAGTTTTATTTTGGTAAATTTTGTTTTGAGAGGATAAAGTTTTGAGAGGACAAAGTTTTCAGAAGACATGGTTTTACTTTGGCAAATTTTTATTTTGGGAAAATCCACCCTTTTCAACTCAAAAGCTCCGTTGGAGGTCAGAAAACCTCCTTAGAGCGTGCCTGGAGGAGTTTGAAAGGTTTAGGGGCGCGCTTTCATGGGGGATTTCTCCAGATTAGGTTGAGAGATCTTTCCAGCCTTAAAGATTTTGGGGGAGATTTAGGGGTTTTGGGGTGTTCTGGGGGCTTTTATGGGAGGCTGACGAGGGTGTGGGGTGGGGGAGCTGAGGCCGTGCCCCCCCCTTTTTGGGGTCTCATGGCCGGGCGGGTGCTGTTGTTAGGGTCCCTTTGAGACCCGCGCCATGTCACGACATAAAAGCCGTCGCCGCCTCGCCGCCCCCCCCAGTGCCTGTCAGGACAGGGCAGGAGCGAGAGGGAGCGAGCCGGAGACCCACCCCGCGTGGAGCTTCATTCCCTCCCTTCGCGCCCCCCTCACCATGGCAGACAAACCCCCCCCCGAGCGGCCCCGCTTGGCCTGGGTGGACAGCTGGGCCACCCCCATTGAGGAATCCTCCGACTTCCTCGAGGTGAAGCAGGAGGAGGAGGAGGAGGAGGTCGTGCCGCTGCCGGGCCGTGAGTGCAGAGAAACCCCCGCCACGAACGCGCCGAGCTCCCCCGGGGGGGGGCTCGCCGCCGCCCCTGCCGCCGCTCTCCCCTCATGGCCCCCTTCGCTGTCTCTCCCCCAGCCTTCGACGACCTGGCCGTGTACCAGGAGGAAGAGGAGGCCGTGACCACCATTGACGCCTTTGTAACCAACAAGCAAAAGGTAAAGGCGACCCCCGTGGATGCTTGGGGGCTGGGGGGGGGGCTCCCGGCCGGGGCTCCCCACCCTCACCGGGGGTCTCCCGCAGAGCCACCTGAGCGAGGAGCAGAAAATGAAGTTTCTGGAGAGCGTCTGCAGCGTCTGCACCACCGCCCGCGAGAAGGGGCTGTCGGCGGGCCTCGACTGCTTCTGTCGCCGCACCGACGTGGCCAGGCACATCGAGGTGAGAAGGGGGGGAGGCGGGCGGCCGGGGGGGGGGCTGCTGCAACCTTGGGTGCCGCCGGGGGCTGGGGGCCGGGTGCCAGCTCCCGTCCCGCTCCCCTCCCGCAGATCGTGCTGGCGTCGGAGCCCCAGGACCAGCTGCAGTCTCCGGTGCGAGAGCAAGCCATGCTGGCCGTCGCCGCCTTGAGGTACGCGCCCGGGGCCGCCTCCGGCCTCGACCGAGGGTTCTTGGGTTCGGGAGGCCGGGCCTCGCCTCGCGCCCTCTCCTCGAGGCCGGGCCTCAGCTGCGGCCTCACTCCCCCCCCCTCTCCTCGCAGCACGGTGCAGGTGATCAAGGTGAGGGAGATGCTGCGGCTGCTCGACACCTGCTTCCAGAGCGTCTTCCTGCTGCCCCCCAAGGAGAAGCTGAACGCGCGCTTCTATGTGATGGTGGGTGCCGGCGCCCCCTCCCCTCCCCTCCCTCCCCTCCCCGGGGGGTTCCCCAGGGCCCTTCCCGGGGCGCCCCCAGCCCCACGCTCACCCCACGCTCGTTCCCCCCCCACTCGCAGACCATGCACGCCGTGGACAGCATGCTGCAGCTGCTGCTGCTCAGCCCGCCGGCCACCAAGCTCCCGGAGAAGCTGCAGAGCGTCGTGCAGGTCTGTCCCGCGCCCGGCTGGGGGGCTTCTCGTCGTCCTGGGGGGCTTCTCGTCACCCCGAGGGGCTCCTCCTCACCCCAGGTTGCTCCCCCCCACCCCGAGGGGCTCCCCTTCTCCCTGAGGGGCTCCCCCCCACCCCGAGGGGCTCCCCTTCTCTCTGAGGGTCTCTCCCCCACCCCGAGGGGCTCCCCTTCTCCCTGAGGGGCTCCCCCCCAGCCCCCCCAGCCCCCAGCCCCCAGCCCTCCCGAGCCCCGCCGGCAGCTCGCTTTTCTCCTCGCAGGCCCTGATGCGTTTCTGCACCTCCGCGAACGCCCTCGCCCGCAGGAGAGCCATGGAAAGGGTCTGCAAGCTGGGCGAGTTCCTGGCCAAGTGCTCCTCGCTGGAGGTGAGCGGCTCGGCCACCCCCGGCCGCGTCGTTCCCCCCCCTTTCCCCGCAGCCCCCAGAGCCTCGAGGCCGGGGCCTCCTCCCTCCCCGGCCTCCTCTTCAACCTCCTCCTCGCCTTCCGCAGCCCTTCGGGAGGTACCTGAAGATCTCGCAGAGGACGGACCTCATCCTCACCTGCCTGCAGCTTGTGACAGAAGGCGTGTGCGATGAGGACCAGCACTGGGTCTCCTTTCTGCTCGACGCGACCACCCGAGACCCCATCAGCTGGCTGGCGGACGTGAGAGCCCCCCCGCCCTGAGCCCCCTCCCCCGGCCTCGACGCCCCCCCCGGCAGGGAAGGAAAGGAGGCCGCTTTTCACCCCCCCGCGTCCCCCCGGCAGGTCCCGCACTTCGTCAACTTCTTCTTCAAAACGCTGAAGAAGCAGCCGGCGCCCGACGTGCGGAAGAGGCTCCTGGAGCTGCTCGTCCTCCTCACGGAGTGCTTCCCCCGCTCCGTGCTCATGACCGTGCTCTTCATCTGCCCGTCCCAAGAAAGGTACCGGCCCCCGAGCCTCCAGGGCACCCCAAACCGCAGCCCCCAGGGCTCCCCCGATAACCCCGCGGGGCCCCCGCCGATAACGCCCTCTCCGTGCCCGCAGCGCCTCGATGGACATGTGGGAGGTGATGTTTGCCGTGCCCGCCATGGCGAAGCGGCTCCTGCACGAGCTCCACCTGCTGCTGCACGACAGGAACATCCGCGAGTTCCTCGGGGTGGCCGAGGACCTCAGCCTCGTCCGCCTCAGCCTCCTCTACGCCCAGCGCCCCGAAGACCCCGTCCCCAAGGAGCTGCGGGACGTGGAGTGCCTGCAGCGCTGCCTCAGGACCGCCAACTTCCACCTGCTCTGGCTGGCGCTCAAAGGCCTGGCGGCGCTGATGGAGAGGCCGCAGCTGGTGAGCCTCCGCCCTCTTCCCCTCCCCGCTCCCGGCCTCGGCTGGCGGCGCGGCGGCCTCCTCACGCCCCGGTGTTTTCGGCGCAGGCCAAGGCAGGGCAGTGCCTGCTGCCGGACGTGCTGGAGACCCTGCAGTTCGGCAAGCCCCACATCACGGCGGCGGCCCTGGCGGTCTGCGGCAACATCCTCGGCATCGTGGAGAAGAAGGCGGCCAGCCTCACCGCCCTCGAGCTGGTCGACGTGGTCAAGCCTCTCCTGGACAACGTAAGCGGGAGGACGAGCCTCCGCGGCCCCGCGGCGCCCGCCCCGTGCCGGAGCCACGCAGCCGAAACCCCCCGTCCCCCTTCCTCTTCCTCTTCCCCAGGAGGCCGCCGCGGTGCGGGAGAGCTCCATGAAGCTCTTCAAGGCGGCCATGGAGCGCGTGCTGTGGAGGCACAAGACGCAGATGTGGAAGAAGGTGCGCAAGATCCTCGTCCCGCTCTACCTGCGCATGAGCGACGAGACCCACAGCGTGGCCAAGGTAAGCGCCGGCGACGGAGGCTCGCGGCGAGGCCGGAGGGCGCGAGGAGCCGGCGCCGAGCCCCGTGCCTCCGCTGCCTCGCAGGCCTCCCAAGAAGCCCTCATGGCGGCGGCGGAGCTCTTGTGGTGGGATGAGCTGAAGGACGTGGCCCACATGGAGCAGACCTGGAGGATCAGAGCGTGCCTGGTGAGGGCGGCCTCCGCGGCGAGGCTGGCGGGGGGCTCTCGGGGGTTCCCCGAGGTGGGTGGGTGGGGGGGGAAGAAACGGGGCCGGGGAGGCTCACCGAGCCTCGCGGCCTCTCCAGCTGCAGCAGGATCGAGACCGGGTAGAGAAGCGCCTACAGCAGAGCCGGGCGTACCTGGAGGACCCTCAGGCATCCGTGCGCGAGGAGACCGTGAGGTTCATCGGTGAGGCCACCTCCCTGCCCCAGCGGCCTCCGCAAGAGGCCCCGCGGCCTCCCCTCGCCCTGCCCGGGGCGGAGGCTGACGGGCGGCTTTGCTCCTAGGGCTCGCCGCGGAGCTCCTCCAGGACCAGAGCGAAGAGAAGCTGCGCGAAATCATCGACAGTGAGTGAGGGGAGCACTGGAGGCCGGGCGGGGGAGGACTGGAGGCCGGGCCTCCGCCCCGGGGGAGGCGCGGTGGAGGCTGGGGGGGGGAACGAATCGGGGGGGCCGCGGGGCGCTCGGAGCGGCTGCTCCCCGCGTTCCTCCCGGCTGGGGGGCTCCCGGAGGGGTCTCCGCGGCCCGAGCGGAGGCTCCAGCCTCTCTCCGTCCTCCCGCAGTCCTGCAGCCCATGATGCACGACGCGGCGCCCTCGGTGCGCGCGGAGACCTCCCGCACCATCCAGGCCCTGCTGCAGCATCGCAAGTGGCTCCAGCGGCTGCCGGTGCCGTGGAACCCGCTGGCGGCGCTCTGCTGCTGGCCTCGAAGGCGCCGCCAGAGGCCGAAGACCGAGCCCCAGCCCGAGGAGAGCCCAGAAGGTTCCGGCTCTGAAGGGACGTCCAAGGACCCATCCCCCTGCCAGAGCAAGGACGACTAGCTCACCTCACGGCCGCAGGGGGTTCGGATGCCTGCAGAGGAGCCTCCGCACCCCCCCCGGGCAGCCTGCTCCACGTTTTGCCGCCCTCACCACAAATAAATTTCGTCCCCATGTTTGTCCGGTGCCTCCTGCGTTCACCCCTCGGCGTCCTCCGAGCTAAGGACCCCCTCGGCCTCTCCTCCTAAGGGAGGCGCTCCGCAGCCTCCATCATCCTCACAGCTCCGCGCCGGCCTCCCTCCTGTGCCCAGCCTCCTCCTTTGGTGCCTGCTGAGGTGGCCTCCAAGGAGACGGGGGGAGCCCAACCTTAAAGACTTTATAATTTCATGTGAAAAAAAAAAAAAAACCCTACTCTTTTTTTTTTTTTTACGGTCCAAACCCCACTTTTTTTTTTTTAAGTTTTGAGCAGTTAAAGTTTTGATAGGATAAAGTTTATTTTGGTCACGTTTCATTTTGGGTGGTAAAATCCACCCTTTTCAGACCAAAAGCACCGCTGGAGGTCAGAAAACCTCCTTAGACCGTGCCTGGAGGAGTTTGAAAGGTTTAGGGGCGCGCTTTCATGGGGGATTTCTCCAAATTAGGTTGAGAGATCTTCCCAACCTTAAAGATTTTATCGTTTCAAGCTGAAAATAAACCTCTTTAAGGGACCACAAAATGGCCGCCCTCCCTGAGGGCCCCCTCAGCCTCCCTGCTGGGCCCGCCTGCACCGTGAGGGGGGAGCCGAGGCTGTGCCCCCCTTTTTGGGGTCGCCTCGAAAAAGAAATCGAAATTCTGAAGGACTCGGGGGTGGAAAACGGGGTTTTGTAGTTTTATGGCACGCAGTAAAGAGCAAAAGTTCAAGGATTTGGGTGGACAAATGAGGGGTCACACCCCAGCCCCATTTTGAGAGGAGAGAGTTTTCTTTGGGTAAATTTTGTTTTGAGAGGATAAAGTTTTGAGAGGACAAAGTTTACTTTGGTCAAGGTTTATTTTGGGAAAATCCACCCTTTTCAGCCCAAAAGCTCTGTTGGAGGTCAGAAAACCTCCTTGGAGGTCCAGAGTTTAAAAGGTTTAGGGGTGTGCTTTCATGGGGGATTTCTCCAAATTAGCTTGAGAGATCTTTCCAACCTTCAAGATTTTATCATTTCAGGCTAACAAGCAAACAAACAAAAAAAACTACTCTTTTTTTTTTTTTTTTTAAGGTCCAAACCCCACTTTTTTTTAAAGTTTTGCGCAGTTAAAGTTTTGATAGGACAAAGTTTACTTTGGTCACGTTTCATTTTGGGTGGTAAAATCCACCCTTTTCAGACCAAAAGCACCGTTGGAGGTCAGAAAACCTCCTTAGACCGTGCCTGGAGGAGTTTAAAAGGTTTAGGGGCGCGCTTTCATGGGGGATTTCTCCAGATTAGGTTGAGAGATCTTTCCAACCTTCAAGATTTTATAATTTCATGTGAAAAAAAAACTCTTTTTTTAAGGTACAAACCCCACTTTTTAAAATCCAACCCTCCCTTTTCAAGACCCCAAATTCTCACTGCAGGATTAAACCCTCCTTTTTCACACCAAATCCCAATTTTCAGTGCTAGGGGACCCTGTCTTTAGGGTCCGAAGCCTCATTTTGGGGTTTTAAAACCTTTCCTTTCAGTTCTAAGTCCATTTGTGAGGGCTCAAGGCCGAGCCTGGGGGAAACCCTGCGCCCCATGGGGGGGATTCTGCTGCCTTGGGTGGTTTGGGGGAGATTTAGGGGTTTTGGGGTGTTCTGGGGGCTTTTAGGGGGGTTTTGAGGGGACCTTGTGTTTTTTGGGGGGGGGTGCTTTCTGAAGCTTTATTTTCGGGGGGGGGGGGATCCTCGAGCATTGCGTTGAACCTCGAGTCCCACATTCAGTTTTTGCGACCAGGTGACCCTGGAGGTCTCTTCCAACCCTAACGACTGAGGACTGTAATTAGCAGAGCCCCCCCCGTTCCCAGAGCCCCCCCATTCCCTGACACGTCCCCGCGTCCCCCCCAGAAGCCACGGGCAGCCATCTCTCCTCAGCCCCTCTGTGCTCCGTGAGGGACCACAAAATGGCCGCCCTCCCTGAGGGCCCCCTCAGCCTCCCTGCTGGGCCCGGCCTGCGCCGTGAGGGGGGAGCCGAGGCTGTGCCCCCCTTTTTGGGGTCTTCTTCAAAAAAGATCGAAATTTTGAAGGACTGGGGAGTGAAAAATGGGGTTTTGTGGTTGTAGAGCACGTGGTAAACACAAAAGTTCAAGGATTTGGGTGGACAAATGAGGGATCAAACCCCAGCCCCGTTTTGAGAGAATAAAGTTTTATTTTGGTAAATTTTGTTTTGAGAGGAGAAAGTTTTGAGCAGTTAAAGTTTTGATAGGACAAAGTTTATTTTGGTCACGTTTCATTTTGGGTGGTAAAATCCACCCTTTTCAGACCAAAAGCACCGCTGGAGGTCAGAAAACCTCCTTAGACCGTGCCTGGAGGAGTTTGAAAGGTTTAGGGGCGCGCTTTCATGGGGGATTTCTCCAAATTAGGTTGAGAGATCTTCCCAACCTTAAAGATTTTATCGTTTCAAGCTGAAAATAAACCTCTTTAAGGGACCACAAAATGGCCGCCCTCCCTGAGGGCCCCCTCAGCCTCCCTGCTGGGCCCGCCTGCACCGTGAGGGGGGAGCCGAGGCTGTGCCCCCCTTTTTGGGGTCGCCTCGAAAAAGAAATCGAAATTCTGAAGGACTCGGGGGTGGAAAACGGGGTTTTGTAGTTTTATGGCACGCAGTAAAGAGCAAAAGTTCAAGGATTTGGGTGGACAAATGAGGGGTCACACCCCAGCCCCATTTTGAGAGGAGAGAGTTTTCTTTGGGTAAATTTTGTTTTGAGAGGATAAAGTTTTGAGAGGACAAAGTTTACTTTGGTCAAGGTTTATTTTGGGAAAATCCACCCTTTTCAGCCCAAAAGCTCTGTTGGAGGTCAGAAAACCTCCTTGGAGGTCCAGAGTTTAAAAGGTTTAGGGGTGTGCTTTCATGGGGGATTTCTCCAAATTAGCTTGAGAGATCTTTCCAACCTTCAAGATTTTATCATTTCAGGCTAACAAGCAAACAAACAAAAAAAACTACTCTTTTTTTTTTTTTTTTTAAGGTCCAAACCCCACTTTTTTTTAAAGTTTTGCGCAGTTAAAGTTTTGATAGGACAAAGTTTACTTTGGTCACGTTTCATTTTGGGTGGTAAAATCCACCCTTTTCAGACCAAAAGCACCGTTGGAGGTCAGAAAACCTCCTTAGACCGTGCCTGGAGGAGTTTAAAAGGTTTAGGGGCGCGCTTTCATGGGGGATTTCTCCAGATTAGGTTGAGAGATCTTTCCAACCTTCAAGATTTTATAATTTCATGTGAAAAAAAAACTCTTTTTTTAAGGTACAAACCCCACTTTTTAAAATCCAACCCTCCCTTTTCAAGACCCCAAATTCTCACTGCAGGATTAAACCCTCCTTTTTCACACCAAATCCCAATTTTCAGTGCTAGGGGACCCTGTCTTTAGGGTCCGAAGCCTCATTTTGGGGTTTTAAAACCTTTCCTTTCAGTTCTAAGTCCATTTGTGAGGGCTCAAGGCCGAGCCTGGGGGAAACCCTGCGCCCCATGGGGGGGATTCTGCTGCCTTGGGTGGTTTGGGGGAGATTTAGGGGTTTTGGGGTGTTCTGGGGGCTTTTAGGGGGGTTTTGAGGGGACCTTGTGTTTTTGGGGGGGGGTGCTTTCTGAAGCTTTATTTTCGGGGGGGGGGGGATCCTCGAGCATTGCGTTGAACCTCGAGTCCCACATTCAGTTTTTGCGACCAGGTGACCCTGGAGGTCTCTTCCAACACTAACGACTGAGGACTGTAATTAGCAGAGGCCCCCCCCTGTTCCCAGAGCCCCCCCATTCCCTGACACGTCCCCGCGTCCCCCCAGAAGCCACGGGCAGCCATCTCTCCTCAGCCCCTCTGTGCTCCGTGAGGGACCACAAAATGGCCGCCCTCCCTGAGGGCCCCCTCAGCCTCCCTGCTGGGCCCGGCCTGCGCCGTGAGGGGGGAGCCGAGGCTGTGCCCCCCTTTTTGGGGTCTTCTTCAAAAAAGATCGAAATTTTGAAGGACTGGGGAGTGAAAAATGGGGTTTTGTGGTTGTAGAGCACGTGGGAAACACAAAAGTTCAAGGATTTGGGTGGACAAATGAGGGATCAAACCCCAGCCCCGTTTTGAGAGAATAAAGTTTTATTTTGGTAAATTTTGTTTTGAGAGGAGAAAGTTTTGAGCAGTTAAAGTTTTGATAGGACAAAGTTTATTTTGGTCAATTTTCATTTTGGGAAAATCCACCCTTTTCAGACCAAAAGCACCGTTGGAGGTCAGAAAACCTCCTTAGACCGTGCCTGGAGGAGTTTAAAAGGTTCAGGGGCGTGCTTTCGTGGGGGATTTCTCCAAATTAGGTTGAGAGATCTTTCCAACCTTCAAGATTTTATCATTTCAGGCTAAAAAAAATCTTTTTAAGGGACCACAAAATGGCCGCCCTCCCTGAGGGCTCCCTCAGCCTCCCTCCTGTGCCCGGCCTCCTCCTTTGGTGCCTGCTGAGGTGGCCTCCAACGAGACGGGGGGAGCCCAACCTTAAAGACTTTATAATTTCATGTGAAAAACAAACAAACAAACAAACCAAAAAAACTACTCT
Source organism: Anser cygnoides (assembly GCF_040182565.1). Taxonomy (NCBI): domain Eukaryota; kingdom Metazoa; phylum Chordata; class Aves; order Anseriformes; family Anatidae; genus Anser; species Anser cygnoides. Next base: position 4,607,186 of record NC_089911.1, read on the forward strand.
TTTTTTTTTTAAGGCCCAAACCCCACTTTTTTAAATCCAACCCTCTCTTTTCAAGACCCCAAATTCTCACTGCAAGATTAAACCCTCCTTTTTCACACCAAATCCCAATTTTCAGTGCTAGGGGACCCTGTCTTTAGGGTCCGAAGCCTCATTTTGGGGTTTTAAAACCTTTCCTTTCAGTTCTCAGTCCATTTGTGAGGGCTCAAGGCCGAGCGTGGGGGAAAACCTGCGCCCCATGGGGGGGATTCTGCTGCCTTGGGTGGTTTGGGGGAGATTTAGGGGTTTTGGGGTGTTCTGGGGGCTTTTAGGGGGGTTTTGAGGGGAGCTTTGTGAAATTTTATTTGGGGGGGTGGGTCCTCGAGCACTGCGCTGACCCTCGAGTCCCACATTCAGTTTTTGGGACCAGGTGACACTGGAGGTCTCTTCCAACACTAACGACTGAGGACTGTAATTAGCAGAGGCCCCCCCCTGTTCCCAGAGCCCCCCCATTCCCTGACACGTCCCCGCGTCCCCCCCAGAAGCCACGGGCAGCCATCTCTCCTCAGCCCCTCTGTGCTCCGTGAGGGACCACAAAATGGCCGCCCTCCCTGAGGGCCCCCTCAGCCTCCCTGCTGGGCCCGGCCTGCGCCGTGAGGGGGGAGCCAAGGCTGTGCCCCCCTTTTTGGGGTCGCCTCGAAAACAAATTGAAATTCTGAAGGACTGGGGTGGAAAACGGGGTTTTGTGGGTTTACGGCACACAGTAAAGAGCAAAAGTTCAAGGATTTGGGTGGAAAAATGAGGGGTCACACCCCAGCCCTGTTTTGAGAGAATAAAGTTTTATTTTGGTAAATTTGGTTTTGAGAGAATAAAGTTTTGAGAGGATTAAGTTTTGAGAGGACAAAGTTTATTTTGGTCAAGTTTTATTATGGGAAATCCCACCCTTTTCAGCCCAAAAGCTCTGTTTGAGACCAGAAAACCTCCTTGGAGGTCCTCCTTGGACCATGCCTGGAGGACTTTAAAAGGTTTAAGGGCGTGCTTTCATGGGGGATTTCTCCAAAATTAGGTTAAGAGATCTTTCCAACCTTAAAGATTTTGTAATTTTTGGCTATAAACCTCTTTTTTTAAGGTGCAAACCCCACTTTTTAAAATCCAACCCTCCCTTTTCAAGACCCCAAATTCTCACTGCAGGATTAAACCCTCCTTTTTCACACCAAATCCCAATTTTCAGTGCTAGGGGACCCTGTCTTTAGGGTCCGAAGCCTCATTTTGGGGTTTTAAAACCTTTCCTTTCAGTTCTAAGTCCATTTGTGAGGGCTCAAGGCCGAGCCTGCGGGAAAACCTGCGCCCCATGGGGGGGGATTCTGGTGCCTTGGGTGGTTTGGGGGAGATTTAGGGGTTTTGAGGTGTTCTGGAGCCTTTTATGGGAGGCTGACGAGGGTGTGGGGTGTGGGAGCTGAGGCTGTGCCCCCCCTTTTTGGGGTCTCATGGCCAGGCGGGTGCTGTCGTTGGGGTCCCTTTGAGACCCGCGCCATGTCACGACATAAAAGCCGTCGCCGCCTCGCCGCCCCCCCCAGTGCCTGTCAGGACAGGGCAGGAGCGAGAGGGAGCGAGCCGGAGACCCCCCCAAACAGAGCTCTGGCCGGAGTCCCAGCCTCAAAGGACCCCAAAAAGTTTGGGATCTGAAGGTACCTCCCAAGGATCACCCACCCCAATGCTGGGGACCCCCTCACCCTGGGGGGCTCCTCCTTGCCCCACATTGCTCCCCATCGCCCTGAGGGGCTCATCCTCACCCCGAGGGGCCCCCCACCACCCCGGGGGTCTCCCCTTCACTTTGAGGGGCTTCTCACCACCCCAAGGAGCTCCGCAGCACCCTCGGGGCCCCCGCTCACCGTGGGGGGCTCCTTCTTACCCCACGTTGCTCCCCATCACCCCGAAGTGCTCCCCACCACCCTGGGGGTCTCCCCATCACTCTGAGGGGCTTCTCACCACCCCATGGGCTCCCCACAAACCCCAGGGGCTCCCGACCATTCCCCGAGGAGCTCCCCACCACCCTGGGGGGCTCCTGCTTACCCCACGTTGCTCCCCATCACTCCGACGGTCCCCCCACCGCCCCGAGGGGCTCCCCTTCTCTCTGAGGCCCTTGCCTGCAGGAGAGCCGTGGAAAGGATCTGCAAAGTGGGCGAGTTCCTGGCCAAGTGCTCGTGGCTGCGGGGCAAGGGCTCCGAGCCCCCCAGGGAAGCCCCAAGTCCCCAGAGCAAAGCTCTGAGAGACCACAAAATGGCCGCCCTCCCTGAGGGCCCCCTCAGCCTCCCTGCTGGGCCCGGCCTGCGCCGTGAGGGGGGAGCCGAGGCTGTGCCCCCCTTTTTGGGGTCTTCTTCAAAAAAGATCGAAATTTTGAAGGACTGGGGAGTGAAAAATGGGGTTTTGTGGTTGTAGAGCACGTGGGAAACACAAAAGTTCAGGGATTTGGGTGGACAAATGAGGGATCAAACCCCAGCCCCGTTTTGAGAGAATAAAGTTTTATTTTGGTAAATTTCGTTTTGAGAGGAGAAAGTTTTGAGCAGTTAAAGTTTTGATAGGACAAAGTTTATTTTGGTCAATTTTCATTTTGGGAAAATCCACCCTTTTCAGACCAAAAGCACCGTTGGAGGTCAGAAAACCTCCTTAGACCGTGCCTGGAGGAGTTTGAAAGGTTTAGGGGCGCGCTTTCATGGGGGATTTCTCCAGATTAGGTTGAGAGATCTTTCCAACCTTAAAGATTTTATCATTTCAGGCTAAAAAAAATCTTTTTAAGGGACCACAAAATGGCCACCCTCCCTGAGGGCTCCCTCAGCCTCCCTCCTGTGCCCGGCCTCCTCCTTTGGCGCCTGCTGAGGTGGCCTCCAACGAGACGGGGGGAGCCCAACCTTAAAGACTTTATAATTTCATGTGAAAAACAAACAAACAAACAAACCAAAAAAACTACTCTTTTTTTTTTTTTTTTAAGGTGCAAACCCCACTTTTTAAAATCCAACCCTCCCTTTTCAAGACCCCAAATTCTCACTGCAGGATTAAACCCTCCTTTTTCACAAAAAATCCCAATTTTCAGTGCTAGGGGACCCTGTCTTTAGGGTCCGAGGCCTCATTTTGGGGTTTTAAAACCTCTCTGTGCTCCCCTCTGTGCTCCGTGAGGGACCACAGAATGGCCGCCCTCCCTGAGGGCCCCCTCAGCCTCCCTGCTGGGCCCGGCCTGCACCGTGAGGGGGGAGCCGAGGCTGTGCCCCCCTTTTTGGGGTCGCCTCGAAAACAAATCGAAATTCTGAAGGACTAGGGTGGAAAACGGGGTTTTGTGGGTTTACGGCACACAGTAAAGAGCAAAAGTTCAAGGATTTGGGTGGAAAAATGAGGGGTCACACCCCAGCCCTGTTTTGAGAGAATAAAGTTTTATTTTGGTAAATTTGGTTTTGAGAGAATAAAGTTTTGAGAGGATTAAGTTTTGAGAGGACAAAGTTTATTTTGGTCAAGTTTTATTTTGGGAAAACCCACCCTTTTCAGCCCAAAAGCTCTGTTTGAGACCAGAAAACCTCCTTGGAGGTCCTCCTTGGACCATGCCTGGAGGACTTTAAAAGGTTTAAGGGCATGCTTTCATGGGGGATTTCTCCAAAATTAGGTTAAGAGATCTTTCCAACCTTTTTGTAATTTTTGGCTATAAACCTCTTTTTTTAAGGTGCAAACCCCACTTTTTAAAATCCAACCCTCCCTTTTCAAGACCCCAAATTCTCACTGCAAGATTAAACCCTCCTTTTTCACAGCAAATCCCAATTTTCAGTGCTAGGGGACCCTGTCTTTAGGGTCGGAAGCCTCATTTTGGGGTTTTAAAACCTCTCTGTGCTCCCCTCTGTGCTCCGTGAGGGACCCCAAAATGGCCGCCCTCCCTGAGGGCCCCTCAGCCTCCCTGCTGGGCCCGGCCTGCGCCGTGAGGGGGGAGCCGAGGCTGTGCCCCCCTTTTTGGGGTCTCCTCGAAAAAAAATCGGAATTCTGAAGGACTGGGGAGTGAAAAATGGGGTTTTGTGGTTGTAGAGCACGTGGGAAACACAAAAGTTCAAGGATTTGGGTGGTCAAAATGAGGGGTCGAACCCCTAACCCATTTTGAGAGGAGAAAGTTTTATTTTGGTAAATTTTGTTTTGAGAGGATAAAGTTTTGAGAGGACAAAGTTTTCAGAAGACATGGTTTTACTTTGGCAAATTTTTATTTTGGGAAAATCCACCCTTTTCAACTCAAAAGCTCCGTTGGAGGTCAGAAAACCTCCTTAGAGCGTGCCTGGAGGAGTTTGAAAGGTTTAGGGGCGCGCTTTCATGGGGGATTTCTCCAGATTAGGTTGAGAGATCTTTCCAGCCTTAAAGATTTTGGGGGAGATTTAGGGGTTTTGGGGTGTTCTGGGGGCTTTTATGGGAGGCTGACGAGGGTGTGGGGTGGGGGAGCTGAGGCCGTGCCCCCCCCTTTTTGGGGTCTCATGGCCGGGCGGGTGCTGTTGTTAGGGTCCCTTTGAGACCCGCGCCATGTCACGACATAAAAGCCGTCGCCGCCTCGCCGCCCCCCCCAGTGCCTGTCAGGACAGGGCAGGAGCGAGAGGGAGCGAGCCGGAGACCCACCCCGCGTGGAGCTTCATTCCCTCCCTTCGCGCCCCCCCTCACCATGGCAGACAAACCCCCCCCCGAGCGGCCCCGCTTGGCCTGGGTGGACAGCTGGGCCACCCCCATTGAGGAATCCTCCGACTTCCTCGAGGTGAAGCAGGAGGAGGAGGAGGAGGAGGTCGTGCCGCTGCCGGGCCGTGAGTGCAGAGAAACCCCCGCCACGAACGCGCCGAGCTCCCCCGGGGGGGGGCTCGCCGCCGCCCCTGCCGCCGCTCTCCCCTCATGGCCCCCTTCGCTGTCTCTCCCCCAGCCTTCGACGACCTGGCCGTGTACCAGGAGGAAGAGGAGGCCGTGACCACCATTGACGCCTTTGTAACCAACAAGCAAAAGGTAAAGGCGACCCCCGTGGATGCTTGGGGGCTGGGGGGGGGGCTCCCGGCCGGGGCTCCCCACCCTCACCGGGGGTCTCCCGCAGAGCCACCTGAGCGAGGAGCAGAAAATGAAGTTTCTGGAGAGCGTCTGCAGCGTCTGCACCACCGCCCGCGAGAAGGGGCTGTCGGCGGGCCTCGACTGCTTCTGTCGCCGCACCGACGTGGCCAGGCACATCGAGGTGAGAAGGGGGTGAGGCGGGCGGCCGGGGGGGGGCTGCTGCAACCTTGGGTGCCGCCGGGGGCTGGGGGGCCGGGTGCCAGCTCCCGTCCCGCTCCCCTCCCGCAGATCGTGCTGGCGTCGGAGCCCCAGGACCAGCTGCAGTCTCCGGTGCGAGAGCAAGCCATGCTGGCCGTCGCCGCCTTGAGGTACGCGCCCGGGGCCGCCTCCGGCCTCGACCGAGGGTTCTTGGGTTCGGGAGGCCGGCCTCGCCTCGCGCCCTCTCCTCGAGGCCGGGCCTCAGCTGCGGCCTCACTCCCCCCCCCTCTCCTCGCAGCACGGTGCAGGTGATCAAGGTGAGGGAGATGCTGCGGCTGCTCGACACCTGCTTCCAGAGCGTCTTCCTGCTGCCCCCCAAGGAGAAGCTGAACGCGCGCTTCTATGTGATGGTGGGTGCCGGCGCCCCCTCCCCTCCCCTCCCTCCCCTCCCCGGGGGGTTCCCCAGGGCCCTTCCCGGGGCGCCCCCAGCCCCACGCTCACCCCACGCTCGTTCCCCCCCCCACTCGCAGACCATGCACGCCGTGGACAGCATGCTGCAGCTGCTGCTGCTCAGCCCGCCGGCCACCAAGCTCCCGGAGAAGCTGCAGAGCGTCGTGCAGGTCTGTCCCGCGCCCGGCTGGGGGGCTTCTCGTCGTCCTGGGGGGCTTCTCGTCACCCTGGGGGCTTCTCGTCACCCCGAGGGGCTCCTCCTCACCCCAGGTTGCTCCCCCCCACCCCGAGGGGGCTCCCCTTCTCCCTGAGGGGCTCCCCCCCACCCCGAGGGGCTCCCCTTCTCTCTGAGGGTCTCTCCCCCACCCCGAGGGGCTCCCCTTCTCCCTGAGGGGCTCCCCCCCAGCCCCCCCAGCCCCCAGCCCCCAGCCCTCCCGAGCCCCGCCGGCAGCTCGCTTTTCTCCTCGCAGGCCCTGATGCGTTCTGCACCTCCGCGAACGCCCTCGCCCGCAGGAGAGCCATGGAAAGGGTCTGCAAGCTGGGCGAGTTCCTGGCCAAGTGCTCCTCGCTGGAGGTGAGCGGCTCGGCCACCCCCGGCCGCGTCGTTCCCCCCCCCTTTCCCCGCAGCCCCCAGAGCCTCGAGGCCGGGGCCTCCTCCCTCCCCGGCCTCCTCTTCAACCTCCTCCTCGCCTTCCGCAGCCCTTCGGGAGGTACCTGAAGATCTCGCAGAGGACGGACCTCATCCTCACCTGCCTGCAGCTTGTGACAGAAGGCGTGTGCGATGAGGACCAGCACTGGGTCTCCTTTCTGCTCGACGCGACCACCCGAGACCCCATCAGCTGGCTGGCGGACGTGAGAGCCCCCCCGCCCTGAGCCCCCTCCCCCGGCCCTCGACGCCCCCCCCGGCAGGGAAGGAAAGGAGGCCGCTTTTCACCCCCCCGCGTCCCCCCGGCAGGTCCCGCACTTCGTCAACTTCTTCTTCAAAACGCTGAAGAAGCAGCCGGCGCCCGACGTGCGGAAGAGGCTCCTGGAGCTGCTCGTCCTCCTCACGGAGTGCTTCCCCCGCTCCGTGCTCATGACCGTGCTCTTCATCTGCCCGTCCCAAGAAAGGTACCGGCCCCCGAGCCTCCAGGGCACCCCAAACCGCAGCCCCCAGGGCTCCCCCGATAACCCCCGCGGGGCCCCCGCCGATAACGCCCTCTCCGTGCCCGCAGCGCCTCGATGGACATGTGGGAGGTGATGTTTGCCGTGCCCGCCATGGCGAAGCGGCTCCTGCACGAGCTCCACCTGCTGCTGCACGACAGGAACATCCGCGAGTTCCTCGGGGTGGCCGAGGACCTCAGCCTCGTCCGCCTCAGCCTCCTCTACGCCCAGCGCCCCGAAGACCCCGTCCCCAAGGAGCTGCGGGACGTGGAGTGCCTGCAGCGCTGCCTCAGGACCGCCAACTTCCACCTGCTCTGGCTGGCGCTCAAAGGCCTGGCGGCGCTGATGGAGAGGCCGCAGCTGGTGAGCCTCCGCCCTCTTCCCCTCCCCGCTCCCGGCCTCGGCTGGCGGCGCGGCGGCCTCCTCACGCCCCGGTGTTTTCGGCGCAGGCCAAGGCAGGGCAGTGCCTGCTGCCGGACGTGCTGGAGACCCTGCAGTTCGGCAAGCCCCACATCACGGCGGCGGCCCTGGCGGTCTGCGGCAACATCCTCGGCATCGTGGAGAAGGAAGGCGGCCAGCCTCACCGCCCTCGAGCTGGTCGACGTGGTCAAGCCTCTCCTGGACAACGTAAGCGGGAGGACGAGCCTCCGCGGCCCCGCGGCGCCCGCCCGTGCCGGAGCCACGCAGCCGAAACCCCCGTCCCCCTTCCTCTTCCTCTTCCCCAGGAGGCCGCCGCGGTGCGGGAGAGCTCCATGAAGCTCTTCAAGGCGGCCATGGAGCGCGTGCTGTGGAGGCACAAGACGCAGATGTGGAAGAAGGTGCGCAAGATCCTCGTCCCGCTCTACCTGCGCATGAGCGACGAGACCCACAGCGTGGCCAAGGTAAGCGCCGGCGACGGAGGCTCGCGGCGAGGCCGGAGGGCGCGAGGAGCCGGCGCCGAGCCCCGTGCCTCCGCTGCCTCGCAGGCCTCCCAAGAAGCCCTCATGGCGGCGGCGGAGCTCTTGTGGTGGGATGAGCTGAAGGACGTGGCCCACATGGAGCAGACCTGGAGGATCAGAGCGTGCCTGGTGAGGGCGGCCTCCGCGGCGAGGCTGGCGGGGGGCTCTCGGGGGTTCCCCGAGGTGGGTGGGTGGGGGGGAAGAAACGGGGCCGGGGAGGCTCACCGAGCCTCGCGGCCTCTCCAGCTGCAGCAGGATCGAGACCGGGTAGAGAAGCGCCTACAGCAGAGCCGGGCGTACCTGGAGGACCCTCAGGCATCCGTGCGCGAGGAGACCGTGAGGTTCATCGGTGAGGCCACCTCCCTGCCCCAGCGGCCTCCGCAAGAGGCCCCGCGGCCTCCCCTCGCCCTGCCCGGGGCGGAGGCTGACGGGCGGCTTTGCTCCTAGGGCTCGCCGCGGAGCTCCTCCAGGACCAGAGCGAAGAGAAGCTGCGCGAAATCATCGACAGTGAGTGAGGGGAGCACTGGAGGCCGGGCGGGGGAGGACTGGAGGCCGGGCCTCCGCCCCGGGGGAGGCGCGGTGGAGGCTGGGGGGGGAACGAATCGGGGGGGCCGCGGGGCGCTCGGAGCGGCTGCTCCCCGCGTTCCTCCCGGCTGGGGGCTCCCGGAGGGGTCTCCGCGGCCCGGCGGAGGCTCCAGCCTCTCTCCGTCCTCCCGCAGTCCTGCAGCCCATGATGCACGACGCGGCGCCCTCGGTGCGCGCGGAGACCTCCCGCACCATCCAGGCCCTGCTGCAGCATCGCAAGTGGCTCCGGCGGCTGCCGGTGCCGTGGAACCCGCTGGCGGCGCTCTGCTGCTGGCCTCGAAGGCGCCGCCAGAGGCCGAAGACCGAGCCCCAGCCCGAGGAGAGCCCAGAAGGTTCCGGCTCTGAAGGGACGTCCAAGGACCCATCCCCCTGCCAGAGCAAGGACGACTAGCTCACCTCACGGCCGCAGGGGGTTCGGATGCCTGCAGAGGAGCCTCCGCACCCCCCCGGGCAGCCTGCTCCACGTTTTGCCGCCCTCACCACAAATAAATTTCGTCCCCATGTTTGTCCGGTGCCTCCTGCGTTCACCCCTCGGCGTCCTCCGAGCTAAAGACCCCCTCGGCCTCTCCTCCTAAGGGAGGCGCTCCGCAGCCTCCATCATCCTCACAGCTCCGCGCCGGCCTCCCTCCTGTGCCCGGCCTCCTCCTTTGGTGCCTGCTGAGGTGGCCTCCAAGGAGACGGGGGGAGCCCAACCTTAAAGACTCTATAATTTCATGTGAAAAAAAAAAAAAAAACCCTACTCTTTTTTTTTTTTTTACGGTCCAACACCCCACTTTTTTTTTTTGTAAGTTTTGAGCAGTTAAAGTTTTGATAGGACAAAGTTTATTTGGTCACGTTTCATTTTGGGTGGTAAAATCCACACTTTTCAGACCAAAAGCACCGCTGGAGGTCAGAAAACCTCCTTAGACCGTGCCTGGAGGAGTTTGAAAGGTTTAGGGGCGCGCTTTCATGGGGGATTTCTCCAAATTAGGCTGAGAGATCTTTCCAACCTTAAAGATTTTATCGTTTCAAGCTGAAAATAAACCTCTTTAAGGGACCACAAAATGGCCGCCCTCCCTGAGGGCCCCCTCAGCCTCCCTGCTGGGCCCGCCTGCACCGTGAGGGGGGAGCCGAGGCTGTGCCCCCCTTTTTGGGGTCTCCTCGAAAAAGAAATCGAAATTCTGAAGGACTCGGGGGTGGAAAACGGGGTTTTGTAGTTTTATGGCACGCAGTAAAGAGCAAAAGTTCAAGGATTTGGGTGGACAAATGAGGGGTCACACCCAGCCCCATTTTGAGAGGAGAGAGTTTTCTTTGGGTAAATTTTGTTTTGAGAGGATAAAGTTTTGAGAGGACAAAGTTTACTTTGGTCAAGGTTTATTTTGGGAAAATCCACCCTTTTCAGCCCAAAAGCTCTGTTGGAGGTCAGAAAACCTCCTTGGAGGTCCAGAGTTTAAAAGGTTTAGGGGCGTGCTTTCATGGGGGATTTCTCCAGATTAGGTTGAGAGATCTTTCCAACCTTCAAGATTTTATCATTTCAGGCTAACAAGCAAACAAACAAAAAAACTACTCTTTTTTTTTTTTTTTTAAGGTCAATAAAGTTTTGATGAGGACAAAGTTTACTTTGGTCAAGGTTTATTTTGGGAAAATCCACCCTTTTCAGCCCAAAAGCTCTGTTGGAGGTCAGAAAACCTCCTTGGAGTGTCCAGAGTTTAAAAGGTTTAGGGGCGTGCTTTCATGGGGGATTTCTCCAGATTAGGTTGAGAGATCTTTCCAACCTTCAAGATTTTATAATTTCATGTGAAAAAAAAACTCTTTTTTTAAGGTACAAACCCCACTTTTTAAAATCCAACCCTCCCTTTTCAAGACCCCAAATTCTCACTGCAGGATTAAACCCTCCTTTTTCACACCAAATCCCAATTTTCAGTGCTAGGGGACCCTGTCTTTAGGGTCCGAAGCCTCATTTTGGGGTTTTAAAACCTTTCCTTTCAGTTCTAAGTCCATTTGTGAGGGCTCAAGGCCGAGCCTGGGGGAAACCCTGCGCCCCATGGGGGGGATTCTGCTGCCTTGGGTGGTTTGGGGGAGATTTAGGGGTTTTGCGGTGTTCTGGGAGGCTTTTAGGGGGGTTTTGAGGGGAGCTTTGTGCTTTTTTTTTGGGGGGGGGTGCTTTGTGAAGCTTTATTTTCGGGGGGGGTGGGGAGGGATCCTCGAGCACTGCGTTCAACCTCGAGTCCCACATTCAGTTTTTGGGACCAGATGACCCTGGAGGTCTCTTCCAACCCTAACGACTGAGGACTGTAATTAGCAGAGCCCCCCCCGTTCCCAGAGCCCCCCCATTCCCTGACACGTCCCCGCGTCCCCCCCAGAAGCCACGGGCAGCCATCTCTCCTCAGCCCCTCTGTGCTCCGTGAGGGACCACAAAATGGCCGCCCTCCCTGAGGGCCCCTCAGCCTCCCTGCTGGGCCCGGCCTGCGCCGTGAGGGGGGAGCCGAGGCTGTGCCCCCCTTTTTGGGGTTGCCTCGAAAACAAATCGAAATTCTGAAGGACTGGGGTGGAAAACGGGGTTTTGTGGGTTTACGGCACACAGTAAAGAGCAAAAGTTCAAGGATTTGGGTGGAAAAATGAGGGGTCACACCCCAGCCCTGTTTTGAGAGAATAAAGTTTTATTTTGGTAAATTTGGTTTTGAGAGAATAAAGTTTTGAGAGGATTAAGTTTTGAGAGGACAAAGTTTATTTTGGTCAAGTTTTATTTTGGGAAAATCCACCCTTTTCAGCCCAAAAGCTCTGTTTGAGACCAGAAAACCTCCTTGGAGGTCCTCCTTGGACCATGCCTGGAGGACTTTAAAAGGTTTAAGGGCATGCTTTCATGGGGGATTTCTCCAAAATTAGGTTAAGAGATCTTCCCAACCTTAAAGATTTTGTAATTTTTGGCTATAAACCTCTTTTTTTAAGGTGCAAACCCCACTTTTTAAAATCCAACCCTCCCTTTTCAAGACCCCAAATTCTCACTGCAGGATTAAACCCTCCTTTTTCACACCAAATCCCAATTTTCAGTGCTAGGGGACCCTGTCTTTAGGGTCCGAAGCCTCATTTTGGGGTTTTAAAACCTTTCCTTTCAGTTCTAAGTCCATTTGTGAGGGCTCAAGGCCGAGCCTGGGGGAAAACCTGCGCCCCATGGGGGGGATTCTGCTGCCTTGGGTGGTTTGGGGGAGATTTAGGGGTTTTGGGGTGTTCTGGGGCCTTTTATGGGGGTTTTGAGGGGACCTTGTGCTTTTTTTTTGGGGGGGGGGTGCTTTTTGAAGCTTTATTTTCGGGGGTGGGGGGGATCCTCGAGCACTGCGTTGAACCTCGAGACCCACATTCAGTTTTTGGGACCAGATGACCCTGGAGGTCTCTTCCAACCCTAACGACTGAGGACTGTAATTAGCAGAGGCCCTCCCGTTCCCAGAGCCCCCCCATTCCCTGACACGTCCCCGCGTCCCCCCCAGAAGCCACGGGCAGCCATCTCTCCTCAGCCCCTCTGTGCTCCGTGAGGGACCACAAAATGGCCGCCCTCCCTGAGGGCCCCTCAGCCTCCCTGCTGGGCCCGGCCTGCGCCGTGAGGGGGGAGCCGAGGCTGTGCCCCCCTTTTTGGGGTCTCCTCGAAAAAAAAAAGAAATTCTGAACGACTGGGGTGGAAAACGGGGTTTTGTGGGTTTACGGCACACAGTAAAGAGCAAAAGTTCAAGGATTTGGGTGGAAAAATGAGGGGTCACACCCCAGCCCTGTTTTGAGAGAATAAAGTTTTATTTGGTAAATTTGGTTTTGAGAGAATAAAGTTTTGAGAGGATTAAGTTTTGAGAGGACAAAGTTTATTTTGGTCAAGTTTTATTTTGGGAAAATCCACCCTTTTCAGCCCAAAAGCTCTGTTTGAGACCAGAAAACCTCCTTGGAGGTCCTCCTTGGACCATGCCTGGAGGACTTTAAAAGGTTTAAGGGCATGCTTTCATGGGGGATTTCTCCAAAATTAGGTTAAGAGTCCTTCCCAACCTTAAAGATTTTGTAATTTTTGGCTATAAACCTCTTTTTTTAAGGTGCAAACCCCACTTTTTAAAATCCAACCCTCCCTTTTCAAGACCCCAAATTCTCACTGCAGGATTACACCCTCCTTTTTCACACCAAATCCCAATTTTCAGTGCTAGGGGACCCTGTCTTTAGGGTCCGAAGCCTCATTTTGGGGTTTTAAAACCTTTCCTTTCAGTTCTAAGTCCATTTGTGAGGGCTCAAGGCCGAGCCTGGGGGAAAACCTGCGCCCCATGGGGGGGATTCTGCTGCCTTGGGTGGTTTGGGGGAGATTTAGGGGTTTTGGGGTGTTCTGGGGCCTTTTATGGGGGTTTTGAGGGGACCTTGTGCTTTTTTTTTGGGGGGGGGGGTGCTTTTTGAAGCTTTATTTTCGGGGGTGGGGGGGATCCTCGAGCACTGCGTTGAACCTCGAGACCCACATTCAGTTTTTGGGACCAGATGACCCTGGAGGTCTCTTCCAACCCTAACGACTGAGGACTGTAATTAGCAGAGGCCCTCCCGTTCCCAGAGCCCCCCCATTCCCTGACACGTCCCCGCGTCCCCCCCAGAAGCCACGGGCAGCCATCTCTCCTCAGCCCCTCTGTGCTCCGTGAGGGACCACAAAATGGCCGCCCTCCCTGAGGGCCCCTCAGCCTCCCTGCTGGGCCCGGCCTGCGCCGTGAGGGGGGAGCCGAGGCTGTGCCCCCCTTTTTGGGGTCTCCTCGAAAAAAAAAAGAAATTCTGAACGACTGGGGTGGAAAACGGGGTTTTGTGGGTTTACGGCACACAGTAAAGAGCAAAAGTTCAAGGATTTGGGTGGAAAAATGAGGGGTCACACCCCAGCCCTGTTTTGAGAGAATAAAGTTTTATTTTGGTAAATTTGGTTTTGAGAGAATAAAGTTTTGAGAGGATTAAGTTTTGAGAGGACAAAGTTTATTTTGGTCAAGTTTTATTTTGGGAAAATCCACCCTTTTCAGCCCAAAAGCTCTGTTTGAGACCAGAAAACCTCCTTGGAGGTCCTCCTTGGACCATGCCTGGAGGACTTTAAAAGGTTTAAGGGCATGCTTTCATGGGGGATTTCTCCAAAATTAGGTTAAGAGTCCTTCCCAACCTTAAAGATTTTGTAATTTTTGGCTATAAACCTCTTTTTTTAAGGTGCAAACCCCACTTTTTAAAATCCAACCCTCCCTTTTCAAGACCCCAAATTCTCACTGCAGGATTACACCCTCCTTTTTCACACCAAATCCCAATTTTCAGTGCTAGGGGACCCTGTCTTTAGGGTCCGAAGCCTCATTTTGGGGTTTTAAAACCTTTCCTTTCAGTTCTAAGTCCATTTGTGAGGGCTCAAGGCCGAGCCTGGGGGAAAACCTGCGCCCCATGGGGGGGATTCTGCTGCCTTGGGTGGTTTGGGGGAGATTTAGGGGTTTTGGGGTGTTCTGGGGCCTTTTATGGGGGTTTTGAGGGGACCTTGTGCTTTTTTTTGGGGGGGGGGTGCTTTTTGAAGCTTTATTTTCGGGGGTGGGGGGGATCCTCGAGCACTGCGTTGAACCTCGAGTCCCACATTCAGTTTTTGGGACCAGATGACCCTGGAGGTCTCTTCCAACCCTAACGACTGAGGACTGTAATTAGCAGAGGCCCCCCCCTGTTCCCAGAGCCCCCCCATTCCCTGACACGTCCCCGCGTCCCCCCCAGAAGCCACGGGCAGCCATCTCTCCTCAGCCCCTCTGTGCTCCGTGAGGGACCACAAAATGGCCGCCCTCCCTGAGGGCCCCTCAGCCTCCCTGCTGGGCCCGGCCTGCGCCGTGAGGGGGGAGCCGAGGCTGTGCCCCCCTTTTTGGGGTCTCCTCGAAAAATAATCGAAATTCTGAAGGACTGTGGTGGAAAGCGGGGTTTTGTGGTTGTAGAGCACGCGGTAAACACAAAATTTCAAGGATTTTGGGTGGTCAAAATGAGGGGTCGAACCCTAGCCCCGTTTTGAGAGAATAAAGTTTTATTTTGGTAAATTTTGTTTTGAGAGGAGAAAGTTTTGAGCAGTTAAAGTTTTGATAGGACAAAGTTTATTTTGGTCAATTTTCATTTTGGGAAAATCCACCCTTTTCAGACCAAAAGCACCGTTGGAGGTCAGAAAACCTCCTTAGACCGTGCCTGGAGGAGTTTGAAAGGTTTAGGGGCGTGCTTTCATGGGGGATTTCTCCAGATTAGGTTGAGAGATCTTTCCAACCTTAAAGATTTTGTAATTTTTGGCTATAAACCTCTTTTTTTAAGGTGCAAACCCCACTTTTTAAAATCCAACCCTCCCTTTTCAAGACCCCAAATTCTCACTGCAGGATTAAACCCTCCTTTTTCACACCAAATCCCAGTTTTCAGTGCTAGGGGACCCTGTCTTTAGGGTCGGAAGCCTCATTTTGGGGTTTTAAAACCTCTCTGTGCTCCCCTCTGTGCTCCGTGAGGGACCACAAAATGGCCGCCCTCCCTGAGGGCCCCTCAGCCTCCCTGCTGGGCCCGGCCTGCGCCGTGAGGGGGGAGCCGAGGCTGTGCCCCCCTTTTTGGGGTCGCCTCGAAAACAAATCGAAATTCTGAAGGACTGGGGTGGAAAACGGGGTTTTGTGGGTTTACGGCACACAGTAAAGAGCAAAAGTTCAAGGATTTGGGTGGAAAAATGAGGGGTCACACCCCAGCCCTGTTTTGAGAGAATAAAGTTTTATTTTGGTAAATTTGGTTTTGAGAGAATAAAGTTTTGAGAGGATTAAGTTTTGAGAGGACAAAGTTTATTTTGGTCAAGTTTTATTTTGGGAAAACCCACCCTTTTCAGCCCAAAAGCTCTGTTTGAGACCAGAAAACCTCCTTGGAGGTCCTCCTTGGACCATGCCTGGAGGACTTTAAAAGGTTTAAGGGCATGCTTTCATGGGGGATTTCTCCAAAATTAGGTTAAGAGATCTTTCCAACCTTAAAGATTTTGTAATTTTTGGCTATAAACCTCTTTTTTTAAGGTGCAAACCCCACTTTTTAAAATCCAACCCTCCCTTTTCAAGACCCCAAATTCTCACTGCAGGATTAAACCCTCCTTTTTCACACCAAATCCCAATTTTCAGTGCTAGGGGACCCTGTCTTTAGGGTCCGAAGCCTCATTTTGGGGTTTTAAAACCTTTCCTTTCAGTTCTAAGTCCATTTGTGAGGGCTCAAGGCCGAGCCTGGGGGAAACCCTGCGCCCCATGGGGGGGATTCTGCTGCCTTGGGTGGTTTGGGGGAGATTTAGGGGTTTTGGGGTGTTCTGGGGCCTTTTATGGGAGGCTGACGAGGGTGTGGGGTGGGGGAGCTGAGGCCGTGCCCCCCCCTTTTTGGGGTCTCATGGCCGGGCGGGTGCTGTTGTTAGGGTCCCTTTGTGACCTGGGGGTGGTCCCTTAGTGACCCGCGCCATGTCACGACATAAAAGCCGTTGCCGCCTCGCCGCCCCCCCCAGTGCCTGTCAGGACAGGGCAGGAGCGAGAGGGAGCGAGCCGGAGACCCACCCCGCGTGGAGCTTCATTCCCTCCCTTCGCGCCCCCCTCACCATGGCAGACAAACCCCCCCCCGAGCGGCCCCGCTTGGCCTGGGTGGACAGCTGGGCCACCCCCATTGAGGAATCCTCCGACTTCCTCGAGGTGAAGCAGGAGGAGGAGGAGGAGGAGGTCGTGCCGCTGCCGGGCCGTGAGTGCAGAGAAACCCCCGCCACGAATGCGCCGAGCTCCCCCGGGGGGGGGCTCGCCGCCGCCCCTGCCGCCGCTCTCCCCTCATGGCCCCCTTCGCTGTCTCTCCCCCAGCCTTCGACGACCTGGCCGTGTACCAGGAGGAAGAGGAGGCCGTGACCACCATTGACACCTTTGTAACCAACAAGCAAAAGGTAAAGGCGACCCCCGTGGATGCTTGGGGGCTGGGGGGGGGGCTCCCGGCCGGGGCTCCCCCCCCTCACCGGGGGTCTCCCGCAGAGCCACCTGAGCGAGGAGCAGAAAATGAAGTTTCTGGAGAGCGTCTGCAGCGTCTGCACCACCGCCCGCGAGAAGGGGCTGTCGGCGGGCCTCGACTGCTTCTGTCGCCGCACCGACGTGGCCAGGCACATCGAGGTGAGAAGGGGGGGGAGGCGGGCGGCCGGGGGGGGGCTGCTGCAACCTTGGGTGCCGCCGGGGGCTGGGGGCCGGGTGCCAGCTCCCGTCCCGCTCCCCTCCCGCAGATCGTGCTGGCGTCGGAGCCCCAGGACCAGCTGCAGTCTCCGGTGCGAGAGCAAGCCATGCTGGCCGTCGCCGCCTTGAGGTACGCGCCCGGGGCCGCCTCCGGCCTCGACCGAGGGTTCTTGGGTTCGGGAGGCCGGGCCTCGCCTCGCGCCCTCTCCTCGAGGCCGGGCCTCAGCTGCGGCCTCACTCCCCCCCCCTCTCCTCGCAGCACGGTGCAGGTGATCAAGGTGAGGGAGATGCTGCGGCTGCTCGACACCTGCTTCCAGAGCGTCTTCCTGCTGCCCCCCAAGGAGAAGCTGAACGCGCGCTTCTATGTGATGGTGGGTGCCGGCGCCCCCTCCCCTCCCCTCCCTCCCCTCCCCGGGGGGTTCCCCAGGGCCCTTCCCGGGGCGCCCCCAGCCCCACGCTCACCCCACGCTCGTTCCCCCCCCACTCGCAGACCATGCACGCCGTGGACAGCATGCTGCAGCTGCTGCTGCTCAGCCCGCCGGCCACCAAGCTCCCGGAGAAGCTGCAGAGCGTCGTGCAGGTCTGTCCCGCGCCCGGCTGGGGGGCTTCTCGTCGTCCTGGGGGGCTTCTCGTCGTCCTGGGGGGCTTCTCGTCACCCCGAGGGGCTCCTCCTCACCCCAGGTTGCTCCCCCCCACCCCGAGGGGCTCCCCTTCTCCCTGAGGGGCTCCCCCCCACCCCGAGGGGCTCCCCTTCTCTCTGAGGGTCTCTCCCCCACCCCGAGGGGCTCCCCTTCTCCCTGAGGGGCTCCCCCCCACCCCGAGGGGCTCCCCTTCTCCCTGAGGGGCTCCCCCCCAGCCCCCAGCCCTCCCGAGCCCCGCCGGCAGCTCGCTTTTCTCCTCGCAGGCCCTGATGCGTTTCTGCACCTCCGCGAACGCCCTCGCCCGCAGGAGAGCCATGGAAAGGGTCTGCAAGCTGGGCGAGTTCCTGGCCAAGTGCTCCTCGCTGGAGGTGAGCGGCTCGGCCACCCCCGGCCGCGTCGTTCCCCCCCCCTTTCCCCGCAGCCCCCAGAGCCTCGAGGCCGGGGCCTCCTCCCTCCCCGGCCTCCTCTTCAACCTCCTCCTCGCCTTCCGCAGCCCTTCGGGAGGTACCTGAAGATCTCGCAGAGGACGGACCTCATCCTCACCTGCCTGCAGCTTGTGACAGAAGGCGTGTGCGACGAGGACCAGCACTGGGTCTCCTTTCTGCTCGACGCGACCACCCGAGACCCCATCAGCTGGCTGGCGGACGTGAGAGCCCCCCCGCCCTGAGCCCCCTCCCCCGGCCTCGACGCCCCCCCCCGGCAGGGAAGGAAAGGAGGCCGCTTTTCACCCCCTCGCGTCCCCCCGGCAGGTCCCGCACTTCGTCAACTTCTTCTTCAAAACGCTGAAGAAGCAGCCGGCGCCCGACGTGCGGAAGAGGCTCCTGGAGCTGCTCGTCCTCCTCACGGAGTGCTTCCCCCGCTCCGTGCTCATGACCGTGCTCTTCATCTGCCCGTCCCAAGAAAGGTACCGGCCCCCGAGCCTCCAGGGCGCCCCAAACCGCAGCCCCCGGGGCTCCCCCGATAACCCCGCGGGGCCCCCGCCGATAACGCCCTCTCCGTGCCCGCAGCGCCTCGATGGACATGTGGGAGGTGATGTTTGCCGTGCCCGCCATGGCGAAGCGGCTCCTGCACGAGCTCCACCTGCTGCTGCACGACAGGAACATCCGCGAGTTCCTCGGGGTGGCCGAGGACCTCAGCCTCGTCCGCCTCAGCCTCCTCTACGCCCAGCGCCCCGAAGACCCCGTCCCCAAGGAGCTGCGGGACGTGGAGTGCCTGCAGCGCTGCCTCAGGACCGCCAACTTCCACCTGCTCTGGCTGGCGCTCAAAGGCCTGGCGGCGCTGATGGAGAGGCCGCAGCTGGTGAGCCTCCGCCCTCTTCCCCTCCCCGCTCCCGGCCTCGGCTGGCGGCGCGGCGGCCTCCTCACGCCCCGGTGTTTTCGGCGCAGGCCAAGGCAGGGCAGTGCCTGCTGCCGGACGTGCTGGAGACCCTGCAGTTCGGCAAGCCCCACATCACGGCGGCGGCCCTGGCGGTCTGCGGCAACATCCTCGGCATCGTGGAGAAGAAGGCGGCCAGCCTCACCGCCCTCGAGCTGGTCGACGTGGTCAAGCCTCTCCTGGACAACGTAAGCGGGAGGACGAGCCTCCGCGGCCCCGCGGCGCCCGCCCCGTGCCGGAGCCACGCAGCCGAAACCCCCCGTCCCCCTTCCTCTTCCTCTTCCCCAGGAGGCCGCCGCGGTGCGGGAGAGCTCCATGAAGCTCTTCAAGGCGGCCATGGAGCGCGTGCTGTGGAGGCACAAGACGCAGATGTGGAAGAAGGTGCGCAAGATCCTCGTCCCGCTCTACCTGCGCATGAGCGACGAGACCCACAGCGTGGCCAAGGTAAGCGCCGGCGACGGAGGCTCGCGGCGAGGCCGGAGGGCGCGAGGAGCCGGCGCCGAGCCCCGTGCCTCCGCTGCCTCGCAGGCCTCCCAAGAAGCCCTCATGGCGGCGGCGGAGCTCTTGTGGTGGGATGAGCTGAAGGACGTGGCCCACATGGAGCAGACCTGGAGGATCAGAGCGTGCCTGGTGAGGGCGGCCTCCGCGGCGAGGCTGGCGGGGGGCTCTCGGGGGCTCCCCGAGGTGGGTGGGTGGGGGGGGAAGAAACGGGGCCGGGGAGGCTCACCGAGCCTCGCGGCCTCTCCAGCTGCAGCAGGATCGAGACCGGGTAGAGAAGCGCCTACAGCAGAGCCGGGCGTACCTGGAGGACCCTCAGGCATCCGTGCGCGAGGAGACCGTGAGGTTCATCGGTGAGGCCACCTCCCTGCCCCAGCGGCCTCCGCAAGAGGCCCCGCGGCCTCCCCTCGCCCTGCCCGGGGCGGAGGCTGACGGGCGGCTTTGCTCCTAGGGCTCGCCGCGGAGCTCCTCCAGGACCAGAGCGAAGAGAAGCTGCGCGAAATCATCGACAGTGAGTGAGGGGAGCACTGGAGGCCGGGCGGGGGAGGACTGGAGGCCGGGCCTCCGCCCCGGGGGAGGCGCGGTGGAGGCTGGGGGGGGGAACGAATCGGGGGGGCCGCGGGGCGCTCGGAGCGGCTGCTCCCCGCGTTCCTCCCGGCTGGGGGGCTCCCGGAGGGGTCTCCGCGGCCCGAGCGGAGGCTCCAGCCTCTCTCCGTCCTCCCGCAGTCCTGCAGCCCATGATGCACGACGCGGCGCCCTCGGTGCGCGCGGAGACCTCCCGCACCATCCAGGCCCTGCTGCAGCATCGCAAGTGGCTCCGGCGGCTGCCGGTGCCGTGGAACCCGCTGGCGGCGCTCTGCTGCTGGCCTCGAAGGCGCCGCCAGAGGCCGAAGACCGAGCCCCAGCCCGAGGAGAGCCCAGAAGGTTCCGGCTCTGAAGGGACGTCCAAGGACCCATCCCCCTGCCAGAGCAAGGACGACTAGCTCACCTCACGGCCGCAGGGGGTTCGGATGCCTGCAGAGGAGCCTCCGCACCCCCCCCGGGCAGCCTGCTCCACGTTTTGCCGCCCTCACCACAAATAAATTTCGTCCCCATGTTTGTCCGGTGCCTCCTGCGTTCACCCCTCGGCGTCCTCCGAGCTAAAGACCCCCTCGGCCTCTCCTCCTAAGGGAGGCGCTCCGCAGCCTCCATCATCCTCACAGCTCCGCGCCGGCCTCCCTCCTGTGCCCTGCCTCCTCCTTTGGTGCCTGCTGAGGTGGCCTCCAAGGAGACGGGGGGAGCCCAACCTTAAAGACTTTATAATTTCATGTGAAAAAAAAAAAAAAAACCCTACTCTTTTTTTTTTTTTTTACGGTCCAAACCCCACTTTTTTTTTTTTAAGATTTGAGCAGTTAAGGTTTTGATAGGACAAAGTTTATTTTGGTCACGTTTCATTTTGGGTGGTAAAATCCACCCTTTTCAGACCAAAAGCACCGCTGGAGGTCAGAAAACCTCCTTAGACCGTGCCTGGAGGAGTTTGAAAGGTTTAGGGGCGCGCTTTCATGGGGGATTTCTCCAAATTAGGCTGAGAGATCTTTCCAACCTTAAAGATTTTATCGTTTCAAGCTGAAAATAAACCTCTTTAAGGGACCACAAAATGGCCGCCCTCCCTGAGGGCTCCCTCAGCCTCCCTGCTGGGCCCGCCTGCACCGTGAGGGGGGAGCCGAGGCTGTGCCCCCCTTTTTGGGGTCTCCTCGAAAAAGAAATCGAAATTCTGAAGGACTCGGGGGTGGAAAACGGGGTTTTGTAGTTTTATGGCACGCAGTAAAGAGCAAAAGTTCAAGGATTTGGGTGGACAAATGAGGGGTCACACCCCAGCCCCATTTTGAGAGGAGAGAGTTTTCTTTGGGTAAATTTTGTTTTGAGAGGATAAAGTTTTGAGAGGACAAAGTTTACTTTGGTCAAGGTTTATTTTGGGAAAATCCACCCTTTTCAGCCCAAAAGCTCTGTTGGAGGTCAGAAAACCTCCTTGGAGGTCCAGAGTTTAAAAGGTTTAGGGGCGTGCTTTCATGGGGGATTTCTCCAGATTAGGTTGAGAGATCTTTCCAACCTTCAAGATTTTATAATTTCATGTGAAAAAAAAACTCTTTTTTTAAGGTACAAACCCCACTTTTTAAAATCCAACCCTCCCTTTTCAAGACCCCAAATTCTCACTGCAGGATTAAACCCTCCTTTTTCACACCAAATCCCAATTTTCAGTGCTAGGGGACCCTGTCTTTAGGGTCCGAAGCCTCATTTTGGGGTTTTAAAACCTTTCCTTTCAGTTCTAAGTCCATTTGTGAGGGCTCAAGGCCGAGCCTGGGGGAAACCCTGCGCCCCATGGGGGGGATTCTGCTGCCTTGGGTGGTTTGGGGGAGATTTAGGGGTTTTGCGGTGTTCTGGGAGGCTTTTAGGGGGGTTTTGAGGGGAGCTTTGTGCTTTTTTTTGGGGGGGGGTGCTTTGTGAAGCTTTATTTTCGGGGGGGGTGGGGAGGGATCCTCGAGCACTGCGTTCAACCTCGAGTCCCACATTCAGTTTTTGGGACCAGATGACCCTGGAGGTCTCTTCCAACCCTAACGACTGAGGACTGTAATTAGCAGAGCCCCCCCCGTTCCCAGAGCCCCCCCATTCCCTGACACGTCCCCGCGTCCCCCCCAGAAGCCACGGGCAGCCATCTCTCCTCAGCCCCTCTGTGCTCCGTGAGGGACCACAAAATGGCCGCCCTCCCTGAGGGCCCCTCAGCCTCCCTGCTGGGCCCGGCCTGCGCCGTGAGGGGGGAGCCGAGGCTGTGCCCCCCTTTTTGGGGTCGCCTCGAAAACAAATCGAAATTCTGAAGGACTGGGGTTGAAAACGGGGTTTTGTGGGTTTACGGCACACAGTAAAGAGCAAAAGTTCAAGGATTTGGGTGGAAAAATGAGGGGTCACACCCCAGCCCTGTTTTGAGAGAATAAAGTTTTATTTTGGTAAATTTGGTTTTGAGAGAATAAAGTTTTGAGAGGATTAAGTTTTGAGAGGACAAAGTTTATTTTGGTCAAGTTTTATTTTGGGAAAATCCACCCTTTTCAGCCCAAAAGCTCTGTTTGAGACCAGAAAACCTCCTTGGAGGTCCTCCTTGGACCATGCCTGGAGGACTTTAAAAGGTTTAAGGGCATGCTTTCATGGGGGATTTCTCCAAAATTAGGTTAAGAGTCCTTCCCAACCTTAAAGATTTTGTAATTTTTGGCTATAAACCTCTTTTTTTAAGGTGCAAACCCCACTTTTTAAAATCCAACCCTCCCTTTTCAAGACCCCAAATTCTCACTGCAGGATTAAACCCTCCTTTTTCACACCAAATCCCAATTTTCAGTGCTAGGGGACCCTGTCTTTAGGGTCCGAAGCCTCATTTTGGGGTTTTAAAACCTTTCCTTTCAGTTCTAAGTCCATTTGTGAGGGCTCAAGGCCGAGCCTGGGGGAAAACCTGCGCCCCATGGGGGGGATTCTGCTGCCTTGGGTGGTTTGGGGGAGATTTAGGGGTTTTGGGGTGTTCTGGGGCCTTTTATGGGGGTTTTGAGGGGACCTTGTGCTTTTTTTTGGGGGGGGGGTGCTTTTTGAAGCTTTATTTTCGGGGGTGGGGGGGATCCTCGAGCACTGCGTTGAACCTCGAGCCCCACATTCAGTTTTTGGGACCAGATGACCCTGGAGGTCTCTTCCAACCCTAACGACTGAGGACTGTAATTAGCAGAGGCCCTCCCGTTCCCAGAGCCCCCCCACTCCCTGACACGTCCCCGCGTCCCCCCCAGAAGCCACGGGCAGCCATCTCTCCTCAGCCCCTCTGTGCTCCGTGAGGGACCACAAAATGGCCGCCCTCCCTGAGGGCCCCTCAGCCTCCCTGCTGGGCCCGGCCTGCGCCGTGAGGGGGGAGCCGAGGCTGTGCCCCCCTTTTTGGGGTCGCCTCGAAAACAAATCGAAATTCTGAAGGACTGGGGTGGAAAACGGGGTTTTGTGGGTTTACGGCACACAGTAAAGAGCAAAAGTTCAAGGATTTGGGTGGAAAAATGAGGGGTCACACCCCAGCCCTGTTTTGAGAGAATAAAGTTTTATTTTGGTAAATTTGGTTTTGAGAGAATAAAGTTTTGAGAGGATTAAGTTTTGAGAGGACAAAGTTTATTTTGGTCAAGTTTTATTTTGGGAAAATCCACCCTTTTCAGCCCAAAAGCTCTGTTTGAGACCAGAAAACCTCCTTGGAGGTCCTCCTTGGACCATGCCTGGAGGACTTTAAAAGGTTTAAGGGCATGCTTTCATGGGGGATTTCTCCAAAATTAGGTTAAGAGATCTTTCCAACCTTAAAGATTTTGTAATTTTTGGCTATAAACCTCTTTTTTTAAGGTGCAAACCCCACTTTTTAAAATCCAACCCTCCCTTTTCAAGACCCCAAATTCTCACTGCAGGATTAAACCCTCCTTTTTCACACCAAATCCCAATTTTCAGTGCTAGGGGACCCTGTCTTTAGGGTCCGAAGCCTCATTTTGGGGTTTTAAAACCTTTTCTTTCAGTTCTAAGTCCATTTGTGAGGGCTCAAGGCCGAGCCTGGGGGAAAACCTGCGCCCCATGGGGGGGATTCTGCTGCCTTGGGTGGTTTGGGGGAGATTTAGGGGTTTTGGGGTGTTCTGGGGCCTTTTATGGGAGGCTGACGAGGGTGTGGGGTGGGGGAGCTGAGGCCGTGCCCCCCCCTTTTTGGGGTCTCATGGCCGGGCGGGTGCTGTTGTTAGGGTCCCTTTGTGACCTGGGGGTGGTCCCTTAGTGACCCGCGCCATGTCACGACATAAAAGCCGTTGCCGCCTCGCCGCCCCCCCCAGTGCCTGTCAGGACAGGGCAGGAGCGAGAGGGAGCGAGCCGGAGACCCACCCCGCGTGGAGCTTCATTCCCTCCCTTCGCGCCCCCCTCACCATGGCAGACAAACCCCCCCCCGAGCGGCCCCGCTTGGCCTGGGTGGACAGCTGGGCCACCCCCATTGAGGAATCCTCCGACTTCCTCGAGGTGAAGCAGGAGGAGGAGGAGGAGGAGGTCGTGCCGCTGCCGGGCCGTGAGTGCAGAGAAACCCCCGCCACGAATGCGCCGAGCTCCCCCGGGGGGGGGCTCGCCGCCGCCCCTGCCGCCGCTCTCCCCTCATGGCCCCCTTCGCTGTCTCTCCCCCAGCCTTCGACGACCTGGCCGTGTACCAGGAGGAAGAGGAGGCCGTGACCACCATTGACACCTTTGTAACCAACAAGCAAAAGGTAAAGGCGACCCCCGTGGATGCTTGGGGGCTGGGGGGGGGGCTCCCGGCCGGGGCTCCCCCCCCTCACCGGGGGTCTCCCGCAGAGCCACCTGAGCGAGGAGCAGAAAATGAAGTTTCTGGAGAGCGTCTGCAGCGTCTGCACCACCGCCCGCGAGAAGGGGCTGTCGGCGGGCCTCGACTGCTTCTGTCGCCGCACCGACGTGGCCAGGCACATCGAGGTGAGAAGGGGGGGAGGCGGGCGGCCGGGGGGGGGCTGCTGCAACCTTGGGTGCCGCCGGGGGCTGGGGGCCGGGTGCCAGCTCCCGTCCCGCTCCCCTCCCGCAGATCGTGCTGGCGTCGGAGCCCCAGGACCAGCTGCAGTCTCCGGTGCGAGAGCAAGCCATGCTGGCCGTCGCCGCCTTGAGGTACGCGCCCGGGGCCGCCTCCGGCCTCGACCGAGGGTTCTTGGGTTCGGGAGGCCGGGCCTCGCCTCGCGCCCTCTCCTCGAGGCCGGGCCTCAGCTGCGGCCTCACTCCCCCCCCCTCTCCTCGCAGCACGGTGCAGGTGATCAAGGTGAGGGAGATGCTGCGGCTGCTCGACACCTGCTTCCAGAGCGTCTTCCTGCTGCCCCCCAAGGAGAAGCTGAACGCGCGCTTCTATGTGATGGTGGGTGCCGGCGCCCCCTCCCCTCCCCTCCCTCCCCTCCCCGGGGGGTTCCCCAGGGCCCTTCCCGGGGCGCCCCCAGCCCCACGCTCACCCCACGCTCGTTCCCCCCCCACTCGCAGACCATGCACGCCGTGGACAGCATGCTGCAGCTGCTGCTGCTCAGCCCGCCGGCCACCAAGCTCCCGGAGAAGCTGCAGAGCGTCGTGCAGGTCTGTCCCGCGCCCGGCTGGGGGGCTTCTCGTCGTCCTGGGGGGCTTCTCGTCGTCCTGGGGGGCTTCTCGTCACCCCGAGGGGCTCCTCCTCACCCCAGGTTGCTCCCCCCCACCCCGAGGGGCTCCCCTTCTCCCTGAGGGGCTCCCCCCCACCCCGAGGGGCTCCCCTTCTCTCTGAGGGTCTCTCCCCCACCCCGAGGGGCTCCCCTTCTCCCTGAGGGGCTCCCCCCCACCCCGAGGGGCTCCCCTTCTCCCTGAGGGGCTCCCCCCCAGCCCCCAGCCCTCCCGAGCCCCGCCGGCAGCTCGCTTTTCTCCTCGCAGGCCCTGATGCGTTTCTGCACCTCCGCGAACGCCCTCGCCCGCAGGAGAGCCATGGAAAGGGTCTGCAAGCTGGGCGAGTTCCTGGCCAAGTGCTCCTCGCTGGAGGTGAGCGGCTCGGCCACCCCCGGCCGCGTCGTTCCCCCCCCTTTCCCCGCAGCCCCCAGAGCCTCGAGGCCGGGGCCTCCTCCCTCCCCGGCCTCCTCTTCAACCTCCTCCTCGCCTTCCGCAGCCCTTCGGGAGGTACCTGAAGATCTCGCAGAGGACGGACCTCATCCTCACCTGCCTGCAGCTTGTGACAGAAGGCGTGTGCGACGAGGACCAGCACTGGGTCTCCTTTCTGCTCGACGCGACCACCCGAGACCCCATCAGCTGGCTGGCGGACGTGAGAGCCCCCCCGCCCTGAGCCCCCTCCCCCGGCCTCGACGCCCCCCCCGGCAGGGAAGGAAAGGAGGCCGCTTTTCACCCCCCCCGCGTCCCCCCGGCAGGTCCCGCACTTCGTCAACTTCTTCTTCAAAACGCTGAAGAAGCAGCCGGCGCCCGACGTGCGGAAGAGGCTCCTGGAGCTGCTCGTCCTCCTCACGGAGTGCTTCCCCCGCTCCGTGCTCATGACCGTGCTCTTCATCTGCCCGTCCCAAGAAAGGTACCGGCCCCCGAGCCTCCAGGGCACCCCAAACCGCAGCCCCCGGGGCTCCCCCGATAACCCCGCGGGGCCCCCGCCGATAACGCCCTCTCCGTGCCCGCAGCGCCTCGATGGACATGTGGGAGGTGATGTTTGCCGTGCCCGCCATGGCGAAGCGGCTCCTGCACGAGCTCCACCTGCTGCTGCACGACAGGAACATCCGCGAGTTCCTCGGGGTGGCCGAGGACCTCAGCCTCGTCCGCCTCAGCCTCCTCTACGCCCAGCGCCCCGAAGACCCCGTCCCCAAGGAGCTGCGGGACGTGGAGTGCCTGCAGCGCTGCCTCAGGACCGCCAACTTCCACCTGCTCTGGCTGGCGCTCAAAGGCCTGGCGGCGCTGATGGAGAGGCCGCAGCTGGTGAGCCTCCGCCCTCTTCCCCTCCCCGCTCCCGGCCTCGGCTGGCGGCGCGGCGGCCTCCTCACGCCCCGGTGTTTTCGGCGCAGGCCAAGGCAGGGCAGTGCCTGCTGCCGGACGTGCTGGAGACCCTGCAGTTCGGCAAGCCCCACATCACGGCGGCGGCCCTGGCGGTCTGCGGCAACATCCTCGGCATCGTGGAGAAGAAGGCGGCCAGCCTCACCGCCCTCGAGCTGGTCGACGTGGTCAAGCCTCTCCTGGACAACGTAAGCGGGAGGACGAGCCTCCGCGGCCCCGCGGCGCCCGCCCCGTGCCGGAGCCACGCAGCCGAAACGCCCCGTCCCCCTTCCTCTTCCTCTTCCCCAGGAGGCCGCCGCGGTGCGGGAGAGCTCCATGAAGCTCTTCAAGGCGGCCATGGAGCGCGTGCTGTGGAGGCACAAGACGCAGATGTGGAAGAAGGTGCGCAAGATCCTCGTCCCGCTCTACCTGCGCATGAGCGACGAGACCCACAGCGTGGCCAAGGTAAGCGCCGGCGACGGAGGCTCGCGGCGAGGCCGGAGGGCGCGAGGAGCCGGCGCCGAGCCCCGTGCCTCCGCTGCCTCGCAGGCCTCCCAAGAAGCCCTCATGGCGGCGGCGGAGCTCTTGTGGTGGGATGAGCTGAAGGACGTGGCCCACATGGAGCAGACCTGGAGGATCAGAGCGTGCCTGGTGAGGGCGGCCTCCGCGGCGAGGCTGGCGGGGGGCTCTCGGGGGCTCCCCGAGGTGGGTGGGTGGGGGGGGGAGAAACGGGGCCGGGGAGGCTCACCGAGCCTCGCGGCCTCTCCAGCTGCAGCAGGATCGAGACCGGGTAGAGAAGCGCCTACAGCAGAGCCGGGCGTACCTGGAGGACCCTCAGGCATCCGTGCGCGAGGAGACCGTGAGGTTCATCGGTGAGGCCACCTCCCTGCCCCAGCGGCCTCCGCAAGAGGCCCCGCGGCCTCCCCTCGCCCTGCCCGGGGCGGAGGCTGACGGGCGGCTTTGCTCCTAGGGCTCGCCGCGGAGCTCCTCCAGGACCAGAGCGAAGAGAAGCTGCGCGAAATCATCGACAGTGAGTGAGGGGAGCACTGGAGGCCGGGCGGGGGAGGACTGGAGGCCGGGCCTCCGCCCCGGGGGAGGCGCGGTGGAGGCTGGGGGGGGGAACGAATCGGGGGGGCCGCGGGGCGCTCGGAGCGGCTGCTCCCCGCGTTCCTCCCGGCTGGGGGGCTCCCGGAGGGGTCTCCGCGGCCCGAGCGGAGGCTCCAGCCTCTCTCCGTCCTCCCGCAGTCCTGCAGCCCATGATGCACGACGCGGCGCCCTCGGTGCGCGCGGAGACCTCCCGCACCATCCAGGCCCTGCTGCAGCATCGCAAGTGGCTCCGGCGGCTGCCGGTGCCGTGGAACCCGCTGGCGGCGCTCTGCTGCTGGCCTCGAAGGCGCCGCCAGAGGCCGAAGACCGAGCCCCAGCCCGAGGAGAGCCCAGAAGGTTCCGGCTCTGAAGGGACGTCCAAGGACCCATCCCCCTGCCAGAGCAAGGACGACTAGCTCACCTCACGGCCGCAGGGGGTTCGGATGCCTGCAGAGGAGCCTCCGCACCCCCCCCGGGCAGCCTGCTCCACGTTTTGCCGCCCTCACCACAAATAAATTTCGTCCCCATGTTTGTCCGGTGCCTCCTGCGTTCACCCCTCGGCGTCCTCCGAGCTAAAGACCCCCTCGGCCTCTCCTCCTAAGGGAGGCGCTCCGCAGCCTCCATCATCCTCACAGCTCCGCGCCAGCCTCCCTCGAGCAGCTCCCGTCCTCCCGGAGCTCAGGGCCCGGAACTGGACGCGATGTCCCCCACGCGGCCTCGCCGGGGCAGAGCAGAGGAGGACGAGGACCTCTCCCGACCTCCTGAGCACCCCCAGGAAGAGGACGAAGGCCAAGAAGGCCAGCGGGGCACGGTGCTGGCTTGTGGTCATCTGCCACTCGGGTTGGCCCAGCAGCTCCTTCTCCTTCTGTCCTCCGCAGACGCTCCTCTTCCCCTCGAGTGGGCCCCGCCCAACCCCGCAGCTCCCCGTCCTCTGCCTCCCACCCCCTGGGACGCGCTGCCCCTGATCCTTGAATTCCACCCAACTCTCTCGATCCTCTGCCTTCGAGTACCTCGTCCCGTGGGATTTCCCCTGGGAAATGCTCGAAAAGGCCGAAGTCCGACCCTGCCGAAGTCCGAGGTCGCTGCCCGCAACTTTTGCCGCCTCCGCGAGCCCCTCGTTAGCGAGGACGAGGCCCGGCAGCTCCTCTCCTCGTTGGCGCCTTGGAGTCCTCGGTCAACCAGAGGAACCGCCTGGGCTGCGTAGGCCTTCCAGGAGACGTCGGGGTCACTGAAATCCCCCTGCCCCTTAGTTCTCACCCCCAGACCTTCTACTCGCTCCTCGTCCTCCCAAGAAGGACATCAACCCGTGCAGGAGCACGCTGGGCGTACGGGGGCTGTCCCACCGCGCCTCGGATGACCCCAAAAAGAACCCAAAGCCCTGCCTGAGGCACCGGGCCCATAGCCACGCGTTCATGGACCGTATCCTTCGACTCCATCCCAGAACGTAGTCGGGGAGCTGTAGAGAGCAAGGAGGTCTCCCCGGAGCCTTCTCCAGGCCAAACAAACCCAGGTTCCCTCGGCCACTCCTCGCAGGACGTGTTCCAGAACCTTCCCCAGCTTTGTTGCCCTGCCTCTGGCCACGCTCCAGGGCCTCGATGTCCTTCTGGTAGCGAGGGGCCCAAATCTGAACACAGTGCTCGGGGGTTGGACGCGGTACTCCGAGGTGAATGCAGTACTCCGAGGCAGGACATGGTGTCATTTGCAACCTTCCTGAGGGTAATTCCCTCAGTTCCCTCATCCAAATAATTAATAAAGCTATTAACGAGGGTGGGCCCCACTGGGCAAACACCACTCACGACCAGCTCGATTTCTCTCCCTTCACCACCACCACTCTCTGGGCCGGGCCCTCCAGCCAGTTTTTAACCATATTTTTAAAGAAAAACATTCTTTTTCTGTAAGGAGTGTACTTGTCCAAGCCCTGGGCTGCAGCTTCTCCAGGAGAATATTGTGGGAGACCGCACCAAAGGCCTCGCTGAAGGCTGAGCAGACGACATCAGCAGCCTTTCCCTCATCCACCAGGGACACGGATTGGACTAGATGGTCTTTTGAGGCCCCTCCCGATCCCTCAAATTCTGTCATTCTGTGAGATTCTGTCATTCTGTGAGATTCTGTGGCTGCTGGGACCTGGCGGCTCCCTCAGCTACCTCAAGCAGTCTCGATGCAGGAAAACCCCCGCACCCCTCGATCCCCCGCTCTGTGGCATTACACAACTGCCTGGGACAGTAATTGGGGTGGGGAAAGGGTAATTAGGGGGGTGGTAATTAGGGGAGGGGCCAGTATTTAAGGGGGGGGCAGTTGGAATTGCGATGCAAAATGGCAGCCTCGCCTCACAAAATGGCGGCCGCACCACACAAAATGGCAGCCGCACCACACAAAATGGCAGCTGCACCACACAAAAGGCTCAGAGCTCCCACTGGGGGCTTTGGGATTCCCTGCGGGGCTCAGAGCTTTGCTTTAGAGCCTCGGGGCTTTCCTGGGGGGGTGCCAAACCCCAGAGCTGCAGCCAGGAGCACTTGGCCAGTGCCCACTTTGCAGATCCTGTCTGGTCGGGAGCCCCCCAGGGTGAGGAGGAGCCCCCGGGGTGACGAAGAGCCCCCCGGCCATGGAGATGCCAAAAAGGGGGGCACAGCCTTGGCTCCCCCCTCCTGGCACAGGAGGGAGGCTGAGGGAGCCCTCAGGGAGGGCGGCCATTTTGTGGTCCCTTAAAAAAGTTTTTTTTTTTAGCCTGAAATGATAAAATCTTGAAGGTTGGAAAGATCTCTCAGCCTA
Source organism: Anser cygnoides (assembly GCF_040182565.1). NCBI lineage: Eukaryota > Metazoa > Chordata > Aves > Anseriformes > Anatidae > Anser > Anser cygnoides. Next base: position 4,637,606 of record NC_089911.1, read on the forward strand.
ATCTGGAGAAATCCCCCATGAAAGCACGCCCCTAAACCTTTCAAACTCCTCCAGGCACGGTCTAAGGAGGTTTTCTGACCTCCAACAGTGCTTTTGGTCTGAAAAGGGTGGATTTTACCACCCAAAATAAAAACTTTATCGTCTCAGAAAGGGGCTGGGGTGTGACCCCTCATTTTTCCACCCAAATCCTTGAAATTTTGCTCTTTACCACGTGCTCTAAAACCACAAAACACCGCTTTCCACCCCAGTCGTTCAGAATTTCTTTTTTTTTTCGAGGAGACCCCAAAAAGGGGGGCACAGCCTCGGCTGCCCCCTCACGGCGCAGGCCAGGCCCAGCAGGGAGGCTGAGGGGCCCTCAGGGAGGGCGGCCATTTTGTGGTCCCTCACGGAGCACAGAGGGGCTGAGGAGAGATGGCTGCCCGTGGCTTCTGGGGGGGACGCGGGGACGTGTCAGGGAATGGGGGGGCTCTGGGAACGGGGGGGGCTCTGCTAATTACAGTCCTCAGTCGTTAGGGTTGGAAGAGACCTCCAGGGTCATCTGGTCCCAAAATCTGAATGTGGGACTCGAGGTTCAACGCAATGCTCGAGGATCCCCCCCCCCCCCCGAAAATAAAGTTTCACAAGGTCCCCTCAAAACCCCCCTAAAAGCCTCCCAGAACACCCCAAAACCCCTAAATCTCCCCCAAACCACCCAAGGCAGCAGAATCCCCCCCCATGGGGCGCAGGTTTTCCCCCAGGCTCGGCCTTGAGCCCTCACAAATGGACTTAGAACTGAAAGGAAAGGTTTTAAAACCCCAAAATGAGGCTTCGGACCCTAAAGACAGGGTCCCCTAGCACTGAAAATTGGGATTTGGTGTGAAAAAGGAAGGTTTAATCCTGCAGTGAGAATTTGGGGTCTTGAAAAGGGAGGATTGGATTTAAAAAAGTGGGGTTTGGACCTTAAAAAAAGAGTTTTTTTTTCACATGAAATTATAAAATCTTGAAGGTTGGAAAGATCTCTCAACCTAATTTGGAGAAATGCCCCATGAAAGCACGCCCCTAAACCTTTTAAACTCTGGACCTCCAAGGAGGTTTTCTGACCTCCAACAGAGCTTTTGGGCTGAAAAGGGTGGATTTTCCCAAAATAAAACTTGACCAAAGTAAACTTTGTCCTATCAAAAGTTTTTCCTCTCAAAACAAAATTTACCCAAAGAAAACTCTCTCCTCTCAAAATGGGGCTGGGGTGTGACCCCTCATTTGTCCACCCAAATCCTTGAACTTTTGCTCTTTACTGCGTGCCATAAAACTACAAAACCCCGTTTTCCACCCCCGAGTCCTTCAGAATTTCGATTTTTTTTCGAGGGGACCCCAAAAAGGGGGGCACAGCCTCGGCTCCCCCCTCACGGCACAGTCCGGGCCCAGCAGGGAGGCTGAGGGAGCCCTCAGGGAGGGCGGCCATTTTGTGGTCCCTTAAAAAAGGTTTTTTTTTCAGCTTGAAACGATAAAATCTTTAAGGCTGGAAAGATCTCTCAGCCTAATCTGGAGAAATCCCCCATGAAAGCACGCCCCTAAACCTTTTAAACTCCTCCAGGCACGGTCTAAGGAGGTTTTCTGACCTCCAACGGTGCTTTTGGTCTGAAAAGGGTGGGTTTTCCCCAAATGAAACTTGACCAAAATAAACTTTAACTGCTCAAAACTTTCCCCTTTCAAAACAAAATTTACCAAAATAAAACTTTTTTTCTCTCAAAACGGGGCTGGGGTGTGACCCCTCATTTTGACCACCCAAATCCTTGAAATCTTGTGTTTACCGCGTGTTCTACAACCACAAAACACTGCTTTCCCCCCCAGTCCTCCAGAATTTCGTTTTTCTTTTTGAGGAGACCCCAAAAAGGGGGGCACAGCCTCGGCTCCCCCCTCATGGCACAGGAGGGAGGCTGAGGGGGCTCTCAGGGAGGGCGGCCAGTTTGTGGTCCCTTAAAAGGTTTTTTTAGCCTGAATTGATAAAATCTTTAAGGTTGGAAAGAACCCCCTTTGAGGTGGAGGTTTTACTCTGGGCTTGTCCTCAAGCCGTCACAAATGGGCTTAGACCTGAAAAAAAAAAAAAAGGGTTTTAAAAGCCTCCATTGAGGCTTCCAAGTCAGGTTTAAGGACTGCAGTGAGGCTTTGGGGTATTAAAAAGAAAGGGCTAGATTAAAAGAAGGTTTGGAGCTTAAAAAAGTTTTTTTTTTTTTTCTTCCATGAAATTGTAAGATCTTTAAGGTTGGAAAGATCTCTTTACGTAATTTGGAGAAATTTCCACTAAAGCGTGCCCCTAAACCGTTCAACCCCCCCCCCCCCCCAGGAAGGGCCCAAGCGGGCTCTGCTCCAGGGCGGCCTCATCCTCGGGGGCTTGGGGCTTCCCCTGGGGGCTCAGAGCTCCGGGGGGGCCTTTTGGGGCCCCTCTCGCCCCCAAATCCCCCCGGATCGCTGAGGAGAAGCCCCAGGGGTGGTCCCAGACCCGCAGCCCCCGGCCCTGAAGCTGCCTGTGGCGGCCTCGGCCTGCCCCGCCCCGAGCGCTCGGGAGCTTTCGGAAGCGATCGGCAACTTTCGGAGCCGCTCGGGAGCCTTCGGAGGCCTTCCAGAACCTTCCGAGCCGCTCGGCTCTCTCTCCGCCCCGCCCCCGAGGAAACGTTCGGGAACTTCCGGAGGCTCTCGGCTCCCCCCCGCCCCCCCCCCGCCCCCCCCCCCCCCCGCTCGGCTCTTTCCGGCACCGCTCGGCCATTTCCGCCGCCGCCTCACGCTCTGTGGCAGCCCGCGCGGCCTCCCCCCCGCCTCCCCTCATTATGCTCCGGGCTAATTAACTCATTAACGGGGCAGAGCCGCTCTGAAACGCCCCCAGCACAGACTTTGCCGTTCCCAACAGCACGAACGACCCCAAAATCGCCCAAATTCACCCCAAACCCCTCAAAACTACCCCCAAATTCACCCGTCCCCCCCAAAGCTCCCACAAGTCCCCCCAAACCTTCAAAACTCGCCTAGAACTCCCCCCAAATTCGCCCCAACCCCCCCAACTACCCTCAATCCTCCAAATTCACCCCAATCCCCCCCTAATACTCCCCCCAAATTTCCCCAAACCTTCAAAGTTCCCCCAAAGCTCTTCCCAAACCCCCCAAAACTACCTCCAAAAAAAACTCCCCCCCAAACCCCCCCAAACTCACCCCAAACCCCCCGAACTTCCCCCAAAGCTCCCTTAAAACCCTCCCAAGCTCCCCCCATAACCCCCCCAATCTCTCCATAAAAAAAAACTAAAACCCCCCAAAGCTCCGCCCAAGCCTCCCGACACCCCTCAAAAGCCCCCCCAAAACCCCTAAATCTCCCCCAAATCCCTCCCAAGGCAGCAGAATCCCCCCATGGGGCGTGGATTTTCCCCCGGGGTCGGTTTCGAGCCCTCACAAACGGGCTCGGAACTGAAAAAAAGTTTTAAAACCCTGAAATAAGGCTTCCAACCCCAAACACAGGGTCCCCGAGTGCTGAAAAATGGGGTTTGGGGTGAAAAAGGAGGGTTTAAGGCCTGCAGTGAGGTTTTGGGGTCTTAAAAAGGGAGGGTTGGATTTAAAATAGGGGAGTTTGGACCTTTAAAAAGAGTTTTTTGAGCCTGGAATGATAAAATCTTTAAGGTTGTAAAGATCTCTCAGCCTAATTTGGAGAAATCCCCCATGAAAGCACGCCCCTAAACCTTTTAAACTCCTCCAGGCACGGTCTAAGGAGGTTTTCTGACCTCCAACGGAGCTTTTGGGCTGAAAAGGGTGGATTTTACCACCCAAAATAAAACTTCCACCTCCCAGAACGGGGCTGGGGTGTGACCCCTCATTTTTCCACCCAAATCCTTGCCATTCTGTGTTTACCACATGGTCTACAACCACAAAACCCCGTTTTCCACCCCAAATCCTTCAAAACTTTGACGTTTTGGAGCCCAAACTATTTTTATTCCACCACAAGGGCCGCGAAACCCCGCTCCCGGCGCGGTTTTGGGGATTTTGTTTATTTTTTGGGGGGGATTTTTCTCCCCTAGGAGTTGGCGTTGGGGCCCTTCTTCTTGCCGAAGGTGGGGACGACGTTGACGAAGCGCCGGTTGTACTGCATGCGCCGCTTGGCGCGCCCCGTCTTCTTCTTCTTCTTCTCCTGCTTCGCCACCTGGGTTTTGGGGGAAAAAAACAAAAGGCGAGGGCGTTTAGGGGCTGTGCCCCGAAAAACAAAGCTCTGGAATCCTAAAAATATCCTCAAATCCCCCTAAAATCCCTCAAATGCACCCTGAATTCCCCCCAAAACTCACCTTGGGGGTCTGGCCCCTCACTTTGCCGGCGCGGGCGAGCGAACCATGGACTTTACCTGTGTAAAAAGGGGGGGCCGCAATTAAAGATTAGGAGCTCGTTAGGCTAACGAGGAGGCCCCGTTAATTACCCCCCGGTAATCCCGTACCCCCCAGCAGCCTCGCGGCCACGTCGAGGGTGGAAAATTCGGGGATGCCGCTCTGCTCCAGCACAGCCTCATCCTGCAGCGGGCTTCCCCCGAAGAGCAGCACCTGGTCCTCGGGGGCGACGGCCTCCAGCGCCGCGATCCTCGCCTGGTTTTTGGGGGAAAAAAAAACCAAAACGGGTCAGCCCCAAAAGGTTTCGGGGCAGGGAGCAGCCTGGTAATGGTGGTGGGGGGGGGGGACTCACCTTGATTTGGGCGACGGTCTCAGCGCCGGAGACCTCGATGGCATGGAGGGACTGGGCGCGGACGAAGAGCTGCATGGTGGGGGGGGTCTGGGGGGCGGACACACGGGGTTAGGGACCCCTGGGAATGGGGGGAACCCCAAAAAGGAGGGGGAGGCACCAAAAAAAAAGGAGGACCCCCAAAAACCACCAGAGACCCCTACAAAGCGTTCCCTAGACCCTCCTGGAGACCCCTAAAAGCCTCAGAGCCCCCCCCAAGCCTCACAGACACCTCAAGACCCCCCCCCCAATACCTCAGAGACCCTCCCCAAAGCCCCCCAAACCCTCACAGCCCCCCCAGACCACAAGAGCCCCCCCCAGCCTACCAGACCCTCCCCCCAGACCCCAAAAGACCCCCCCAGAGCCCCCCCAAGGCCTCACAGACCCCCCCAAAGCCCAAAAGATCTCCCTGTGCCCTCACAAACCCCCCTAGCGCCCCTCCATGGGCCCCAAGACCCCCCCAACCCCCAAGAACCTGTCCCCAAGGCCCCAAAACCGCCCCCAAGGCTCCACAGCCCCTCCCCCAGGCCCCAAAGCCCCCCCCTCGAACCTCACAGACCCCAAGAGCAGCCCCCAGATCCCAAAGCCCCCCCGCGGGCACCAAAAGCCCCCCATGACCCCCCCAGGACCCCAAGAAGCCCCCCAAGCCCTCACAGACCCCCCCTCCAGTCACCTCCAAAGCCCCAGACCCTCCCCAGACCCCAAAAAGCCCCCCCAAGCTCCCGAAGCCTCCCCCAACCCAAAGAACCGCCCTCCCGCTTCCCCCCCAAAGCCTCACAGACCTCCCCGAGCCCCGAAAGGCCTCCACAAGGCCCCAAGAGCCCCTCCCGGGCCCCAAAATCCCCCAAGTTGTCCCCAAAACTCCCCCAGGCCCCCCCCTTTACCCCCTCCCGGCCGCAGCCCCCCCGGCCGCCCCTCACCTCACGCCAGGCGCAGGCCAAGAGAGCGAATCCGCGCAGGCGCCGCTGCGACGTCGGGCGTGCGCGCTGACGTCAGGCGCCCGAGGGAAGGGGGGACGCTCCCAAAATGGCGGCGCTGGGCCGGCGGCTGCTGGGGCTGCGAGCGGCGGTGGGGAGGCGGGGGGCGCAGGTAGGGGGGCGGGATTTAAGGGGGCTCTGAGGAGGTTTTGGGGGTCTGTGAGGGAATTAAGAGGGTTGGGGGGGGGGCTCTGAGTGGATTTGGGGGTTTTGAATGGGGTTAAGGGGGGTCCCTGAAGGGAAGGGGGGGGATTTGGGGCTTTCGGGGGTCCTGGAGGGGATCTGGGGAGCTCTCGGGGGGGCTCTGAAGGGGTTTTGGGTGGATTGTGGGGAGAGGAGGGTGGGTCTGAAGGGGTTTGGGGAGGGGTCTGAAGGGGATTAAGGGGGTTGGGGGGGGCTTTGAGGGGATTTGGGGGGGGGTCCTGAAAGGAAGGGAGGGAATAAGGTGGTTTGGGGGGGGGGTCCTGAAGGGTTGAGGGGGGGTTTGAAGGGAGCTTGGGGGAGTTCTGGAAGCATCCTGAAGGGATGAGGGGGGCTCTGAGGGGGGTTTGGGGAGTCCTGGAGGGAGTAAGGGGGTTTGGGGGGGGGGGGTCTGAAGGAAGAGGGGAGCTCTGAGGAGGTGGGGGGGGGGCTGGAGGGTGTTAAGGAGTTTTGGGGATGGTCTGTGAGGGAATTTGGGGGGTCCAGGAGGGATCCTGAAGTGATGGGGGGGGCTCTGAGGGGGCTTGGGGGGTCCTGGAGGGGGTTAAGGGGGTTTGGGGGGTCTTGAAGGGAGAAGGGGGGGGAGTCTGAGGGATTTGGGGGTTCCTGAAGGGAAGAATTAAGGGGGGGGTCTCTGAGAGGATTTGGGGGGTCCTAAAGGGAGAGTAAGAGATTAAGGGGGTCTGGGGGGGCTCTGACGGAGGAGGAGGGGGTTTTGGGGGGTCCTGAAGGGAGTGGGGGGGTTAAGGGAGTTTGGGGGGGTCTCAGAGGATTTTGGGGGATGCCCTGAAGGGAGGGGGGATTAAGAGGGGCTTAGGGGTGGTTTCTGAGGGGATTTGGGGGGTTCCTAAAAGGAAGGGGCGTTAAGGAAGACTTGAGGGGTTCTGAGTGGGTTTGGGGGGGGGAGTTTGGGGGGGGGGTCTGTTAGGATTATAGGGGGTTTTCTGAGGGGATGAGTAGATTTAGGGGGGGGATCCTGGGGGGAGGGATGAATAGGGTCTGTAAGGGGATGGAGCATTTCGGGGGAGGATCCCGGGGGGTGGGAAGAATCTGGGGGGGGTTGTTCTGAGTAGGGGGCACTCACCCTGCTGTGTACCCCCACCCACACAGAGTCAAGGCCCCCCAGGCCCCCCCGCCAACCCCCAGGTGCCCCCCCAGACCCGCCCATACCCCGGCGTGGTGGAGTCGACGGCCGAATTCGCCTTCGTGGAGCGCCTGATTCCCCCCAGCCGTGTCCCCGACCCCCCCGTGCACCCCACCTACCCCACGCCCTCGGGCTGGAGCCCCCCGCGAGGTGAGGAAGCCGGGGGGAGCCCCCCAGTATCACAACCGAGCCTCCCTGGAATTCGGGGGGGCAAAAAATGACATAAATATCCCTCACAAATTGAGGCAAATAACTTAAAAAGTGAGTCAAAAATCAAGCTTAGCGCTCCTCAAAAATTGAGTTAAATATACCTCAAAAGGGGACTTGAATGCCCTTAAAAAAGAGCTTAATATCTCTCAAAGAATCAGTTAAATATTCCTAAAAAATTAGTATAATATTGACTTAAATATTCCTCAAAAATGAGTCAAATATTCCTCAGAAAATGACTTTAATATCTCCAAAATGAGTTAAATATTCCTCAGAAAATTGAGCTAAATGCTTCTCAAAAATCGACTTAAATGCCCCTCAAAAATTCAGTTAAATGCTGTCTTAAATACCCTTCAAAAATAACTTAAATGCCTCTCAAAAAAAAAAAAGAATGCTCCTCAAAAGAAATAAAATGTGTCAAAAAAACAAGTTACGTATCTCTCAAAAGATGAGCCAAATACCCCAAAAATGACTTAAATGCACCTCAAAAAGGAGTTATATATTCCTTTAAAAAGAATTATGTATTCCTCAAAAAACAGATTAAATATTTCTCAAAAACATGTTAAACACTTCTGATAAACTCAGTTAAATAGTGACTTAAATATCCCTTAAAACCTGACTGACGTTCTCCTCAGAAACGACTTAAACACCCCTCAAAACCTGACTGAAGTTTTCCTCAAAATCTTAGTCAGAAACTGACTGAAGTTCTCAGAAACGACTTACATACCCCTCAAAAACTGACGTTCCCCTCAGAAACGAGTTAAATACCCCTCAAAACCTTACTGACATTCTCCTCAAAATCTGACTGACACTCGCCTCAGAAACAACTGACGTTCTCCTCAAAATCTGACTGAAGTTCTCCTCAGAAACAAGTTAAATACCCCTCAAAAACTGACAGAATTCTCCTCAAAATCTGGCAGAATTCTCCTCAAAATCTGACTGAAGTTCTCCTCAGAAACAACTTAAACACCCCTCAAAATCTGAAGTTTTCCTCAAAATCTTACTCAGAAACTGACTAAAGTTCTCAGAAACGATTTACATACCCCTCAAAAACTGACGTTCTCCTCAGAAACGACTTAAATACCCCTCAAAACCTGACTGACATTCTCCTCAAAATCTGACTGAAGTTCTCCTCAGAAACAAGTTAAATACCCCTCAAAAACTGACAGAATTCTCCTCAAAATCTGGCAGAATTCTCCTCAAAATCTTACTCAGAAACTTGACTGAAGTTCTCAGAAACGACTTACATACCCCTCAAAAACTGACGTTCCCCTCAAAACGTGACTGACGTTCCCCTCAGAAACGACTTAAATGCCCCTCAAAACCTGACTGACACTCCCCTCAGAAACGAATGAAGTTCTCCTCAAAATCTGACTCAGAAACTGACTGAAGTTCTCCTCAGAAACGAGTTAAATACCCCTCAAAAACTGACAGAATTCTCAAAAACTGACAGAATTCTCCTCAAAAACTGACTGAAGTTCTCCTCAGAAGCGACTTAAATATCCCTCAAAATCTGACTGAAGTTTTCCTCAAAGTCTGACTCAGAAACCGCCTGAAGTTCTCCTCAGAAACGAGTTAATAACCCCTCAAAATCTGACAGTTCTCCTCAAAAACTGACTGAAGTTCTCAGAAACGACTTCAGTACCCTTCAAAAACTGAAGTTTTCATCAAAAACTGACTGAAATCCCCCTAAAAAAACAATCCCCCCCCCAAAAAAAATACAAATGACACAAAAATGACTTAAAAGTCCCTCAAAAAGTGACTGGAATCCCCCCCCAAACCGATTTATGGTGTTCACACCCAGGCTGCCCCCCTCAGGGCCGTCTGTCTCCCCCCCCCCCCCATGAAACCCTTTTGGGACTTTTTGTATTTTTCCCCCCTTTCCGGTCCAACCCCCCCCCACTAAAAGCTCCTTTTTGGGGTTTCCGCCCCCTCGCCCCGCAGCCCCCGACCCGGCGCTGCCCTACTTCGTGCGCCGGTCCCGCATGCACAACGTCCCCGTGTACCGGCACCTCAGGGCGGGCACCCGCAGGACCACCGTGCTGCGCCGCATCGAGGGCGACATCTGGGTACGGGGCTGGGGCTGCGGCATTTTGGGGGGGTCTGCGGGATTTGGGGGGGGTCTGGGGGATTTGGGGGGGGGTTGGGGGGGATTTTAGGGGGGTTTGGGGGGAGTCTGGAGGGGCTTGGGGGATTTGGGGGGGGATTTTAGGGAGGGTTGGAGGATTTTGGGGGGGGTTGGAGTTTTTTCAGGAGAGTTTGGAGGGGTTTGGGATTTTAGGGGAGTTTGTAGGATTTTGGGAGGCAGTTGGAGGGGTTTGGGGGATTTTTGGGATGGGATTTTTGGAGGGTTTGGGGGCGGTTGGAGGAGTTTGGGGGGGGTCTGGAGGGGTTTGGGGGGCGATTTTAGGGAGGGTTGGAGGATTTTGGGGGGGTGGGAGAGCTTTTGGGGGTACTTTGGAGGGGTTTGGGGATTTTGGGGGGATTTTAGGGGACATTGTAGGATTTTTGGGGGGCGGTTGGAGGATTTTGGGGGGATTGGGGGAAGTTTTTTGGGGTGATTTTGGAGGGATTTGGATTTTGGGGGGCGTGAGGGATTTTGGGGGGGGTTGTATGGTTTTTGGGGGTTTGGGGGCGGTTGGAGGGGTTTGGGGGATTTTTAGGGGGGTGGGGGATTTGGGGGATTGGACTTTGGGGATTTGGAGGGGGTTGGAGGATTTTGAGGGGGGATTTGGGAGGGGTTGGGGGATTTTTGGAGGGGATTGGGGTTTGGTTATGAGGTTAGTTTAGGGGTTTGGGACTGGTTTTGGAGTTGGTTTTTGGGGTTTGAGTTTTTTTTTTTTTTAGGAGTTTGGGGCTGGTTTTTGGGCTTGGGGGATTTTTATGGGGGATTGGGGTTGGTTTAGGGGGTTGGGGTTGGTTTTGGGGTTTGGCGTTACGAGGTTCATTTAGGGCTTTGGGGTTGGTTTGGGGGGGTTTGGGGATTCTTTTAGTTTTTTTTTTTTTGTTTGTTTGTTTTAGGGATTTTGGGGTTGGTTCATAGTGGCCTTTTATTACATTTAGGGGTTCGGGGTCTTTCGTAGGGGTTCGCGATGGGGTTTTTCGCTTTTTCCTTTCGGGGTCAGGGCTCGGTCCGGGCTTTCTCTGAGGGCTTTTGGGGCCGGTTGGGGGTTTCGTTCTTTTTCGGGGCGTTAACGGGGTTCCCCCGCGGCGCAGGCGCTGGAGGCCGAGCTGCGGGCGTTCGTGGGGCAGCGGCTGGGCCGGGAGCCGCTGACGCAGGTGAACGAGGTGACGGGGACGCTGCGGCTCAAGGGCCACGTGGACGCCGAGGTGCGCGCCTGGCTGCTGCAGAAGGGCTTCTGAAAGCGCCGGGACGGGGCCAAAGCGGGCCCAAAGCCCTCGCCAGGGGGGCGGGGGGACCCCGAACCGGGGCCAGAGCCGGGCGGGAACGGGACGAAGCGGTCAATAAATGGGGGAGCTCCCGAAAGGCGGGGGAGATGTGTTGGGGGGGGCTGGGAAAGGGGGTGGGAGCCCTCGGAAATGGGAGAGGGGCTCCTGAACGGGGTGAGGATGGCTGGGGAGCGGCAGGCAGAGCCCAGAACAGGAGGGAATCCGCTCAGAAGGGCTCGGGGGAGCCAAAAGGGGATTAAAGCCACTGAGAACAGTTCAGGGGAGCCAAAATGGGATGAAATCCACTCAAAATGGCGCTGGAGACTGAAAAAAGGATTATATCCACCCAAAAACAGCCCAGAGGGGTCCCAAATGGGATGAAATCTGCTCAAAATGGCGTAGAAGACCCAAAGCGTGATGAAATCTGCTCAAAAACAGCCCTAAGGGATCCCAAAACAGGATGAAATCCGCTCAAAAGGGCTCGGGGGAGCCAAAAGGGGATTAAAGCCACTGAAAAGAGTTCAGGGGACCCAAAATGGGATAAAATTCACTCAAAATGGCTCAGGAGACCCAAAACGGGATAAAATCATCTCAGAAACAGCCCAGAGGGGCCCCAAATGGGATGAAATCCGCTCAAAAATGCTAAGGGGAACCAAAAGGGGATTATATCCACCCGAAAACAGGATTATATCCACCCAAAAACAGCCCAGAGGGGCCCCAAAACGGGATGGAATCCACTCAAAAGGGCTCAGGAGACCCAAAATGGGATGAAATCTGCTCAAAAACAGCCCAGAGGGGCCCCAAAACGGGATGAAATCCACCCAGAAAGGCTCGGGGGAGCCAAAAGGGGATTAAAGCCACTGAGAACAGTTCAGGGGAGCCAAAATGGGATAAAATCCACTCAAAATGGCTCAGGAGACCCAAAACGGGATGAAATCCACTCAGAAACAGCCCAGAGGGGCCCCAAAACGGGATGAAATCCGCTCAAAAAGGCTCAGGGGAGCCAGGATTTTGGGGGAGCTTTTTGGGGGAGTTTGGAGGTGTTTGGGGGGCTCTGGAGTTGTTGGGGGGGATTTTAGGGAGGGTTGTAGGATTTTTGGGGGGGTTGGGGGAGTTTTTCTGGGGGAGTTTGGAGGGGTTTGGATTTTTGGGGGGGTTGGGGGATTTGGGGGGGATTTTAGGGGGGGCTGTAGGATTTTTGGGGGGTAGAGGGGTGGTTGGAGGGGTTTGGGGGATTTTTTGGGGGGGTGGGGGATTTGGGGAACTTTTTTGGGGGTTGGGGGATTTTGGGGGGGTTAGGGGATTGGGGGGGTTGGACTTTGAAGATTTGGAGGGGTTTGGAGGATTTTGAGGGGGGATTTGGCGGGGGGATCGAAGCTGAAAGGCGTGCTGTTCACATAAACTCGTGGCTTCGAGACTGGTGTGACCGGCAGAACTTTGGGTTCTTTGATCACGGGAAGGTCTATGCTACACAGGGCCTGATGGCACCGGATGGGATGTGCCTCTCTCGGAGAGGGGTAAGGATCTTTGGTCAGGAGTTGGCAGGGCTGATAGATAGGGCTTTAAACTAGAGTCGAAGGGGGAAGGGGCTAAAACCAGGCACGCCGGTGAAGACCTAAGGGAAGGTACGCTAGAATCAGAGGGGCTGTGTGCCAGTGAGGTCCTTCGGGCAGATCCACAAGGTGCTGAGTGTAAGGAGACGCACCTGAAGTGCTTCTACACGAACGCACGCAGTATGAGGAATAAAATGGATGAGCTAGAAGTCCTGGCCCAGTCCCGCAACTACGACATCATCGGCATAAGCGAAACCTGGTGGGATGAGTCCTGTGACTGGGGTGTTGCGATAGATGGTTACAGGCTCTTCAGGAGGGACAGGCAGGGTAGGCGAGGTGGTGGGGTGGCGATGTATGTGAAGCAGGGGCTGGACTGTGTGGAACTTCAGGTCGGAGATGGCAAAGTTGAGAGCCTCTGGGTAAGGATCAAGGGACGAACGAATAAAGGGGATGTCGTTGTGGGAGTCTATTACAGACCGCCTGGCCAGGACGATAGCGCCGATAAATTATTCTTTACAGAACTAAGAGAGGCCTCGAGATTAACTCCCCTTGTCCTTATGGGGGACTTCAACTTGCCAGACGTTAACTGGGAGTGCCACACGGCTGACACGAGCAAGTCCAGGAGGTTCATGAAGCACCTAGATGATAACTTCTTGGTGCAGGTGCTAACGGAGCCAACTAGGAAAGGTGCCCTCCTAGACCTGTTGCTAGAAAACAGGGAGGGTCTGGTGGGAGATGTGGTGATTGGTGGCCGCCTTGGTCATAGCGACCATGAAGTGGTTGAGTTCAAAATTTACGGTGACAGAAGGAAAAGTGCCACCAAAACCTCATCCCTAGATATGGGGAAAGCGGACTTCAGGCTGCTCAGGGAACTAGTCAGCAAGGTCCCCTGGGAAACTGCTCTTGAAGGCCTCGATGTCCACCAGTGCTGGTCATTCTTTAAGCGATGCCTCCTAGAAGCACAAGATCAGGCAATTCCTAAATATCGCAAGTCAGGCAGGCGGGGCAGGAGGCCGGCGTGGCTGACCAGGAACATTCTAATGGAGATTAGGCGGAAACAGAGAGTGTTTCGCTACTGGAAGGAGGGCCAGGTGTCATGGAAAGAATACAGGGATGCTGTTCGTGTTTGTAGGCAGAAAATTCGTGTGGCCAAAGCACACCTAGAGTTGAAGCTGGCTGTGTCTGTGAGAGAAAATAAAAAGGGCTTTTTCAGATATGTGAATGGAAAAAGGAGAACTAAAGAATACATAGGGCCGCTCCTTGATAGGGAAGGTCTCCTCACAGACAATGACATAGGCAAAGCAGAGACGCTTAACGCCTTCTTTGCCTCTGTCTTCAATGCCGCTGATGGGCTTCAGGACCCAGGGTGCCCTGAGCTAGAGGACCGGGACGGTGGGGATGACAAACTCCCAACCGACCCTGAACGTGTGCGGGATTTGCTACTCCACCTGGATCCCTACAAGTCCATGGGTCCGGATGGGATTCATCCCCGGGTGCTGAAAGAGCTGGCGGACGTCATCGCGGAACCTCTCTCAATTATTTTTCAACGATCCTGGGAATTTGGGGAGGTCCCGGTAGACTGGAAGCTGGCAAATGTTGTGCCGATTTACAAGAAGGGTCAGAAAGAAGACCCTAGCAATTACAGGCCTGTCAGTCTCACGTCAGTGCCTGGTAAAATCATGGAGAAGATGGTTCTCGAACTTATTGAGGCTCACCTGGGGGACAAAGCAGTCATTGGTCCCAGCCAGCATGGGTTTGTGAAGGGCAGGTCCTGCCTAACTAACCTGATTTCCTTTTATGATAAGATCACCCGTATGATGGACCAAGGGAAACCAGCTGATGTGATTTTTTTGGACTTCAGCAAGGCTTTTGACACGGTTTCCCATAGGATCCTACTGGACAAAATGTCCACCATACAGCTAAATAAAAACATCATACGATGGGTGAGCAATTGGCTAACGGGCAGGGCCCAAAGGGTTATGGTAAATGGGGCTGCGTCAGGCTGGCGGGCGGTCACCAGTGGGGTCCCTCAAGGCTCCATTTTAGGGCCGGTACTTTTCAATATTTTTATAAACGATCTGGATGTAGGAATAGAAGGTATTTTGAGCAAGTTTGCTGATGACACCAAACTTGGAGGAGTTGTGGACTCGAATGAGGGTGGAAAGGCCTTGCAGAGGGATCTGGATAGATTGGAGAGCTGGGCGATCACCAACCGCATGAAGTTCAATAAGAGCAAGTGCCGGGTCCTGCACCTGGGACGGGGAAACCCTGGCTGCACGTACAGACTGGGCGATGAGACGCTGGAGAGCAGCCTAGAAGAGAGGGATCTGGGGGTCGTGGTTGACAGCAAGTTGAATATGAGCCAGCAGTGTGCCCTGGCGGCCAGGAGGGCCAACCGTGTCCTGGGGTGCATCAAGCACGGCATCTCTAGTCGGTCGAGGAAAGTGATTGTCCCGCTCTACTCTGCGCTGGTGCGGCCTCACCTCGAGTACTGTGTGCAGTTCTGGGCACCACAGTATAAAAAGGACATGAAACTGTTGGAGAGTGTCCAGAGGAGGGCTACGAAGATGGTGAAAGGCCTAGAGGGGAAGACGTACGAGGAACGGCTGAGGTCACTGGGCCTGTTCAGCCTGGAGAAGGGGAGGCTGAGGGGAGACCTCATCACAGTCTACAACTTCCTCGTAAGGGGGTGTCGAGAGGCAGGAGACCTTTTCTCCATTAACACCAGTGACAGGACCCGCGGGAACGGTGTTAAGCTGAGGCAGGGGAAATTTAGGCTCGACATCAGGAGGGGGTTCTTCACAGAGAGGGTGGTTGCACACTGGAACAGGCTCCCCAGGGAAGTGGTCACTGCACCGAGCCTGTCTGAATTTAAGAAGAGATTGGACTGTGCACTTAGTCACATGGTCTGAACTTTTGGGTAGACCTGTGCGGTGTCAAGAGTTGGACTTGATGATCCTTAAGGGTCCCTTCCAACTCAGGATATTCTATGATTCTATGAGAACAGTTCAGAGGCCCCAGAAGGGGATGAAATCCGCTCAAAATGGCTCAGGAGACCCAAAATGGGATGAAATTCACTCAGAAACAGCCCTAAGGGGTCACAAGATGGGATGAAATCCACCCAAAAAGGCTCGGGGAAGCCAAAAGGGGATTAAATCCACTGAGAACAGTTCAGGAGACCCAAAACGGGATGAAATCCACTCAGAAACAGCCCTGAGGGGCCCCAAAACGGGAGGGAATCCTCTTTAAAGGGCTCGGGGGAGCCAAAAGGGGATTAAAGCCACTTAGAGCAGTTCAGGGGACCCAAAATGGGAGGAAATACACTCAAAATGACTCAGGAGACCCAAAACAGGATGAAATCTACTAAGAAACAGCCCAGAGGGGCCCCAAAACAGGATGAAATCCGCTCAAAAAGGCTCAGGGGAGCCAAAATGGGATGAAATCCGCTCAAAAACAGCCCTAAGAGGTCCCAAAATGGGATGAAATCCACCCAGAAATGCTAAGGGGAGCGAAAAGGGGATTAAATCCACTGAGAACAGTTCAGGGGCCCCAAAACGGGATGAAATCCGCTCAAAAGGGCTCAGGGGAGCCAAGATTTTGGGGGAGCTTTTTGGGGGAGTTTGGAGGTGTTTGGGGGGCTGTGGAGTTGTTGGGGGATTTGGGGGGGGATTTTAGGGAGGGTTGTAGGATTTTTGGGGGGGTTGGGGGAGTTTTTTGGGGGGAGTTTGGAGGGGTTTAGATTTTGGGGGGGTGAGGGATTTTGGGGGGGATTTTAAGGGGGGTTGTAGGATTTTTGGGGGGTTGAGGGGCGGTTGGAGGGGTTTGGGGGATTTTTTGGGGGGGTGGGGGATTTGGGGAACTTTTTTGGGGGTTGGGGGATTTTGGGGGGGTTAGGGGATTGGGGGGGTTGGACTTTGAAGATTTGGAGGGGTTTGGAGGATTTTGAGGGGGGATTTGGGAGGGGGTTGGGGGATTTTTGGAGGGGATTGGGGTTTGGTTATGAGGTTTAGGGGTTTGGGACTGGTTTTGGAGTTGTTTTTTGGGGTTTGAGGTTTTTTTTTTTAGGAGTTTGGGGCTGGTTTTTGGGCTTGGGGGATTTTTATGGGGGATTGGGGTTGGTTTTGGGGTTTGGGGTTACGAGGTTCATTTAGGGCTTTGGGGTTGGTTTGGGGGGGTTTGTTTTCTTTTTAGGGGTTTGGGGATTTTTAGGGGTTTGGGGCTGGGGGCTGGTTTGGGGATTCCTTTAGGTTTTTGTTGTGTTTTTGTTTTTTTTTTTTTTAGGGATTTTGGGGTTGGTTCATAGTGGCCTTTTATTACATTTAGGGGTTCGGGGTCTTTCGTAGGGGTTCGCGATGGGGTTTTTCGCTTTTTCCTTTCGGGGTCAGGGCTCGGTCCGGGCTTTCTCTGAGGGCTTTTGGGGCCGGTTGGGGGTTTCCTTCTTTTTCGGGGCGTTAACGGGGTTCCCCCGCGGCGCAGGCGCTGGAGGCCGAGCTGCGGGCGTTCGTGGGGCAGCGGCTGGGCCGGGAGCCGCTGACGCAGGTGAACGAGGTGACGGGGACGCTGCGGCTCAAGGGCCACGTGGACGCCGAGGTGCGCGCCTGGCTGCTGCAGAAGGGCTTCTGAAAGCGCCGGGACGGGGCCAAAGCGGGCCCAAAGCCCTCGCCGGGGGGGCGGGGGGACCCCGAACCGGGGCCAGAGCCGGGCGGGAACGGGACGAAGCGGTCAATAAACGGGGGAGCTCCCGAAAGGGGGGGGAGATGTGTTGGGGGGGGGGCTCGGAAACGGGGTGGGAGCCCTCGGAAATGGGAGAGGGGCTCCTGAACGGGGCGAGGACGGCTGGGGAGCGGCAGGCAGAGCCCAGAACGGGAGGGAATGCGCTCAGGAACAGCCCTGAGGGCCCCGAAACGGGAGGGAATGCGCTCAAAAGGGCTCAGGGGAGCCAAAAGGGGATGAAATCCACTCAGAAACAGCCCAGAGGGGTCCCAAAACGGGATGAAATCATCTCAGAAAGAGCCCTGAGGGGCCCCAAAACGGGATGAAATCCACTCAAAATGGCGCTGGAGACTGAAAAAAGGATTATATCCACCCAAAAACAGCCCAGAGGGGTCCCAAATGGGATGAAATCCGCTCAAAATGGCGAAGGAGACCCAAAGCGTGATGAAATCTGCTCAAAAACAGCCCTAAGGGATCCCAAAACAGGATGAAATCCGCTCAAAAGGGCTCGGGGGAGCCAAAAGGGGATTAAAGCCACTGAAAAGAGTTCAGGGGACCCAAAATGGGATAAAATTCACTCAAAATGGCTCAGGAGACCCAAAACGGGATAAAATCATCTCAGAAACAGCCCAGAGGGGCCCCAAATGGGATGAAATCCGCTCAAAATGGCGTAGGAGACCCAAAATGGGATTATATCCACCCGAAAACAGGATTATATCCACCCAAAAACAGCCCAGGCGGGCCCCAAAACAGGATGGAATCCACTCAAAAGGGCTCAGGGGAGCCAAAAGGGGATTAAATCCACTGAGAACAGTACGGGGGACCCAAAATGGGATAAAATCCACCCAAAAAGGCTAAGGGGAGCCAAAAGGGGATTAAAGCCACTGAGAACAGTTCAGGGGACCCAAAATGGGAGGAAATTCACTCAAAATGGCGCTGGAGACCGAAAACAGGATTATATCCACCCAAAAACAGCCCTGAGGTGCCCCAAAACGGGATGAAATCCACCCAGAAATGCTAAGGGGAGCGAAAAGGGGATTAAATCCACTGAGAACAGTTCAGGGGCCCCAAAACGGGATGAAATCTGCTCAAAAGGGCTCAGGGGAGCCAAGACTTTGGGGGAGCTTTTTGGGGGAGTTTGGAGGTGTTTGGGGGGCTCTGGAGTTGTTGGGGAGATTTGGGGGGGGATTTTAGGGAGGGTTGTACGATTTTTGGGGGGGTTGGGGGAGTTTTTTGGGGGGAGTTTGGAGGGGTTTAGATTTTAGGGGGGGGTGTAGGATTTTTCGGGGGTTGGGGGCAGTTGGAGGGCTTTGGGGATTATTGGGGGGGTTGGGGGAGTTTTGGGGGGGTTAGGGGATTTCGAGGATTTTGAGGGGGGATTTGGGGGGGGCTTCAAGGGGGTCGGGGGATTTTGGAGAGGTTTGGGGGTTGGTGGTGAGGTTGGTTTAGGGGTTTGGGGCTGATTTTGGGGTATGAGGATTTTTTTTAGGGGGTTGGGGCTGGTTTTTGGGCTTGGGGGATTTTTATGGGGGATTGGGGTTGGTTTAGGGGGTTGGGGTTGGTTTTGGCGTTATGAGGTTCATTTAGGGCTTTGGGGTTGGTTTGGGGGGGTTTGGGGATTTGTAGGGGTTTGGGGCTGGTTTGGGGATTCTTTTAGGTTTTTTGTTTGTTTGTTTGTTTGTTTTAGGGATTTTGGGGTTGGTTCATAGTGGCCTTTTATTACATTTAGGGGCTCGGGGTCTTTCGTAGGGGTTCGCGATGGGGTTTTTCGCTTTTTCCTTTCGGGGTCAGGGCTCGGTCCGGGCTTTCTCTGAGGGCTTTTGGGGCCGGTTGGGGGTTTCCTTCTTTTTCGGGGCGTTAACGGGGTTCCCCCGCGGCGCAGGCGCTGGAGGCCGAGCTGCGGGCGTTCGTGGGGCAGCGGCTGGGCCGGGAGCCGCTGACGCAGGTGAACGAGGTGACGGGGACGCTGCGGCTCAAGGGCCACGTGGACGCCGAGGTGCGCGCCTGGCTGCTGCAGAAGGGCTTCTGAAAGCGCCGGGACGGGGCCAAAGCGGGCCCAAAGCCCTCGCCGGGGGGGCGGGGGGACCCCGAACCGGGGCCAGAGCCGGGCGGGAACGGGACGAAGCGGTCAATAAACGGGGGAGCTCCCGAAAGGGGGGGGAGATGTGTTGGGGGGGGGCTCGGAAACGGGGTGGGAGCCCTCGGAAATGGGAGAGGGGCTCCTGAACGGGGCGAGGACGGCTGGGGAGCGGCAGGCAGAGCCCAGAATGGGAGGGAATGCGCTCAGGAACAGCCCTGAGGGCCCCGAAACGGGAGGGAATGCGCTCAAAAGGGCTCCGGGGAGCCAAAAGGGGATGAAATCCACTCAGAAACAGCCCAGAGGGGTCCCAAAACGGGATGAAATCATCTCAGAAACAGCCCTGAGGGCCCCGAAACGGGAGGGAATCCGCCCAGAAAGGGTCAGGAGACCCAAAACGGGAGGGAATCCGCTCAAAAGGGCTCAGGAGACGCAAAACGGGAGGGAATCCGCCCAGAAAGGGTCAGGAGACCAAAAACGGAATGAAATCCGCTCAAAAACAGCCCAGAGGGGTCCCAAATGAGATGAAATTCACTCAAAATGGCTCAGGAGACCAAAAACAGGATTATATCCACCCAAAAACAGCCCAGAGGGGCCCCAAACCGGGATGAAATCCACACAGAAACAGCCCAGAGGGGCCCCAAAAAGGGATGAAATCCGCTCAGAAGGGCTCGGGGGAGCCAAAAGGGGATGAAATCCACTCAGAAACAGCCCAGAGGGTGCCCGAAATGGGATGAAATTAGCCCAAAAAGGCTCGGGGGAGCCAAAATGGGATGAAATCTACACAGAAACAGCCCTGAAGGGCCCCAAAACGGGATGAAATCCGCCCAAAAAGGCTCGGGGGAGCCAAAAGGGGATTAAATCCACTGAGAACAGTTCGGGGGACCCAAAATGGGATAAAATCCACCCAAAAAGGCTAAGGGGAGCCAAAAGGGGATTAAAGCCACTGAGAACAGTTCAGAGGACCTAAAATGGGATGAAATCTACTCAGAAACAGCCCTGAGGGCCCCGAAACGGGAGGGAATCCGCCCAAAAGGGCTCAGGAGACCCAAAACGGGAGGGAATCCGCTCAAAAGGGCTCGGGGCAGCCAAAAGGGGATGAAATCCACTCAGAAACAGCCCAGAGGGGTCCCAAAACGGGATGAAATCATCTCAGAAACAGCCCAGAGGGTCCCCAAAACGGGATGAAATCCGCCCAAAAAGGCTCGGGGGAGCCAAAATGGGATGAAATCTACTCAGAAACAGCCCTGAGGGGCCCCAAAACGGGATGAAATCCACTCAAAATGGCTCAGGAGACCCAAACTGGGATGAAATCCGCTCAAAAACAGCCCTAAGGAGCCCCAAACCTGGATGAAATCCACTCAAAATGGCTCAGGAGACCCAAAACAGGATGAAATCTGCTCAAAAACAGCCGAGAGGGGTCCCAAAATGGGATGAAATCCGCTGAAAAAGGCTCAGGGGAGCCAAAAGGGGATTAAAGCCACTGAGAACAGTTCAGGGGCCCCAAAACGGGATGAAATCCGCTCAAAAGGGCTCAGGGGAGCCAAGATTTTGGGGTAGCTTTTTGGGGGAGTTTGGAGGTGTTTGGGGGGCTCTGGAGTTGTTGGGGGGATTTGGGGGGGGATTTTAGGGAGGGTTGTAGGATTTTTGGGGGGGTGGGGGAGTTTTTTGGGGGGAGTTTGGAGGGGTTTGGATTTTTGGGGGGGTTGGGGGATTTGGGGGGGATTTTAGGGGGGGCTGTAGGATTTTTGGGGGGTAGAGGGGTGGTTGGAGGGGTTTGGGGGATTTTTTGGGGGGGTGGGGGATTTGGGGAACTTTTTTGGGGGTTGGGGGATTTTGGGGGGGTTAGGGGATTGGGGGGGTTGGACTTTGAAGATTTGGAGGGGTTTGGAGGATTTTGAGGGGGGTTTTGGGGGGGGTTGGGGGATTTCTGGAGGGGATGGGGTTTGGTTATGAGGTTAGTTTAGGGGTTTGGGACTGGTTTTGGAGTTGTTTTTTGGGGTTTGAGGTTTTTTTTTTTAGGAGTTTGGGGCTGGTTTTTGGGCTTGGGGGATTTTTATGGGGGATTGGGGTTGGTTTAGGGGGTTGGGGGTTCGTTTTGGGGTTTGGGGTTACGAGGTTCATTTAGGGGGTTGGGGTTGGTTTGGGGGGGTTTGGGGATTTGTAGGGGTTTGGGGCTGGTTTGGGGATTCTTTTAGTTTTTTTGTTTGTTTGTTTTTTTTAGGGATTTTGGGGTTGGTTCATAGTGGCCTTTTATTACATTTAGGGGCTCGGGGTCTTTCGTAGGGGTTCGCGATGGGGTTTTTCGCTTTTTCCTTTCGGGGTCAGGGCTCGGTCCGGGCTTTCTCTGAGGGCTTTTGGGGCCGGTTGGGGGTTTCCTTCTTTTTCGGGGCGTTAACGGGGTTCCCCCGCGGCGCAGGCGCTGGAGGCCGAGCTGCGGGCGTTCGTGGGGCAGCGGCTGGGCCGGGAGCCGCTGACGCAGGTGAACGAGGTGACGGGGACGCTGCGGCTCAAGGGCCACGTGGACGCCGAGGTGCGCGCCTGGCTGCTGCAGAAGGGCTTCTGAAAGCGCCGGGACGGGGCCAAAGCGGGCCCAAAGCCCTCGCCAGGGGGGCGGGGGGACCCCGAACCGGGGCCAGAGCCGGGCGGGAACGGGACGAAGCGGTCAATAAACGGGGGAGCTCCCGAAAGGGGGGGGGAGATGTGTTGGGGGGGGCTGGGAAAGGGGGTGGGAGCCCTCGGAAATGGGAGAGGGGCTCCTGAACGGGGCGAGGACGGCTGGGGAGCGGCAGGCAGAGCCCAGAACGGGAGGGAATGCGCTCAGGAACAGCCCTGAGGGCCCCGAAACAGGAGGGAATCCGCCCAAAAGGGCTCGGGGGAGCCAAAAGGGGATGAAATCCACTGAGAACAGTTCAGGGGAGTGAAAATGGGATGAAATACACTCAAAAGGGCTCGGGGGAGCCAAAACCGGATGAAATCCACATAAAAACAGCCCTGAGGGGCCCCAAAACGGGAGGGAATCCGCTCAGAAGGGCTCAGGGGAGCCAAAAGGGGATTAAAGCCACTGAGAACAGTTCAGGGGCCCCAAAACGGGATGAAATTCACTCAAAATGGCTCAGGAGACCCAAAACGGGATGGAATCCGCTCAAAAACAGCCCAAAGGGGCCCCAAAATGGGATAAAATCAACTCAAAATGGCTCAGGAGACCCAAAACGGGATGAAATCCGCTCAAAATGGCTCAGGGGACCCAAAACGGGATTAAAGCCACTGAGAACAGTTCAGGAGACCCAAAATAGGAGGAAATCCACTCAAAAAGGCTCAGGAGAAGCAAAAAGGGATGAAATCCCCTCAGAAACAGCCCTAAGGGGTCCCAAAATGGGATGAAATCCACTCAAAATGGCTCAGGAGACCCAAAACAGGATGAAATCCGCTCAAAAACAGCCGAAAGGGGTCCCAAAATGGGATGAAATCCGCTCAAAAAGGCTCAGGGGAGCCAAAAGGGGATTAAAGCCACTGAGAACAGTTCGGGGGACCCAAAATGGGAGGAAATCCGCTCAAAATGGCTCAGGAGACCCAAAACGGGATGAAATCCACTCAGAAACAGCCCTGAGGGGCACCGAAACAGGATGAAATCCGCCCAAAAGGGCTCGGGGGAGCCAAAAGGGGATTAAATCCACTCAGAAACAGCCCTGAGGGGCCCCAAAACGGGATGAAATCCGCTCAAAATGGCTCAGGAGACCCAAAATGGGATGAAATTCACTCAGAAACAGCCCTACGGGGTCCCAAGACGGGATGAAATACACCCAAAAAGGCTCGGGGGAGCCAAAAGGGGATGAAATCCACCCAAAAACAGCCCAGAGGGGCCCCAAAATGGGATGAAATCCGCCCAAAAAGGCTTGGGGGAGCCAAAAGGGGATTAAATCCACTGAAAGCAGTTCAGGGGACCCAAAATGGGATGAAATCCACTCAAAATGGCTCAGGAGACCCAAAATGGGATGAAATCCGCTCAAAAGGGCTCAGGAGACCCAAAACGGGATGAAATCCACTCAGAAACAGCCCTGAGGTGCCCCAAAACAGGATGAAATCCGCTCAAAAACAGCCGAAAGGGGTCCCAAAATGGGATGAAATCCGCTCAAAAAGGCTCAGGGGAGCCAAAAGGGGATTAAAGCCACTGAGAACAGTTCGGGGGACCCAAAATGGGAGGAAATCCGCTCAAAATGGCTCAGGAGACCCAAAACGGGATGAAATCCACTCAGAAACAGCCCTGAGGGGCACCGAAACAGGATGAAATCCGCTCAAAATGGCTCAGGAGACCCAAAACGGGATGGAATGCTCTAAAAAACAGCCCTGAGGGGCCCCAAAACGGGATGAAATCCGCTCAAAATGGCTCAGGAGACCCAAAATGGGATGAAATTCACTCAGAAACAGCCCTAGGGGGTCCCAAGACGGGATGAAATACACCCAAAAAGGCTCGGGGGAGCCAAAACGGGATGAAATCCACCCAAAAACAGCCCAGAGGGGCCCCAAAATGGGATGAAATCTGCCCAAAAAGGCTCGGGGGAGCCAAAAGGGGATTAAATCCACTGAAAGCAGTTCAGGGGACCCAAAATGGGATGAAATCCACTCAAAATGGCTCAGGAGACCCAAAATGGGATGAAATCCACTCAAAATGGCTCAGGAGACCCAAAACGGGATGAAATCTGCTCAAAAAGGCTCAGGGGAGCCAAGATTTTGGGGGAGCTTTTTGGGGAAGTTTGGAGGTGTTTGGGGGGCTCTGGAGTTGTTGGGGGGGATTTGGGGGGGGATTTTAGGGAGGGTTGTAGGATTTTTGGGGGGGTGGGGGAGTTTTTTGGGGGGAGTTCGAAGGGGTTTAGATTTTGGGGGGGGTTGTGGGATTTGGGAGATATGGGGGGGATTTTAGGGGGAGTTTGGAGGGGTGTGGATTTTCGGGGGGTGTGAGGGATTTTGGGGGGGATTTTTTGGGGGGTTGTAGGATTTTTGGGGGGTTGAGGGGCGGTTGGAGGGGTTTGGGGGGGTTGGACTTTGAAGATTTGGAGGGGTTTGGAGGATTTTGAGGGGGATTTGGGAGGGGTTGGGGGATTTTTGGAGGGGATTGGGGTTTGGTTATGAGGTTAGTTTAGGGGTTTGGGACTGGTTTTGGAGTTGGTTTTTGGGGTTTGAGTTTTTTTTTTTTAGGAGTTTGGGACTGGTTTTTGGGCTTGGGGGATTTTTATGGGGGATTGGGGTTGGTTTAGGGGGTTGGGGTTGGTTTTGGGGTTTGGGGTTACGAGGTTCATTTAGGGCTTTGGGGTTGGTTTGGGGGGGTTGGTTTCTTTTTAGGGGTTTGGGGATTTGTAGGGGTTTGGGGCTGGTTTGGGGATTCTTTTAGTGTTTTTTTTTTGTTTGTTTGTTTTAGGGATTTTGGGGTTGGTTCATAGTGGCCTTTTATTACATTTAGGGGTTCGGGGTCTTTCGTAGGGGTTCGCGATGGGGTTTTTCGCTTTTTCCTTTCGGGGTCAGGGCTCGGTCCGGGCTTTCTCTGAGGGCTTTTGGGGCCGGTTGGGGGTTTCCTTCTTTTTCGGGGCGTTAACGGGGTTCCCCCGCGGCGCAGGCGCTGGAGGCCGAGCTGCGGGCGTTCGTGGGGCAGCGGCTGGGCCGGGAGCCGCTGACGCAGGTGAACGAGGTGACGGGGACGCTGCGGCTCAAGGGCCACGTGGACGCCGAGGTGCGCGCCTGGCTGCTGCAGAAGGGCTTCTGAAAGCGCCGGGACGGGGCCAAAGCGGGCCCAAAGCCCTCGCCAGGGGGCGGGGGGACCCCGAACCGGGGCCAGAGCCGGGCGGGAACGGGACGAAGCGGTCAATAAACGGGGGAGCTCCCGAAAGGGGGGAGATGTGTTGGGGGGGGGGGCTCGGAAACGGGGTGGGAGCCCTCGGAAATGGGAGAGGGGCTCCTGAACGGGGCGAGGACGGCTGGGGAGCGGCAGGCAGAGCCCAGAACGGGAGGGAATCCGCTCAAAATGGCGCAGGAGACCCAAAACGGGAGGGAATGCGCTCAGAAACAGCCCTGAGGGCCCCGAAACGGGAGGGAATCCACTCAAAATGGCACAGGAGACCCAAAACAGGAGGGAATCCGCTCAAAAACAGCCGAGAGGGGCCCCAAAATAGGAGGAAATCCATTCAAAATAGCTCAGGAGACCGAAAACAGGATTATATCCACCCGAAAACAGCCCAGAGGGGCCCCAAAAAGGATGAAATCCGCCGAAAAAGGCTTGGGGGAGCCAAAAGGGGATTAAATCCACTGAGAACAGTTAGGGGGACCCAAAATGGGATAAAATCCACCCAAAAAGGCTAAGAGGAGCTAAAAGGGGATTAAAGCCACTGAGAACAGTTCATGGGACCCAAAAGGGGATGAAATCTACTCAGAAACAGCCCAGAGGGGCCCCAAAACAGGATGAAATCCACCCAAAAATGCTCAGGGGAGCCAAAAGGCGATTAAAGCCACTGAGAACAGTTCAGGGGACCCCAAATTGGGATGAAATTCACTCAAAATGGCTCAGGAGACCAAAAACAGGATTATATCCACCGAAAAACAGCCCAAAGGGGCCCCAAACCGGGATGAAATCTACACAGAAACAGCCCTGAGGGGCCCCAAAATGGGATGAAATCCGCTCAAAAGGACTCGGGGGAGCCAAAACGGATTAAATCCACTGATACCAATTCAGGGGACCCAAAATGGGACGAAATCCACCCAAAATGGCGCAGGAGACCCAAAACGCGATTATATCCACCCAAAAAGCCCAACACGGCCCTAAGGGGGTCCCAAAACGGGGCAAAATCCCGAAAACGGTCAACCCCCCACCCCCACCCCATGCAGCGGCGATTCCCCGAAGCGGGCGGCGCTCCGAACCCCCCCCAAAACGCTCAGAAACGGGGCAGAAGCTGGACGCGGGTGGGGGCAGCCCCCTCCCCAAAGAAATAAACCTCCCCACTGGAAGGGGGGACCCCAAAAAGCCAAATAAATCGCCCCCCCCCCCCGGGAGGGGGGGGGGCTCCCTCTTTATTTCCACCCTCCCCCCCCCCCCAAGCGGGGACGACGGACAGCAACACGGTGCCAGGGGGAGCCAAAAAAAATAATAAACAGGGGGTAATTAAGACAAAAATAATAATAAAGGGGGGGGAATCCCAAATTTGGGGGGGGGGGTCCGGGGGGGGGCTCAGCTCTGCGAGTAGTACTGGTTGTAGCTCCACGGCGTCTGGTAGCTGTAGGCGCCGTAGCCTTGCTGGGGAGACAAAGGGGGGGCTGTCAGCGGCGCCCCCAGCCCCAAATGGGGGGGTCGGGGGGGTCCCTGAGCCGCCCCCCCCCCCGCTGACCTGGTACCAGTAGCTGTAGGTGGAGGGGCTGCCGCCCGCGTCCCCCCGGCGCCGGAGAAGTTGAGGGGGGTCAGGAGCCCCCCGGCTTCGTCGGGGCGCAGGCGTTTGTCGTCCGGCTCGTCCGCGCTGCGATGGGGGGGGGTAAATGGGGGGGGGTAAATAGTATGGGGAGGGGGGCAAAAAATAGGGGGGAGGGGGTAAATAACATGGGGATGGGGTAAATAGTGGGGGGGGGTAGGTAAATGGGGGGTAAATAACATGGGGATGGGGTAAATAGTGGGGGGTAAATAGTATGGGGAGGGGGGTAAAAAATAGGGGGGTAAATAACATGAGGATGGGGTAAATAGAGGGGGGTAAATAGTATGGGGAGGGGGGTAAAAATAGGGGGAGGGGGTAAATAACATGGGGATGGGGTAAATAGTAGGGGGTAGGTAAATGGGGGGGTAAATAACATGGGGATGGGGTAAATAGTGGGGGGGGTAAAAAATAGGGGACAGGGTAAATAGTATGGGGAGGGGGTAAAAAATAGGGGGGTAAATAACATGGGGATGGGGTAAATAGAGGGGGGTAAAAAATAGGGGATGGGGTAAATAGTATGGGGAGGGGGGTAAAAAGGAGGGAGGGGGTAGATAGTATGGGGACAGGGGTAAAAAATGGGGTAAAAAATAGGGGGAGGGGTAAATAGTATGGGGAGGGGGGTAAAAAATAGGGGGAGGGGTAAATAGTATGGGGGGGTAAAAAATAGGGGTAAATAGTATGGGGAGGGGGGTAAAAAGGATGGGAGGGGGCAAAAAAACGTGTCTGGGGGGCACCAAGGAAGTGGGGGTAAAAAGGATGGGGAAAGGGGGAAAAGGCATGGGGGGGTAAAAGTGATGGGCAAAAAGGATGGGAGGGGGGGCAAAAAATGGGGAGGGGGCAAAAGGATGGGGAGGGGGCAAAAAATGTGGCTGGGGGTGAAAAGGATGGGGGGGATAAAAAGGACAGGGGCAAAAAAATTGGGGGGCAACAAGGCTGGGGGGTAAAAGGGATAAAAGGGACGGGGAAGGAGGGGGGCAAAAAGGATGGGGGGGCAAAAAAAGAAGGCGGGGGGGGGCAACAAGGCCGTGGGGGGGGGGGGGGGGTAAAGGGCCGGGGGGGCCGGGGGGTCCTCACCCGTTCTCGGGGGCCCTCTTGCGCGCGGCATGCTGCTGCAGGAACTGCTGGTGCTCGTCGTACGCCGTCAGCAGGCTGCGGGGGGGGCTCTTTTTGGGGGGGTTCCCCCTTTTTGGGGGGTTCCCCTCTTTTTTGGGGGTTTCCCCTTTTTTGGGGGGCTTCCCTTCTTTTTTTGGGGGGGTCCCTTTTTGTTTTGTTCCCCCCCCCACTTTTTTCCCCTTTTTGGGGGTCCCCCCCCTTTTTTTCTCCCTTCTTTTGGGGGGTTCCCGTTTTATTTCGTTCCCCTTCCCCCCTTTCCCCCCTTTTTTTTTCCTCCCTTTTTTTGGGGGGGGTTCTTTTTTGGGGGGTGTTCCCCCCTTTTTTGGGTGTTTCCCATTTTTTTGGGCAGTTTTCCCCTTTTTTGGGGGGGGGGATTCCCCCTTTTTTGGGGTGTTTCCCTTTTTTGGGGGTTTCCTTTTTCAGGATTTTTCCCATTTTGGGGGGGGTTCCCCTTTTTCTTGGGGTTTTCCTTTTTGGGGGTTCCCTTTTTTTGGGGGGGTTTTCCCGTTTTCAGGATTCCCCTTCTTTTGGGGCTTCCCTTTCTAATGGGTTTCCCATTTTGGGGGGGAAGTTCCCTTTTTTGGGGCTTCCCCCTTTTTTGGGAGTTCCCTCTTTTTCAGGGTTTCCTTTTGGGGCTTCCCTTTTTAAGGGTTTCCCTTCTTTTTGGGTTTTCCCTTTTTTGGGGTTTCCTTTTTTTGGTGTTTCCCCTTTTTCATTTTTTTCTCCCCTTTTCAAGGTGTTCCCCATATTTTAGGGTTTCCCCGCTTTTTTTTTTAGGGTTTCCCCACATTTTTTAGGGTTTCCCCACATTTTTTTTTAGGTTTCCCCATTCTTTATAGGCTTTCCCCATTTTTTTTAGGGTTTCCCCTTATTTTTTTTGGGGGTTTCTCCATTTTTTGGGGGTTTCCCCGCTTTTTTTTAGGCTTTCCCCACTCTTTATAGGCTTTCCCCATTTTTTTTAGGGTTTCCCCTTATTTTTTGGGGGGTTTCCCCACTTTTTTATACGGTTTCCCCATATTTTTTTAGGGCTTCCCCCCTTTTTTTTTTTTTTAGGGTTTCCCCCTTTTTTTAGGGTTTCCCCCTGTTTTTTTATGGTTTCCCCGTATTTTTTTTAGGGTTTCCCCACTCTTTATAGGGTTTCCCCGTATTTTTTAGGGTTCTCCCTTTTCGGGGTGCCCCCCCATTTTCGGGGTCCCCCCAGCCCGTACCTGTGGATGCTGGAGCCGAAGTCCTCGAGGAACTCGACGCGGCGCTGGGAGAAGAGCAGCTTGGCCTCGTCGGGCAGGGGGCTGCGCAGCGCGCGCTCGAAGCAGCTCATGGTGTTGCCCTCGTTCTGCCGCACGTCGGCCCCGAACTCCATCTCCAGCAGGTTGGCGTGCAGCCGCGCGTTCTCCTGCGCCAGCGGCCCCAAAACGGGGTTGGGGGGGGGCCCAAAGGGATTTGGGGGCCCCGAGTGGGGTTTATGGGGTCCCGGGGGGGTTAGGGGGGCCTGAGTGGGGTTTATGAGGTCCCCAGGGGGTTTAGGGGGCCTCGGGGGGGTTGAGAAGCTCCAAGTGGGGTTTGGGGGCCCTGAGTGGGGTTTGGGGGTCCCCGGGGGAGCTTAGGGAGGCCCTGAGTGAGGTTTATGGGGTGTCCGGGGGGTTCAGGGGGGCCTGAGTGGGGTTTGAGGGGCTCCAAGTGGGGTTTGGGGGGCCCTGAGTGGGGTTTATGGGGTCCTGGGGGGGGTTGGGGGGTCCCCGGGGGGGGTTTAGGGGGGGCCTCGGGGGGGTTAGCGGGGCCCTGAGTGGGGTTTATGGGGTCCCCGGGGGGGTTAAGGGGGCCTGGAGTGGGGTTTATGGGGTCCCCAGGGGGGTTAGGGGGCCTGAGTGGGGTTTATGGGGTCCCCGGGGGGGTTAGGGGGGCCTGAGTGGGGTTTATGGGGTCCCCGGGGGGGTTAGGGGGCCTGAGTGGGGTTTATGGGGTCTCCCCAGGGGGGTTTATGGCACCCTGAGTGGGGTTTATGGGGTCCCTGGGTGGGGGGGTTAGGGGGCCTCAGGGGGCCCCTGAGTGGGGTTTATGGGGTCCCTGGGGGGGTTAGGGGGGCCCTGAGTGAGGTTTATGGGGTCCCCAGTGTGGTCTGGGGGGCCTTGAGGGTGTCTATGGGGTCCTCGGTGGGGTTTGGGGAGCCCCAAGGGTGTCCGTGCGGTCCCAAGAGGGGTTTGGGGTGTCCCGAGCAGGACTAGGGGGCTCCAAACGGGATTTAGGGAGCCCCAAACACATGCACGGGGCCCCGAATGGGATTTCAAGACCCCAGATGGAATTTAGAGAGCCCCAGGGAGGTCCACAGGGGCCCTAAATTGGATTTTAAGAAACCCGACTGAGCCCAAAGGGCCCCAGAATGGGATTTAGGGTGCCCTGAGCAGGATTAATGGGGCTCCAGTGGGGTCTGTGGGGCTTTAAGTGGGGTTTACAGACCCCAAGGGGGCTTTATAGGGCTGGAAATGGGGTCTGCAGCATGCCCAGGGGATTTTTGGAGCATCGGTGGGGGCTGTAGATCCCCAAATGGGGTTTGTGGGGCTCAAGGGAGGGTTATAGGGCCCCAAATGGGGTCTGTGGGGCCTCAAGAGTGGTTGTGGAGCCCCTGATGGGATCTGGGGGTTCCGAGCAGGGTTTATAGAGCTCCTAGTGGGATTTTGGGACCTTGAGAAGGCTTTGTAGGACTCAAAGCAGGGTTTAGAACCCTAAAAGAACGTTTGTAGGGTCCTTAGAGACCCAAAATGGGGTTTATGGTGTCCTTAGAGCCCCAAAGTAGCATTTCTAGAGGGTCCCCAGAACCCCAAAATAGTGTTTATAGGGTCCCCGGAGCCCGAAAATAGGGTTTAGAGGGACCTTAGAGCCCCAAAATAGCGTTTAGAGGGTCCTTAGAGCCCTGAAATCGGGTTTGTAGCATCCTTAGAGCCCCAAAATAGGGTCCCTAGAGCCCCAAAAGAGCATTTCTAGGGTCCTTAGTACCCCAAAAGAGCATTTAGAGGGTCCTTAGAGCCATAAAATCGTGTTTATATAGAGTCCTAAGAGCCCCAAAATAATGTTTCTAGGGTCCTTAGAGCTGCAAAATTGGGTTTATAGGGTCCTTAGATCCCCCAAATCGCATTTCTAGGGTCCTTAGAGCTCCAAAATCGGGTTTCTAGGTTCCTTAGAGCCCTACAATTGGGTTTATAGGGTCCTTAGATCCCCCAAATCGCGTTTAGAGTGCCCTCAGAGCCCCCAAACCGTGTTCGTAGGACCCCGCCTAGCCTTTACAGCGCCCCCGGAGCCCCAAGGCCCCCGAAGACGCCGTGTGTGTCCCCCCCACCCCCCAAAAACAAAAACCCCGCGCCGCCTGGGCGCCTCACCGGGTCCTTCTCGAGGGCGCCCAGCAGCACCTGGCGGGCCTTGGCCAGGTCGCGCTGCACCTTGCAGACGTGGCGGGCCAGCTTGACGGCGTAGAAGGAGGCCAGCGGCAGCCCCTCGTTGGCCCGCACGGCCTCCAGCAGCAGCGCCTCGGCCCCCGCCACGTTGCCCTGCCGCCGCTCCAGGCTGACGCGCCGCAGCCGCACCATGGCCAGCCCCGGCACCGCCTCCTCGAAGCAGCGCAGGATGCGCCGCGCCTCATCCGGGTTCCCTGCGGGGGGGGGGGGGAATAAAGGGGGTGAGGGGGGTTAGGGGGAGATCGGGGGGTATGGCAGAGGCCTGGGGGGGGCTCCCCGGGTCGTTATAGGGGGTTATAGGGTATGTCGGGGGGTTTATAGGGCATGGTGGGGGGTGTTGGGGCAAGCTGGGGGGGTTGGGGGCTCCCAGAGGGTTATGAGGTCCTGGAGGGGCTCCCGGAGTCGTTATAGGGCATGTCGGGGGGGTTATGGGGCACGTCAGGGGGGTTATAGGGCATGTCGGGGGGTTTGGGGGCTCCCCAGGGGGTTAGGGGGAGCCCCAGGAGTGTTATGATCTGCTGGGGGGCTCCCCGGGTCATTATAGGGGGGTTATGGGGCATGTCAGGGGCGTTATAGGGCATGGTGGGGGGGTTATGGGGCAAGCTGGGGGGGGGGTTGGGGGCTCCCCAGGGGGTTATGAGGTCCTGGGGGTCTCCCCAGGTCGTTATAAGGGGGTTATAGGGTATGTTGGGGGGGGTTATAGGGCATTCTGAGGGGGGGTTGGGGGGCTATAAGGCATGCTGGGGGGGTTATGGGGTGAGCAGGGCCGGTTTGGGGGCTCCCCAGGTGGTTAAGGGGGTCTCAGGGTGGTTACGGTTATCTCGACCCCAAAACTGAGCGGTTTGGGGCCCAGCACAGCGCCTCAGCCCCCCAAAATTATATTTTGGGGCACAACACAGCATCTCAGCCCAAAAAAAAATGGGTATTTTGAGGCATAACGCAGCATCTCAGCCCGAAAAGGAGCTATTTCACTATGCGACATGGCATTTCAGCCCAAAAAGAACCATTTTGGGGCCACTACAGGGGATCTCTACCCCAAAAAGAGCCATTTTTGGGTCACCACGAGGTATCTCTGCCCCAAAACAGCCCTTTTGGGGCCACTATGAGGCATTTCTACCCAATAAAGAACCAATTTGGGCTGCAATGCAGCATCTCTGCCCCAAAATGAGCCATTTTGGGGTCGCTACGAGGCATCTCTGCCCCAAAAAGAGCCATTTTTGGGTCACCACGAGGTATCTCTGCCCCAAAAAAGCCATTTGGGGCCACTGTGAGGCATTTCTACCCAATAAAGAACCGTTTGGGGCTGCGATGCAGCGTCTCTGCCCCAAAATGAGCCGTTTTGGGGCCACTATGGGGCACCTCCCCCCAAAAAGAGCCATTTTGGGGCCACTTTGGGGCACCTCTCCCCCAAAAAGAGCCATTTAGTGCTGCGCCCACCCCCCCCACTCCCAAAAACCTCCATTTCCACCCCCCCCCAAAAAATATAACCCCCCTTTCACGCCCCGACGCCGCGCGTCCCCCCAAAACCCCAACGCCACCCGGCCTCAAACCGCACCCCCCGCCCCCAAGAAGGCCCCGTTTGGGATTTCCGTCCCCAAAAAGCGTGGTTTTGTCCCCCCAAATTTTAAATTTTTTTTTTTTGGGGGGGGGGGGGGGCGCCTCACCTTGCTTCTCCTCGAAGGCCGCCCAGAGGAGGTGGATGTTGGGCTTGCGGGGCAAGTGGTAGCCGCAGGCGCGCTGGAAGACGCTGCGCGCCCCCGCCACCGTGTGGCCCTCCAAGTACTTGGTGTACTGCGCCGGGGCGGGGCGGGGGGGGGGGCAAAAAAGGACAAAAATAAAAAGGGAGGGGGGCCACGTGAGCGTCCCCCCCCCCAGCCCGGCCGGGGGGGCGCTGCGTCGGGTGGGGTGCCACTCACGTGCGCGGGGGGTTGGGGCCCCTCTCCTCCGAATTTCCTCCTAGGCTTAGGGGGTGCCGCGGGCGGGGGGGGAGCAGCAGCGGGAGTCAAGAGAAGGGCGTTAGAGACGGCGCGCGGACCCGCGAGCGGCCCCCACCCGCCGCCGGAGGAGGGGGGGGGGGGGGGGGCGTCTATTTATTTTTTTAAAGGGGGGGGGGGAGGTGGAAAAAAAGCCCCCGAGTTCACCCCAAATCCGAGAGATAGGGGATGGGGGCGGCTGCAGGGGGTGGGGGGGGTGTTGGGAGGGGGGGATTATTTTTTTTTCTTTTTTTTTTTGAGGGGGGGGGGGTCGCACCTTGACCCAGAACTCCTCGTAGAGGGCGCAGGCGATGACGCAGCGCTCGAAGAGGACGATGGTGCGCTCGTGCGAGCCGGCCGCCATCTCGTAGTCCAGGTACTCGCGCCAGTTGCGCAGCTGCGCCCGCTCCAGGGGCTTCACGTGGAAGTAGGGGCGCTTGATCTTGAGGGGGGGGGTTAAAAAAAAAAGGTGAAAAGGAGGGTTTTTTAATATTTTGGGGGGGGGTCCGGGGGGGTTTTTTGGCCACCTACCCCCTCCTCGAAGGCCCAGCGCTTGCCGACCTCGGCCTCGTTGTGCGCGAAGATCTGCTGCCGCATGGAGAGGACGAGCTCGCGGACCTGCTCCTGCGCCGGGTCCTCCTGGGGGGGGAGGGGAGGGCAAAAAATATGGGGGGGGGGCACCCCGGGACCCCTTTTCCACCCCTTTAATCCCCCCCAATCCCTAATCCCCTTTATGCCCCTGTAATCCCCTTTATGCCCCTGTAATCCCCTTTATGCCCCCTGTAATCTCCTTTCTGCCCCCCCCCAATCCTACACCCCCCATAATCCCCTTTCCGCCCCCCCCCCCCCCCCCCCCCGGACCCCCTTTCTGCCCCCCTAATCCCCCTTCATGCCCCCCCGGACCCCCTTTACTCCCCCCAATCCCCTTTCTGCCCCCTAATCCCCTTTAAGCCCCCAGGACCCCCTTCCCCCTCCCAAACCCCTTTCCCCCCCCAATCCCCTTTCCACCCCCCGAGACCCCCTTTGTGCCCCCCCCCCCCACCCCCAAATCCTACACCCCCTGGGACCCCGTTTCCAACCCCCTAATCCCATTCTCACCCCCCAGGACCCCCCTTTGCCCCCCCCCCTTTGCCCTTTACTCCCCCCAGGACCTCCTTCCCCCCCCCCGCCCCCAGGACCCCTTTACTCCCCCTAATCCCCTTCCCTCCCCCAAGATCCCCTTGCCCCCCCCAGGACCCCCTTTCTGCCCCCTAATCCCCTTCCCCCCCCAAAAACTGTTTCCCCCCCCCCAGGACCCCCTTCCCCCCCCCCAAGGACCCCCTTTACTCCCCCCCAATCAACTCCCCCCCCCGACCCCCTTTCTGCCCCTCTAATCCTCCCCCCCCCCCCCCCCCCCCAAAAAAAACCTTGCCATCCGCCGCGGCCCCTTTGGACTCGATGCCGGGGGGGCGGGAATTCCTCCCCCGGGGGGGCCCCGGAGCCCCCGGCGGCCTCGGGGGGGGCTTGGGGCCGGGCTCTGCGGCCAGCTTGGACTGCAGCCAGCGCAGCTCCTCGGGGGACAGGATGGCCATGGGGGTGCAGCCGCACGTGCTCCTGGAACCTGGGGGGGATTGGGGGCCTTTTCCTCACGTTTTGGGGTTTGGGGGAGGTTTGTTTGCGTTTCCTAGGGGCCTTTGCCCCTTCCTAGGGCCCTTCTTCCTCTTTCTGGGGCCCTTTGCCCCAGCTTTAGGGCCTCTTTCCCCCCTTTTTAGGGCCCTTTTCCCCCCTCTTGGGCCCTTTCCTCTTAGGGCCCTTCTTTAGGGCCCTTCTCCCTTTTAGGGGCCTTTCTCCTCCCTTTTGGGGCCCTTTTCCCTCTTAGGGCCCTTTCCCTCTTTCCCTCCTTCTTAGGGCCCTTTTCCCCCTTTTTAGGGCCCTTTTCCCCCTTTTTAGGGCCCTTCTTCCTTCTTTATAGTGTCCCTTTCCCTCTTTTTAGGGCCCTTCTCCCCCCTTTTTAGGGCCTCTTTCCCTTCTCTTAGGGCCCCCTTCTTCCTCTTTTAGGGCCCTTTTCCCCCTTTTGAGGGCCCTTTCCCTTCTTTCTAGTGTCCCTTTCCCCCTTTTTAGGGTCTCTTTCCCTCTTTTGGGGCCCTTCTCCCTTCTCTTCGGGTTCTTCTCCCACCTCGACTTCCCCCCCTTTTTAGTCCCCCTCCTTCTTTTAGGGCTTTTCCACCCTTTTTTTATTTTTCCCTTTTAGGGTTCCTTCCCTTTCTTTCAAGACTTCTTTCCACTCATTTTTTAGGGCTTTTTTTCCTCTTTTTAGGGTTTTTACCCGTTTTTATTTTTCTTCCTTTTTTCCACATTTTTTTCCCATTTTTTAGCGTTTTTCCCCTTTTTTTTTTTAAATTGTTTACCCCCCCCAGCTGTACTCTCCCAGTGGTGGCTGTAGAGCTGCGGGGGGATTTTGGGAATATTTTTAGGGTTTCTCTCCCTCTCCACCCTTTTTTTTTTTTTTTTTTTAAGGGTTTCTCTCCCCCCCTTTTTTATTTAGTGTCTCCCCCTTTTCTTTTAGGGCTTCTCTCCCCTTCTTTTAGGGTTTCCCCCTGTTTTTTAGGGCTTCTCTCCCCTTCTTTTAGGGTTTCCCCCCCCGTTTTTTTAGGGTTTCTCTCCCCTTGTTTTAAGGTTCCCCCTGTTTTTTTTAGGGTTTCTCTCCCCC
Source organism: Anser cygnoides (assembly GCF_040182565.1). Lineage (NCBI taxonomy): Eukaryota > Metazoa > Chordata > Aves > Anseriformes > Anatidae > Anser > Anser cygnoides. The sequence continues at coordinate 4,673,252 of NC_089911.1, forward strand.
TTATTTTTCAGGGCTTTTCTCCTCCTTTTTATTTAGGGTTTCTCTCCCCTTCTTTTAGCGTTCCCCCCGTTTTGTTTTTTTTTTTTTTTTTTTTAAGGTTTTCCCCCAGTTTTTTTTAGGTTTTCTCTCCCCTTCTTTTAGGGTTTCCCACTCCATGTTTTTTTAGGGTTCCCCCCCCCCCCTTCTTTTAGGGTTTCCCCCTCCATGTTTTTTTAGGGTTTCTCTCCCTTTCTTTTAGCGTTTCCCCCCGTTTTTTTTAGGGATTCGCTCCCCCTTTTTTTTTAGTTTTTTCCCCCGTTTTTTTAGGGTTTTCCCCCAATCTTTTTTTAGGGTTCCCCCCCATTTTTTTTTACGGTTTTCCCCCCGTCTGTTTTTTAAGGGTTTCTCTTCCCTTCTTGTAGGGTGTTCTCCCCGTCTTTTTTTTAGGGTTTCCCACTCCATGTTTTTTTAGGGTTTCTCTCCCCTTCTTTTAGGGTTTCCCCCCCGGTTTTTTTAGGGATCCGCTCCCCTTTTTTTAGGGTTCCCCCCCCTGTTTTTTTAGGGTTTTCCCCCAATCTTTTTTTAGGGTTCCCCCCCCCCCCCGTCTTTTTTTAAGGGTTTCTCTTCCCTTCTTTTAGGGTGTTCTCCCCGTCTTTTTTTAGGGTTTTCCCCCCTTCTTTTCGGGTTGCCCCCCCCCCAGACACACCTCTCCCAGTGGTGGCTGTAGAGCTGCGTGGGCATGGAGAGCACCCTGTCGTAGATGGCGGTGACGGCGCGGAGGTCGCCGCGCTCGCGCTCCCACTCGACGTAGAGCTCCCACAGCTTGTCCGAGCGGAAATCCATCCCCGCCGCCGCCACCGCCGCCTCGAACACCCTGCGGGAGCCCCACGGGGGGTGAGTTTGGGGGAAAAAGGGGCGAAAAAAATAAAAAGAAAGAGGGCCACGTACCCGCGGATCTTCTGGATGGATTCGGGGAGGCTCATGTCCAGCGTGGACTGGAGGTAGGAGATGTAGTGGATCCACAGGTCCATGCTCAGCGGGATCGACTGCAGCCCGCGCTCGAAAACCTGCACCCGGAGCCGGAGGGGGGGGGAAGGAGGTTTGGGATGGGGTGAAAATTAAGGGGGGGGCAGCCCCAAATGAGTGGGTGGGCACCTAAGGGGGGGGGCGGCCCCGTAACGCTGGGGGAAATGGGGGGAAAAGGCGGTGAAACGGACCCAAAATGGCTCCAGGAGGGGCATGTGGGGGGGGGTGGCATCCCATAATAACCTAAGGGCCCTGTAAATGGGGTGAGGAAACGGCTGGCGAGGTCCCCAAATGATTTGGGGCAATGAAGCAGTGGGGAAATGGGGTGGGGGACCCCCAAAGCGCCCCGGGGACCCCGTGAGAGCAGCAGAAGCAGCACAAAAGAGGCAGGGAAACCCCAAAATGTCTGGGGAAAACCCCAAAACGCTTTCGGGATCCCATTAAAGTGGCAAAAGGGGTGCAGAATTGGATGGAGCACCCCAAAACGCCTCAGGGCCCTAAAATTGGGGCAAAATCAATGCAAATGGCATGTAGCACCCCAAAACACCAGGACACATGGCAAAATCAACCCAAAATCAGTGTGTAAGCCTCTGGAACCCCAAAATCATGTGTAGCACCCCAAAACACCTCGAGGACCCCAAAATCATGGCAAAATCAACCCAAAATCAGTGCGTAGGCACCCCAAAATGCCTCAGGGACCCCAAAATCATGGTAAAAATCAACACAAACTCAGCCTGTGGTACCCCAAAACACCTCTGGAGCCCCAAAATCATGGCAAAATTCAACACGTAGCACCCCAAAATCATGATAAAAGCATCATGTAGCATCCCAAAACACCTCCAGGACCCTAAAAGCATGGCAAGATCAACACAAAAGCAACGTGGAGCACCTCAAAATCATGGTAAAGGCAGAGTGCAGCACCCTAAAACTCCTTGGGGACCCCAAAATCATGGCAAAATAAACCCAAAATTAGCATGTAGCACCCCAAAACGCCTTGGGGACCCCAAAAGCGTGGCGAGATCAACACAAAATCAGCATGTGGTACCCCAAAATGCCTCAGGGACCCCAAAATCATGGCAAAACCAACACAAAATCAGCATGTGGTACCCCAAAATGCCTCAGGGACCCCAAAATCATGGCAAAACCAACACAAAATCAGCATGTGGTACCCCAAAATGCCACAGGGACCCCAAAATCATGGCAAAACCAACACAAAATCAGCATGTGGTACCCCAAATCACCTCAAGGACCCCAGAATCATGGCAAGATCAATGCCAAAGCAGCGTGTAGCACCCCAAAACACCTGGGGGACCCCAAAATCATGCCAAAATCAACACAAACTCAGTGTGTGGTACGCCAAAACACCCCTGAGGACCCCAAAATCATGGCAAACATCAACATGTAGCACCCCAAACTTGTGATAAAAGCAGTGTGTAGCACCCCAAAACATCTCGGAGACCACAGAATTGTGGCAAAACCAACCCAAAAGCAGTGTGTAGCACCCCGCAATGCCTTGGGGACCCCAAAATCGTGGCAAAATCAACCCAAAATCAGTGTATCGCACCCCAAAATGCCTCAGGGACCCCAACACCGTGGCAAAATCAACCCGAAAAGCAGCGTGTAGCACCCCAAAACGCCTCGGGGACCCCAAAATCATGGCAAAATCAAAACAAATGCAATGTGTAGCACCCCAAAACGCTTCGGGGACCCCAAAATCAGGGCAAAAATCAATGCCAAAGTAATGTGTAGCACCCCAAAAAACCTCAGGGACCCCAAAATTGGGGCAAAATCAAAGCAAAAGCAGTGTGTAGCACCCCAAAACGCCTCGGGGACCCCAAAATTGTGGCAAAAAAAAACCACAAAAATAAAGTGTAGCACCCCAAAACACCTTGGGGACCCCAAAATCATGGTAAAATCAACATGTAGCACCCCAAACTTGTGATAAAAGCAACGTGTAGCACCCCAAAACATCTCGGAGACCACAGAATTGTGGCAAAACCGACCCAAAAGCAGTGTGTAGCACCCCACAATGCCTTGGGGACCCCAAAATCGTGGCAAAATCAACCCAATAGCAGCGTGTAGCACTCCAAAACACCTCGAGGACCCCAAAATCATGGTAATAATCAACCCAAAAGCAGCGTGTAGCACCCCAAAACGCCTCAAGGACTCCCAAATCATGGCAAAAATCAACCCAAAAGCAGCATGTAGCACCCCAAAACGCCCTGAGGACCCCAAAACCGTGGCAAAAATCAATGCAAAAGTGCAGCGTGTAGCACAAAAAAGGCACAAAGAACCCACAAAAATAAAGCATAGCACCCCAAAACACCTTGGGGACCCCAAAATCGTGGTAAAATCAGCATGTAGCACCCCAAAATCATGATAAAAGCAGCGTGTAGCCCCCCAAAACACCCCGAGGACCCCAAAACCGTGACAAAATCCCCGCGCACCCCCCGAACCCCCCCGGGACCCCGCGCACCTCCTCGGTCTCGGGCCCGCAGTGGAAGCGGCGCTCCATGTCGGCGTACTTCTTCCAGTAGCCGTAGCAGTACGGGTAGTGCGAGAAAAAGGCGTCGAAAGCCTTGCGGGCGGCCGGCAGGTGGTTCTGCGGGGGGGGGGAGAGGGCGTTTGGGGCGAAAAGGGGCCTTTTCGGACAACACCGCAAGGCTCGGAAACGATCGCGGTTTGTTATAACCGAATTTTAACCCAAACGGCGCCTTGGAATCAATTTTCGAGGCAGCTTCTGACAGTATCGCAGGTTTTCAGAGCACATTAAAGTTAATTATAACCAGATTAAAGTGAATTTTAACTAAATTTTAACCCAAACGGCGCCTTAAAATGAATTTAGAGGCAGTTTCTGACAACATCGCAAGTTTTTGTAACATATTAAAATGAATTTTAACCAAATTTCAAGCCAGTGCCTTAAGACGAATTTTCGAGGCAGTTTCTGACAATATCGTGGCTTTTCTTAGCACATTAAAACGAATTTTAACCAAATTTCAAGCCAAACAGTGTCTTAAGATGAATTTTCAAGGCAGTTTCTAGCAATATCATGGGTTTTTGTAGCAGATTAAACTTAATTATAATCAGATTAAAATGAATTTTAACCAAATTTTAACACAAACAGCATCTTAAAATGATTTTTAATTTAAATTTAAATGGGATTTTTATTTGGCGTGAGTTTTAACAGAATGTTTTTATGAAAATTTAACAGGGCACGGACTCAGAACAAGGTTTAATTAACATTTTAATGAACGTTTTAACGTTAATTTCCCCCGGGGCAGCGGCCTGGGGAGAGTTTTAATGAAGTTTTAATGGGGTGGAGGCTTGGGAAGGGTTTTAATAAGGTTTAAGGTGCAAGGGAAGCTTTAACGAAGACTGGAAATTAACCGGGAGTTTTAATGAAAACTTCACAGGGCTGGAAATTAAGGGAGAATTTTAATGAAGATTTAATAAGGAAAAGGCTCACGAAAACCTTTAATTAAGTTTTAATTGGGATGAAAATTGATTTTTACTCCAACTTTAATGGGGGGCGTTAGTTTTAACAAAGGTTTAATGGGATGGGGGAATGGGGTGGGTTTTAACGAAGGTTTAACGGGGCTGGAAACTTGGAGTTTTAATGAAAATTTAGCAAGGCCAAAAACTAACGGAGAATTTTAATGAAAATTTAATAGGATTGGAAACTAACGGAGAATTTTAACAAAGATTTAACAGGGCTGGAAACTCAAGAGTTTAAATGAAGATTTAACAGGACTGGAAACTCAGAAAAAGTTTTAATGAATATTTAATGAGACTACAAATTCCAAGAAAATTTTAATTAAGATTTAATAAGGCAGGAAACTCAAAATTTTAATGAAAATTTTACAAAACTGGAAACTAATGGGGAATTTTAATGAGGACTTAATAGGACTGGAAAATAACGGGGAGTTTTAACGAGCTTTTAATGGGGCTGGAAACTCAAAGAAAGTTTTAATGAAGATTTGACGGGGCTGAAAATTCCAAATTTGAATGAAAATTTAACAAAACTTGAAACTAACGGAGAATCTTAACAAGGATTTAATAGGACTGGAAACTAATAAACAGTTTTAATGAAGATTTAATAGTATTGGAAGCTCAGAATTCCAATGAAGATTTAACAGGGATGAAAACTCAGAATTTTAATGAAAATTTAACAAAACTGGAAACGAATAGAGAATTTTAACGAGGATTTAATAGCACTAGGAACTAATAAAAAGATTTAGCGAAAATTTAGTATGACCAGAAACGCAAAGACAGTTTTAACGAAGATTTAATGGGGCTGAAAACTCAGAATTTTAACGAAAATTTAATGGGGCTAGAAACTAACAGAGAATTTTTATGGAGATTTAATAGAACTGGAAAATCAGAAAAAGATTTAATAAATATTTAACGGGACTAGAAACTCCAAAAAAAGTTTTAATTAAGATTTAATGAGCCTAAAACCTCAAAAATTTAATGAAAATTTTACAAAACTGGAAACTAATGGGGAATTTTAACAAGAATGTAATAGGATTGGAAAATAATGGGGAGTTCTAATGAAGATTTAATGGTGCTAGAAACGCAGAGTTTTAATGAAGATTTGACAGGGCTGAAAATTCCAGATTTGAATGAAAATTTAACAAAACTTGAAACCAATGGAAAACTTTAACAAAGACTTTATAGGATGGGAAAATAACGGAGAATTTTAACGAAGATTTAATGGGACTAGAAACTAATAAAGAATTTTAGTGAAGATTTAATGGGGCTGAAAACTCCAAGACTTTCAATTAAGGTTTAAGAGGGCTGAAAATTCAAAACTTTTAATGAAAATTTAACAAAACTTGAAACTAATGGGGGATTTTAACCAAGATTTAATAGGATTGGAAAGCAGCAGAAAGTTTTAACAAAAATTTAATAGGACTGGAAACTCAGAGAAAACTTAAAACGAAGATTTAACGGGGCCACCACCTCGTAGCGTGTTTTAATGAAATTTTTAATGGGGTGGGCGCCCCGGGCGGTGTTAATTACGGCACTAACGAGCTTTTTGCCCCAAACTTTGCCCACCTCCTGCTCGACGTACTGCAGCAGCTCGGTCCAGGCGGTGAAGTCGTGGGGGTTGTCGCGCGCCGCCCGCCAGAACTTCTCAAAGTCCGGGGGGTAACCGGGGGCGGCCTCGTCCGCGGGGGGTTCGGGGTCCTGGGGGGCCGGGGGGGCCTCGGGAAGGGCCGGGGGGGGCTCTTCGGGCTCAGGGGGGGCGGCGGCGGCGCCGTTGCAGCTCTGGGAGTCGGGGCCGGCGCCGCGCTCGTCCTCGGTGCTGCTGGGCTCGGGGGGCGGCAGCTCCGCCGTGGGGGCTGCGGGGGGGGCAAAATGGGGTTAAGAAAAGGGTTTGGGGTGCCCCCCCGCCCAATTAAGGCTCCCCCCAGGATTGTTTCCCCGCTGTTTATCACCACAGCCCCTGTTGCTGCCCTATAAACACTACAAAACTCCCCCAGCCCCATAATGCTCAGTTTTGGAGCCCCCCCCCCCCCCCCCAAGCCCCTAAAACCCACCCCAAAGTCCCCCTGTAACCCTCATAACCCCCAACAAACCCCCTTAACCCCTCATAAGCCCCCCCAGCCCACCTCATAGGCTCCCCAATACCTTCCCAACCCCATAAACCCCCTTATAACCCCCCCCAAACCCCACAAAAATCTACCCCAACCCCATAAAACCCCCATAAACCCCCCAACTCGCCTCAAGCACTCCCCATAACCCCCCAGCCCCATAAATCCCCCAAATCCCCCCCAAATACCCCACAGCCCCCATGTAACCCCCCCAAAATCCCATAAAATCCCCCCCAAACTTCATAAACCCCTTCTAACCCACCACAAAGCCCCCCCCAAACCCCACAGATCCCCCATAACCCCCCCCAACCCCATAAAATCCCCATAAACCCCCCCAACCCACCTCAAGGTCCCCCCAACCACCCCCCAGCCCCATAATCTCCTTCATAAACCCCATAAAATCCCCCCCAAACCCCACAGCCCCCCCCCAACGCCCCCCAACCCCATAAAACCCCCATAAGCCCCCCAACCCACCTCAAGGCCCCCAGTAACCCCCCCAAGCCCCATAAATGCCTTCATAGCTCCCCCCAGCCCCATAAATCCCCTCATAAATCCCCCCAAACCCCATAACCCCCCTCCCCCCCCCTTAAAACCCCCCTAATTCACCCAACCCACCTCAAGGCCCCCTCATAACCCCCACCAATCTCCTCACAAACCCTCCCCATCCCCCCCCAACCCCATAAAATCCCCCGCAACCCCCCCCGTCCCTCACCGGTGCCCCCCCCGCCGCCGTCGCCGTCCCCCAGCGCCCCCTGAGCGCTCCCGGGCGCCTCAGGCCCCTCCGCCGCCATCTCGCCGCCCCCCCCCCTCCCCCACGGCGCATGCGCGGCGCGCAAGGCTCCGGGCGGAACCACCGAGGCGCCTGCCCAGAGCGGCCGCGCCCAGCGGCCCTCCTGTCCCCCTTGGAGGACCCGCGGTGCCCTGAGATCACCATAGAGATGCGGCACCATAGAGGCGAGGCCGGAAGCGAGGCTAGAAGGGCCCGGAGCTGGGCGCCAACCATAGAGACGGCCATAGGGAAGCATTGGTGGGTGAGAGAGCAGAGCGGCTCGTGGAGGACTTGTCCTGCAGCCTTTATTCCGCCTATGTACAATTAAGCTCTTACAAATGTTTACACTATTTACAAATTAAATAATTAACCCGCCGCGGCGGGAGATGGGGGCTGGGTGAGTTAACGGGGGCGGGTTTTGGGGCGAAAAGGAGAGGGTTTGGGGCAAAACGGGGCGGGTTTGGGGTTAAAAGGGGGCGTTTTGGGGGCGAAAAGGAGGGGTTTTAGGGTCAAAGGGGGCGGTTTTGGGGTCAAAGGGAGGGCTTGGTGGTGAAAAGGAGGGGTTTAGGGTGAAAAGTAGGAGCTTAGGGTCAAAGGGAGGGGTTTTAGGGTCAAAACGGGGCGTTTCGGGGGTCAAAAGGGAGGGGTTTGGGGTCAAAAAAACGGATTTGGGACCGAAGGGGGCGGTTCTGGGATGACAAGGAGGGATCTTGGGGGCAAAATGGGCTGATTTAAGGTCAAAAGGAGGGATTCTGGGGATAAGGGATGGGTTTCGGGGTCAAAAAAAAAAAAGTTTGGGGTGAAAAGGAGGGATTTTAGGGTCACAAGGAGGAGTTTTAGGGTCAAAAAGAAGGGATTTGGGGCCAAAAGGAAGGGATTTGGTGTCCAAAGTAGGGATTTGGGGTTAAAATGAGGGGTCTTAGGGTCAAAAAGAAGGATTTTGGGGTCAAAGGGGGCGTTTTTGGGGCCAGATGCCCCCCTTTGCAAACCCCCTCCTTTACTCCCCTTTTCAAAGCCGCCCCGAAACGAAGGAAAACCCCGAGGAACCCACCCCAAAAATCCTCGACTGGCCGCAGCTCCGCCGTTTCCACTCCAAATTAAACAAACAAAAAAAAACGATTAAAAGATCAACTCCCGCCTCGTTATTGCCCGATTTTGCCTAAACGAGCCCAAAATTCCACCCCGGGCTCCCCCCCCCGGCCCCCGTTTTTCCCTGAGATTTTGGGGCTCCTGGAAGCCCGCTCGGTTCGAAGAGGCACTGAAGGGCAAGGGCCAACGGGGTTTGCGGCCGGGGTCGCCTTCCCGGGGGGAAAACGGGGTGAAAACCCCACATTTTGGGGCCACGAGGGGGTGAAACGCCCCCAACCCCCCCCCCCCGGAGCTGTCCCGAGGATAAAGGGTTAATACTGCAAGGAGGGGGGCGGAAAGCACCCCAAAATCCCAAATGGCTCAAAGCTTTCGGGTTTGACCCCAAAACTGAAGCGGGTTGGGGGGTTGAGAGCCGCCGGGGGGGGGACCCGAGAAGAAAACTGGGTTAAAACCACGAGGTTTTGAGCAATTTCAAAGGGGGACGGTGTTTTCATAACCGAACCCCGTCCCAAATCCGGAGGTAGAGAAAAATGGGGTGAAAATGGGCAAAAACGGGTCAGGGGGCGCTGCTGAGGGGAACTCCCCCCCCACAGGGGAGGCCATGAGCCTCCAGATTGCTTTTTTTTTTTGGGGTGAAAAGTGGGGGGGAAAGGAGGCGCGGGCGGCTCGTGGGGGGCTCCAAAATGGAGGGCGAGGGGAGAGGAGGCCTCGGGGGGGGGGGGGGGGCTCTCCGAAAGGGAGGCCGAGGGGAAAGTGGCCTCCAAGGGTCCCCAAAACGGAGGGGACGAGGGGGAGGGGCAGCCTCCAAGGGTCCCCAAAACAGAGGGGACGAGAGGCGGCTTCCAGGCCCCCCCCCCCCCCAAAACAGAGGAGAAGGGGGGCAGCGGCCCTCCAAGGGTCCCCCCAAAACGGAGGCCGGGGGGTGCGGTGGCCTCTGAGCGTCCCCAAAATGGAGGCCGAGGGTGTCAGCGGCCTCTGGGGGAGGGGCAGGTCTCCAAAAGGGAGGCCGGGGCCGTCAGAGGGAGGGGGCCGGGGCCGGCGCCCCCAGTTTCCGCAGGCGGCGGCGGCGCAGCTCGGCCGTGTCGGGTTCGCCGGGCGCGGGTGAGCCTTCGGCCTCCTCCTCCTCCTCCTCCTCTTCCTCCTCCTCAGGGCGGGGGGTGAAGCCTTCGGCGCCTGAGGGGCCCGGGGGATCTGGGGGGAGTGGGCAAGGGAGAAAAGGGACCCGTTAGCTCCCGATTGCAAACCCGGTCTGAGACCCGATTGCAAAACCCGGTCTGAGACCAGCTCTGAGACCCGATTGCAAACCCGGTCTGAGAATTCCAGCTCTGAGACCCGATTGCAAACCCGGTCTGAAACCAGCTCTGAGACCCGATTGCAAACCCGGTCTGAGACGCGGTCTGAGACCCGATTCCAAACCCGGTCTGAGACCCGATTCCCCCCAAATACACGCACCGGAGGAGCTGGGCTCAGCGGGGGGCGAGGGGGCGCCGGGCTCCGTGGTGGTGGGGGGTTGGGGAGCAGCGGTGGGGGGCCGGGGGGGCCTGGAGGGAGAAAACGGGGAGAAAAGGTTAAAAAGGAAACCCCCCAAAATGGCTTTTGGGCTGCGAGGGGCCGCCTCACTCCCCCCTCCCCTATTTCCCCTTTCCCAATTTTCCCCTTTTCCTCCCCAATTTTCCCCTTCCCTAATTTCTCCTGCCCCCCAATTTCTCCTTCTTCCCCCTACCCATTTCCCCCAATTTCTCCCCAGTCCCCCCAATTTCCCCCAATCCAGCCTTTCCCCTCCAATTTCCCCCCACCCCCTCTTTCACCCCCATCTTCTCCCCTTTCACCCCCAATTTCCCCCCAAATCCTTCTTCCCCCCAAATTTCCCCCAATCTCCTCTTTCCCCGAATTCCCCCCAAATCCCCCAAATTCTCCCTGCACACCCCAAACACCCCATAATCCAATTTCCCCCCCCAAATCCCCCACCCCCCAATTCCCCCCAATCCCCTTATCATCCCCCCAGACCCCAAGCCCCCTCCCCTTCCCCCCCCAATTACACTCCAATGCATCTTTTCTCCCCTTCCCCCCCAATCCCATTTCCCCCCCCAAATTCCCCCCTTTCCACCTCCCAACCCCCTCAATTCCCCCCGACCCCCAATACCCCAAATCCCCTTCTCCCCCCCAAAACCCTCTCCCACCCCCTAACCCCCCCACATCCCCATTCTCCCCCTCACCCCCTTATTACTCCCCCAAATCCCCCTTTCCACCCCAAATCCCCCCATTCCCCAAAAAGCCCCTCCCAGCCCCCCAAGCCCCCCAAATCCCCCCTTAAAATCCTCCCCAAATCCCCCCATTTCCCCCCAAATCCCCTCTGAAGCCCCCCATTCACCCCCAAATCCCCCCAAACCCCCTCCCAGCCCCCCCAAACCCCATTTCCCCCTAAAAATCCCCCTCCCAGGCCCCCCCCAAACCTGCCAAATCCCCATTTCCCCCCAAAATCCCTCCCAAACCCCCCTCCCAGCACCCCCAAACCCCCCAAATCCCCCCCATTTCCCCCACAAACCCCCTCCCAGCCCCTCCGAAACCCCCCAAACCCCCCCCAGCCCCCCCCATTTCCCCCCAAATCCCCCTCCCAGCCCCCCCCCAAACCCGGCAAATCCCCATTTACCCCCCCAAATCCCTCCCAAACCCCCCTCCCAGCCCCCCCAAACCCCCCCCATTTCCCCCCCCAGACCCCCTCCCAGCCCCTCCCAAATCCCCCAGTTCCCCCATTTCCCCCCCAATTCCCCTCCCAGCCCCCCCAAAGCCCCCAACCCCCCCAAATCCCCCCAAATCCCCCCCCAAACCTCCCAGCCCCTCCCAAATCCCCCAAACCCCCCCAAAATCCCCCCAGACCCCCCCCCAAAGCCCCCAAACCCACCCCAAACCCCCCAAATCCCCTCCCAGACCCCTCCCAACCCCCCCAAATCCCCCCCCCGACCCCAAATCCCCCCCCCGGCCCTACCCCAGCGCCGCCAGCACGCTCAGGTACTGGTTGATCTGCAGCATGGCGGCGTCCAGCAGCGTGTGGATGTCCCGCAGGCACCGCAGCCGCGCCTCCACGTGCTGCCGCTCGTGGCCCTCCAGCGCCCGCAGCTCCTCCGCCGTCAGCCCCGCGAAGCCCGCGGGGGGCACCGGCATCGGGGGGAACCCTGCGGGGGTCCGCGGGTGAGGGACAAAAGGGGGAAAACCCCCCCCAAAAAATCCCCTAAGAAAAAAAAAACCTCAACCGGAGGCTTACCGAAAAGCGGAGGCCACGGCATCGCCAGCCACGGGGGCGGGAGGGGAAGGGTGGAGGCGTCGGCGGGTCTGGGAGCTAAGGGGTTAAAAAAACGCGGTCGCAGGGGTGGGAAATGGAAGATTTGTCCCCAAAATTAGGGTGGGGAGAGGGGGGAGGCTCACCTGAAGCGGCAGCGGGGCTCGGAGCCGGGTTTTCGGAGCCGTTGGGGGCGGGAGGGAAGGGCCCCACGGGGGGCCAGAAGGGGAACATGCCCGGGGGAAAGGGCGGCAGCATCCCCTGCGGGACTGGGGGAAAAACGGGAAATCAGCCAAAACACCCCAAAATTCCCTTAAAACGGTCGGCTGCGGGCGCAGGTTCGATGCTGGCTTCGAGTTTCCCCAAAATCAGGCTGAAATCCTACAGTTTTGGGGCACCCCGAAAGCAAAAAGCCGTGGTTTTGGGTGTAGGGTTTCTTATTGAGGTCGTTTTTTCCCTTTTTGGGGTCGTTTTTCCCTTTTTGGGGCCAGAAGGGCAGCAGCATCCCCTGCGGGACTTACAGGAAAAGGGAAATCAGAGGAAAATACCCCAAAATCGCTTTAAAACGACTGCCTGAAGGTGTGGGTTTGATGTCCCCTTACAGTTTCCCGAAAACCAGGCTGAAATCCTACAGTTTTGGGGCATCCCAGAAGCAAAAAGCTGGGGGTTTGGGTGTGGGTTTTCTTTCTGGGATGGCTTTTCCCCCTCGTTTGGGGTGTTTTCGCTTTTTGGGGGGCACTTTTTTCCTTTCTGGGGCAGCTTTTCCCTTTTTGGGGACCTGTTTTCCCTTTTTGGGGCACGTTTTTATTTTTTTGGGGGCACGGTTTCTCCTTTCAGGACCAGCTTTTCCCTTTTTGGGAGCTGTTTTTTTTCCTTTCTGGGGTGAGTTATTCCTTTTTCAGGATGGCTTTTCCCCTTTTTTGGGGGCATGCTCTTTCCTTTTTGGGATGGGTTTCTCCCTTTTTGGGGACCTTTTTCCCTTTTTTGGGCGGGTTTTTCTTTTTTGGGGGGCGTTTTCCCTTTTTGGGGACACGTTTTTCCCTTTCTGAGGTGAGTTTTTCCCTTTTTGGGGACGTGTTCTCCCTTTCTGGGGTGGGGGTTTTTTCCCTTTTGGGGGCACATTTTTCTTTTCTGGGGTGGGTTTTTCCCCTTTTTTGGGTGTAGGTTTTCCTCTTTGGGGCACATTTTCCATTTCTGGGGTAGGTTTTTCCCTCTTTGGGACACATTTTCCCCTTTTTTGGGGCACATTTTCCCTTTCTGCGGTAGGTTTTTTCCTCTTTGGGGCAGTCCTTTCTCCTTCTTTGGGGCACGTTTTCCCTTTCTAGGGTAGGCTTTTTCCTCTTCGGGACAGATTTTCCCCTTGTTGGGGGCACGTTTTTCCTTTCTGGGGTGGGTTTTCCCTTGTTGGGGGCATGTTCTTCCTTTCCGGGGTGGGTTTTCCCTTTTTGGGGGCACATTTTCCCCTCTTTGGGGCGAGACTTTCCTTTTTGGGGACCTTTTTCCTCCCCTTTGGGGCAGACTTTTCCCATTTTGGGGGCACATTTTCCCTTTCTGGGCCGCGTTTTCCCCTTTTTTGGGGCACTTTCTCCCCCTATTTGGGGCGCTGATGCTCACAGTTCGGGGGCTGCGGCGCCGGCGGGGTCTGCGGCGGGGGCTGCGGCTGCTCGGGGGGCTCCGGGGGGGGCTGCGCGGGGAGGGAGGCGCGGAGCACGTCCATGCGGCACGTGGGGCACGTCTGCTGCCGCTGGAACCACGACCGCAGGCAGCTGGCGGGGAAAGACAGCGGGATTTAGGGGTTTACCAGCCCCCTGACCCCCTATTTTTGACCGGCGAGACAAATAACACCACCCTGACCCCAAATCCTTGTCCTGAGCGGTGAATCACCTCCCCCAAACCCCAAATCTCTGTCCTGAGTGGTGAATAACACCCTCCAAACCCCAATTTTTTTGTCCTGCGTGACAAATAACACCCCCCAAATCCCAAACTTCTGTCCTGTGGGACGAATCACATCCCCCTGGACCCCAAATCCTTGCCCTGCCTGACAAATAACACCCCCCAAACCCCAAATCCTTGCCCTGCCTGACAAATAACACCCCCCAAACCCCAAATCCTTGCCCTGCCTGACAAATAACAACCCCACGACCCCATATTTTTGTCCAGCATGGTGAATAACACCCCCCTGACCCCAAATCCTTGTCCTATGTGACAAATAACACAGTGCAGACCCCAAACCTTCGACCAGGGTGACAAATAACGCCCCCCGGACCCCAAACCTTTGACCAGGGTGACAAATAACGCCCCCCCGGACCCCAAACCTTCGTCCCATGGGGCAAATCCCACCCCCCCAGACCCCAAATCTTCGACCAGGGTGACAAACAACGCCCCCCAGACCCCAAACCTTCGCCCCGTGGGGCGAACAACGCCCCCCAGACCCTAAATCTTTGACCAACATGATGAATAACACCCCCAAACCCCAAATCTTTCTCCTGTGTGATGAATAACACCCGCCAAACCCCAAATCTTTGTCCTGCACGACAAATAACGCTCCCCAGACCCCAAACCTTCGTCCCGTGGGACAACTCCCGCCCCCCAGACCCCAAACCTTTGCCCCGGTGTCCTTTGGGCCCCCACCTGGTGTGGAAGATGTGGTTGCAGGGCAGGCGCTTGGCGCCCGTCACCATCTCCTCGCGGCAGATGATGCAGACGTTGTCCACGGCCTGCAGCTCCTCCGGGGTGGCGTCGGGGTAGCTGCAGGGGAAAAGGGGTTACGGGGAAAGATCTGGGGAAAAAGGGACCGGGAACGCACCCCCCCGCGGCGGTCTCCAGGGGTTTGTGGCTGAAATGAAGCTTTGGGGGCGTCTGCGAAGAGGTTTTCCCTATAAAAAGGGGGGTCTCTCTAAGGGGGGTTTTTTCCCCTAAGGGGATCCACAAACCCTTTTTCCCTGTAAGTTCTCTCCAAGGGGGATTTAAGGGGATCCACAAACCCTTTTCCCCCATAAGGTCTCTGTAAGGGGAATTTAAGAGCACCTGCAACCCCTTACTCCCTACAAGATCTTTCCAAGGGGGATTTCATGGGATCCACAACCCTATAAGGTCTCTCCAAGGGGGATTTAAAGGCACCTTTTAACCCCTTTCTCCATATATAATCTCTCCAAGAGGGATTTAAGGGCATCCACAACCCCATTTTCCCCTCTATGGGGGATTTAAGGGATTCTGCAACCCCTTTGTCCCCTATAAAATCTTTCCCAGGGGGATTTCATGGGATCCACAACCCTACAAGGTCTCTCCAGGGGGAATTTCACGGGATCTGCAACCCTATGAGCTCTTTCCAAGGAGGGTTTAAGGGAGTCTGCAATCCCCTTTGTCCCTATAAAGTCTCTCCAAGGGGGATTTAAGGGATTCTGCAACCCCCTTCTCCCTGTAAGATCTTTCCAAGGGGAATTTCGCAGGACCCACAACCCTACAAGGTCTTTCCAAGGGAGATTTAAGGGCATCCACAACCCCTTTTCCCCCTATAAGGGGGATTTAAGGGAATCTGCAACCCCTTTGTCCCTATAAAGTCTCTCCAAGGGGGATCAAAGGGATCCACAACCCTACAAGGTCTCTCCGAGGGGGACTTAAAGGCATCCACAACCCCTTTCTCCCTCCGAGGTCTCTCCAAAAGGGATCCCCAACCCTCCGAGTCCTTCCTACCCCCCCTTCTCTTGGTAAAAACCAGTTGTTTTCCCCCCAAAACCCTCCTCCGCCTCATTTTTCGGCCCCAAACCAAGCCCGCCGGCGGCTCCGCGCGCTACTCACAGCGTGTTCATGTTGCGGATGGCGCGGCGGGACATGATGGCGTCGGTCACGGCTTTCTTAAACTGCCTGCGAGGAAACGGGGACGAATTCGGGGTCACGAAGGAGGCGGCCCGGCCCCGAAAGCCGCCCCGAAGGCGCTCACCTCATGGCCAGGTACATGGGGCGGATGGCGAAGAGGGGGAAGGTGTGCACTTTGATCATGATGGTCATGAAGGCCATGTAGAGGAGGACTTTGATGAAACCTGGGGGGGGGGAAAAAAGCAAGTTAGGGACGGGTTTTAAATAGCTGTGGGGTGGGGGAAGCGGGACGGGACCCCGAAGGCGGTTTAGGAGGCGCTTCGGGGGCTCGTTCCACCCCGTCAGCCGCCTCCGACCACCAATCCCGCTGCCGCTACCGCAGATAAAACCCGACGAGGCAGCAAATGGGATTTTAAGGGGGTGGAAAACCCCATAAATCGGGGAGGAAAAGGAGGAAAAGGCCGGCAGGAGCTCGGCGTACCCGTGAAGAGCTCCGTGTACAGCATGTAGACGGCTTTGCTGTCCCAGGGGTTCTCGTTCTGCAGGTCGATGGAGTGCAGGACGTACTTGATGAAGATGGTGAGGACCATGGTCATGAGGATGGCGTACTGCGGGGCACGAAGAGGGCAGCGGGGGCTCAGGACCGGCTTGGGGGGGGGCTCCGGGAGCAGTTTGGGACCAGCACGGGGCGGGGGGGCCTCACCTCGAAGCCGAAAACCAGCTGGACGGAGGCTCCCCGCGTGAGGATGCTGTGGTACGCGTGGCTGACGAAGAGGAAATCCAGGAGCCCCAGCAGGAACATGAGGGCTGCGGCGGGGGGGGGGGGGGGAGGAGGGGAAAAAAAAAAGGCAGGTTAGGGACCCCAAAACTGGGGGAGAAACCCCAGAAACAAACGGGGCTGCTGCGAAAAGAGATGGCACCCCGAAACGGCTCCCGCTGCAGCAGCGGGATCAGCCCCCGTGGGGCAGATTGGGGTTAATTAGCGTCGGGAACGAGGCTGGTATCACCACGAGCTCATTAGGAACCCCCCTGCCCGCATCCCAACCCCTATTTCCAAGGCCAATCCCCTGCTAATTCCTCCCCCAGCCCACTTGTGGTCTCTAAATCCCTTCCCCACAACCAAAACCACGTTTTCCTACGCGTCTCGGATCCCATTTTCCCCCAAAACACGTTTTCCTATACATCTGGGATCCCATTTTCCCCCAAAAATGCGTCTTCCTATGCATCTGGGATCCCATTTTCCCCCAAAAACGCGTCTTCCTATGCATCTGGGATCCCATTTCCCCCAAAAACGCATCTTCCTACACATTTGGGATCCCATTTTCCCCAAAAACGTGTTTTCCTATGCATCTGGGACCCCGTTTTCCCCCAAATGAGCGTTTTCCTACGTGTCTGGGACCCCATTTTCCCCCAGAACACGTTTTCCTACACATCTGGGATCCCATTTTGCCCTCAGACCCCTCCTGAAGCACCTTTTCCCCACCCGAACCCCAGAGCTCATTAAATCCCCAGCCAGGCCCTCGTTAACAGAGCAGCCCCGATAACGTTATCTCACCCCACGTGTTTTTCCCCCCCCCCCCCCTATGCAAATACAGTGCCGAAATTATCTTTCCTGCCCAGCTGCGGAGGAGGCAAAGCTCCCCCCAAGCTGGGAACGGGAAGGATCCGGCCCTGGGGGGGGGGGAAGGCGCCACTCACATACGATACGGAAGTGGAAGAGCCAGGAGATGTTGGGGCTCCGCTCCATCTGCGGGAAAAGGGGAGAAAACGCTAAAAAACCCTCCCCTCCGGACCCCCAAAATCAAGTTTTTTCGCCTGGTTTTTCACTCACGAAGTCCACCCGGTCCTCGGCCAGCCAGTGGAAGCACTTGAGGAAGAGGAGGAGGGTGAAGAGGGCGACGAAGCGGGGGCTGAAGTCGTCCCTGAAGACGGTGAAGGCCAGGCAGGTCTCCGTCACCGCGTACCACGAGCGCTCCAGGAGGTGCTGCGCGAGAAAGGGAGCTGGCAGGGCGCACAGGGGAGCCCACAATCGCCCCCGGACCCCAAAAAATCAAATAAATCACCCCAAAGACCCGTTAACATCCCCCTCAGCCCAGCAGAATTCATCCCTGGAATCCTAAATCCACCCTAAATCAGAGAATTTTGCTCCCCAGGATGGAAAAAAAATCAAATAATCCCCCCCTAAAACTCTTAACATCTCCCTCGGCCCCACAGGATTCAGCCCTGGAATCCTAAATCCTCCCTAAATCTAAGAATTTTGCTCCCCAGGGTGGAAAAAAATCTGATAAAGCACCTCTGAGCCCCCCCCAAAATCCAATAAAAACCCCTAAAGCCCGTTAACATCCCCCTCAGCCCCGCAGAATTCAGTCCTGAAGTCCTAAACTCTCCCTGAATTGGAGAATTTAGTGCCCTCAAGCCCTCCAGGATGGGAAAAAAATCAAATAAAAGCCCCAAAACCCGTTAACATCCCCCTCAGCCTTGCAGGATTCAGCCCTGGAGTCCTAAATCCTCCCTAAATCTAAGAATTTTGCTCCCCAGGGTGGAAAAAAATCTAATAAAGCACCTCTGAGCCCCCCCCAAAATTCAATAAAAACCTCTAAAACCCGTTAACATCCCCCTCAGCCCCACAGGATTCACCCCTGGCATCCTCAACTGTCCCTGAATTAGAGGATTTAGTGCCCTCAAGCCCTCCAGGATGGGAAAAAAAATCAAAAAAAGCCCCAAAACACGTTAACATCCCCCTCAGCCCCACAGGATTCGGCCCCGGAGTCCTAAACCCTCCCAAAAATCGGAGGATTTCGGGCCAAGCTCGGCTCACCTCCATCTCCGCCGCCCGCAGCTGCCCGAAGAAAACCTTGCCCATGAATTTGCCCAGCAGGAAAACCAGCACGAAGGCCTGGATGTAGAGAACCTGCGGGGGGAAAGAGAGATGGGGTGATTTTTTTGCGGGAAAAAGGGGCAGTTTGGGCCAAAAGGGGGCAATTTGGGAGCGCAAAGGGCGGCTTTGGGGCCAAAAGGGGGCAGTTTGGGGGCGCAAAGGGCCGCTTTGGGGCCAAAAGGGGGCAGTTTGGGGGCGCAAAGGGCCGCTTTGGGGCCAAAAGGGGGCAGTTTGGGGGCGCAAAGGGCGGCTTTGGGGCCAAAAGGGGGCAGTTTGGGGGCGCAAAGGGCGGCTTTGGGGCCAAAAGGGGGCAGTTTGGGGGCGCAAAGGGCGGCTTTGGGGCCAAAAGGGGGCAGTTTGGGGGCGCAAAGGGCCGCTTTGGGGCCAAAAGGGGGCAGTTTGGGGGCGCAAAGGGCCGCTTTGGGGCCAAAAGGGGGCAGTTTGGGGGCGCAAAGGGCCGCTTTGGGGCCAAAAGGGGCAGTTTGGGGGCGCAAAGGGCCGCTTTGGGGCCCCGAAAGCAGAAGTGAGCCCCCGCACGGCGTTCAGGCGTGACTCCACGCGCCGCCGCCGGCCTCGTTTCCCCTCAACCGCCCCTAATTAATTAATTACCCGCCAGCAAACCCGTCAGGGAAAGCTTCTGCGGCAGGAAATAAACAAACCTCGCGCTCTTCGCGGCCGTTACCCGCGTCAAAATAGCCAGGGGGGGGCGCCGCCGGCGGAGGCAGCTCCGCGTTTTCTCCCCCAAAAGCGGGATTTTGCCCCCGAATCTTTTACCGGGGGGGTTTTTTTTGGCTCCCCCCCGTACTCACGGCCATGCTGGGGCTGGATTTGGTGAGATAAACCACGGTGGGGTAGAACTGGTGCTTGAGGTAGTAGGCGTGCGCCACCACGGCCGTGGTGAGCGCCAGGCTCCCCGCCATCACCGCCGCCGTGCACAGCATCTCCGCGGCCCGGCCGCCTGCGGGGGGGGGGGGGGGGGAAGGGGTTTTTTGGGGGGAAAAAATGGGGAAAAAAGGGTTAGCGCGGTGTGAAATTAGGGGCCGGGGGGGCATCGGGGCGGGTTGGGGCTCGGTGGCAGCAGGGGGTTGTTAAATGCCGGGGTCTGGCCCCAGATTTGGCCCCGTTCGTGGCTCCCCCCGCACCCCAAAGCCCCCCCGATCCCCCCATTCCTATCTACGTAACCCCCTCCATGTCTCAGCCCCTAGAAGCCCCCCCAAACCCCCCCGTCCTACCTATGCCCCCCAACCTCCGCCCAAAGCATCACAGCCCCCCGTAAGTGCCCCCAAAGCCCCCTCCCACCCCCTAAACCCCCCAATCCCCATCTACATGCCCCCCAACCACCCCTCCACTAAGTCACAACCCCCATAAGTGCCCTAAAAGAGCCCCCAAAGCCCCCCCACACCCCCAAACCCCCCCAATCCCTACCTACGTGCCCCCCAACCACCACCCCACTGCGTCACGCTCCCAATTAGCACCCCCAAAATCCCCCCCCACTCCAACCTATATGCCCTAAACACCCCCTTCCGTATCAGACCCCCCAATAAGCACACCCAAAGCCCCCCACCCTCCCAAACCCCCCAACCCCCATCTACGTGCCCCCCAACCACCCCTCCACTAAGTCACACCCCCCAAAAGCGCCCCAAAAGAGCCCCCAAAGCCCCCCCACACCCCCTAAACCCCCCAATCCCCATCTACGTGCCCCCCCCAACGACCCTCCTACTGTGTCACACCCCCCATAAGCGCCCCCAAAACCCCCCCACTCCAACCTATATGCCCTAAACACCCCCCTCCGTATCGGAGCCCCCCAATAAGCGCCCCTAAAGCCCCCCCCACTCCCCTAAACCCCCCATTCCCAACTACATGCCCCCCAACGACCCCCCCACTGCGTCACACCCCCCACAAGCACCCCCAAAGCTCCCCTACTCCTACCTACGTGCCCCCCACCCCCCCTCCCTGTCACAGCCCCCCATAAGCGCCCCCAAAGGCCCCTCACGCCCCCTAAACCCCCCCAGCCCCCTCTAACCCCCCCCAAACCCTCTCTAATCCCCCCCAAACCGCCCTCACGGCCCTCCCCCGCCCCCCTAGCCCCCCCCCTTTCCCCTCACGACACAGGCTCTGAGCCCCCCCCCCCCACTCACCCGGCCCCGCCGCCGCCGCCGCGCCCCCCGCCTCAGGCCGCTCCTCCCTCAGCCGGAAGCGCCTCGGCGCGAGACACCTCACTTCCTGCCTGCCTGCACCACACGCAGCCCTGCGGGGGGGGGGGGAAGAGGACAGAATGAAGGGGTCCTTTCACCGTTTCCCCTCCACCTAAATTCCTCCATCTCCTTTTTATCTCTGCAGGGATTTATCTGCCATTTTAATTACCCTCAGGGACCGGGGGGTGGCGCTGCGGCTCCCCCTGTAACGTACATGGGTCACCCCCCCCCGCGCTCGCACTTGGTACGGTCTGAGCCGCCCCTCAGGCGTTGCAGAGGGAGGGGGCGGGAGCGCCAAGGGTCCCGTGGCTCGCTCTCATTGGCCAGCCCGCGCGGCTCTTAGCCAATCGGAAAAATCTCCCGCGCGGCTGTTGCTAAGAGGAAGGGAGACGGGGGGGGGACGATGAGCTGAGCTCGGCCTCAGCCCGCTGCTTTCCCCTCACAGATCTCAGCCTATCAACAACGCCTCCCCTTCTGTTTCGCTCTTCTGATTGGCTGGCGTCGCTTGCAGTCCCGCCTTCGCGGCTTTGACTGACAGCGAGGCCTGAGGAGAGAGGGGTGGGGCGGGCGGCTTCTTCCTACTCCGCCTCTGATTGGCCGGCGGCGTGGGTGGGCGGCCTATAGATAGGCGGATGCCGGCCGGGGGCGGGGTTAACCTGGTCCCGCCTCTCGCCCCGCCCCGCGCGGTCTGGTCAGGTGAGAGGAGGGGAAGGGCGGGAAAAGCGCGAGGCGGGAAAACGCATGGGCGTCGTCGCTGCCTCTGAGGTGCTTTCTTTCCCCTTTATTTTCTGAGAGAAAAAAGGGGGATTTTTGAGGTAAATTTACCGTCTATCCCCCCCAGCCTGCCTGCGGGGGGCTGAGCTCAGGTGGTGCAAGGTGAAAATAGCCCCGTAAGTCTTTTTATTTTCGCTGTACGTGGTGCATCTCGTATCTCTCCCGGCGAGGGAAGGGGGACCCCGGTGGTTTTCTGAGGGGGAAAAAAGCTGTGAGGGCTCTGCTGTTCCTGTGCATTAAGGTATGGTGAAGTGCAGCACTTTTGCCCTCTCCTCCTGCCTTTTAAAAAAAAAAAAAGTGAAGGTGTTTTTCCCCTTTTTTTCTCAATAGTTGGTGGAGTGGCTGCTGTTTGCCCTTCAGCGAGGGGCTACGAGAGGCGTCCCCTCTCCTGGCTGCCACCATCAAAACTAAAATCACTTTATTTGAGGTTAGGTGCTGGGAGAGGCAATGAAACCTGCACCAACGAGGTGTTTTCTTGCTTTTTGTTGGAGATGAGCCCAGTTCTATTTTTGGGGGGGGGGGGTAAACTAGTTGTCCTTATTGCTGCTTTGGCCCAGATGGGAGCTGCTTTAACCCCAAACTGCTTCCTTTATTGTTTTTCAACCCTTTTCAGCATCAGACTCTGGTACCCGGAAAGATTGTTTGAATGCCTCAAAGGTTAGGATTCACTTGGTGTTTACTCCCCTGGTTAAAATACGTGCATTTTATGATTAAAGTTTTGATTAAAACAGTTATTTTAACAAAATATCTGTTCTTTTAACAAAGTATCAGATAAATCCCCTACTGCCAGGGAATAGCATCGTTCTGCCCTTCCAATTTTCTGAACCTTTCAAAGCACTTAAATCAGGAGTCCTGGCTTTAAAAAAACATATTTTTTTCTAGTAATTGCAGCTCTAATTTTCCTAGCAGGTGCCTTTTGAGGTGTTCTGGGGCTCTTTAAAGAGTATTTTGCCACCTTGGGCTCACTAGAGCTGGTGGCGAGGCAGCAGCTGGGTGTGCTCCACACCCCTTTAGCAGGAAAAAGGAGCTCCCGAAGACCATTGCACTCTTAAAATAACACAAAGAATACTGAAATAACGACATCAAAGCAACAAACCAGTGAAACAGTGGGGAAAAAACACAGGTTGCTGGAAAGATGGGAGCAAGGAGGTTAGGTACGGAGCTGCATGTGAGGTGCAAGGGGGGGAAATTGGTGGGACAAAACACCCTACAAAGGTGTTTTCCTGCCTTAAAAAATACCCCAAAATGTCAAAACATACCCAAAAATGTCAGCTGGAGAATTAAAATACTTGTGTGTATATATATTTCTCTTTCGTTGTTTCTGGGAAACCAGGCAGTGATGTGTGCCACTCTGTTTTGGGGCCAGAAAAGGGCATTTCTGCACTCTCCTTGTAGCACAGGGGAATAAGAAGGAGTTAAATCTGAATTTGTTAAAAACGTGATGCTTTTTTTTTTTTCTCTATACCTATTTTTTTTCTCTAAAGCTACTTAAAGGACGGGAGAAAAGCCACTCAGTGCAGCTCACCTGTTCACGCCTGCCATGGTTCTACCCAGTTTTGGGCTGTTTATTCAGGGAAAAAAAAAACTAATTTTTTTTTGTGGCCTGAAGTGGCTGAAAAGGGCTGTGGAGCCCTAAAATTATATTTTGGGGGGAGGTTGGGTCAGTTTGAGGGGTCTGGGCTGGGGAAATTTGGGAGGTTTTGGGGCTATTTGAGGGGACTGATCTGGGGGAATTTGGGAGGTTTTGGGGCTATTTGAGGGGTCTGGGTTGGGGGAATTTGGGAGGTTTTGGGGCTATTTGAGGGGTCTGGGTTGGGGGAATTTGGGAGGTTTTGGGGCTGTTTGAGGGGTCTGGGTTGGGGGAATTTGGGAGGTTTTGGGGCTGTTTGAGGGGTCTGGGTTGGGGGAATTTGGGAGGTTTTGGGGATGTTTGAGGGGTCTGGGTTGGGGGAATTTGGGAGGTTTTGGGGCTGTTTGAGGGGTCTGGGTTGGGGGAATTTGGGAGGTTTTGGGGCTGTTTGAGGGGTCTGGGTTGGGGGAATTTGGGAGGTTTTGGGGCTATTTGAGGGGACTGATCTGGGGGAATTTGGGAGGTTTTGGGGCTGTTTGAGGGGTCTGGGTTGGGGGAATTTGGGAGGTTTTGGGGCTATTTGAGGGGACTGATCTGGGGGAATTTGGAAGGTTTTGGGGCTGTTTGAGGGGTCTGGCGGGGGGGGCTGGTTTTTAAAGGGGATTTGGGTGGGGGGCTGGCTTGGGGGGGACACCTCTGACTTTTGGGGGGGGCCTTGGGGTGTCAGGTCCATCTTGGGGGCAACCCTGGGTTATTTCCCCACACAGCTACCGCCCCCGTGGCGCCATGAAGCAGCCCCCCAGCCTCACCCCCCCTCCGGCCTCCCCCCCCTTGGGGGGGCAGCAGTGCAGCGGGAGACCCCCCCCAGCCTGGGGGGCCTGCGGGCAGCCCCCGACCCCCGCCAGCGCCCCGCGGAGCCTCCACCTGCACCGCCAGGAGCGGGAAGCCTTCTTCAGCCTCCTGGGTAAGGGCAAAAACACCCAAATCCCAAGAAAACTACCCAAAACTCCCTCTTTTTTTTTTAAATGTATGGGGTGTGTTCGGCAGCATTATTTTTAAATAGTTGATTTTGTTTCCGTCTCGTTACAGAAGATGACGTGGTGCAGGAGTTCCTCTCAACAGATGTCTGCTATAGGATTTCTGATAAGGTCGGTCGGCCCCAAATGCAACTACCTTGGGGTTTGGGCCAAAATTGCCACTGGTTTGGTCCCGTTTGGGGTATTCTGACCAAAACTGCTGCTGATTTGGTGCCATTTTTGACAGTTTTAGTCAAAAAACACACTGGTTTTGTCCAGTTCTGGGGGGTTTTTGACCAAAACTGCCTCTGGTTTGGTCCTGTTTCTGTGTTTTGACCAAAACAGTTGCTGGTTTGGTCCTGGTTTTGGCCATTTTAGTCAAAAAGAAAAAAAAAAACACTGATTTTTGTCTGGTTTTTGTGTTTTTTGATTAAAACCGTGGCTGGTTTGCTCCAGTTTTTTGTGGTTTTTGGCTAAAACTGCTATGGTTTGCTCCCGTTTTTTTTTGACTAAAACCACCACGATTCGGTTCCAGCTTTTTGACCCAAACCCGCTGCTTTTTGGCGCCCGTTTTTGACTAAAACCTCCTTTTTTCCGCTGCCCCCCAGTACCTGCTGGCGATGGCGCTGACGTACTTCAAGCGCGCCGGGCTGCCCACGGCCGAGTACACCCGCATCAACCTCTTCACTGCCCTGTACGTTCATTAAGCCCTAATGACACCCTTCCCTAATCCCCTCGTTGACCAAAACGCCCCGATTTCACCCCGTTTTCCCCCCTAGGTACCTGGCGAACGACATGGAGGAGGACGATGAGGAGCAGAAGTACGAGATCTTTCCCTGGGCGCTGGGGCCGGGCTGGCGCCGGCTCTTTCCCCGCTTCTTGCGCCGCCGCGACCGCCTCTGGGCCCGCATGAGCTACCGGGCAGCCGTCAGCCGGCACTGCTGCGAGGAGGTCAGTGAGGTGCCAAAATCCCCTCGTTCGGCCCCAAAAAAATCCCCCAACCACCATCACAACGGGGGAAGGATCGACGAGAGATGGGGTCCTGCGGCTTCGCTGCTTGGCTGTGGTGGAGCTGTCCATTCCCCGCAGCTTTTCGCTTAAAAACGTCGCTTTTTGAAATCAGGTTCATTTTAAAAGGCTTTGCTCAAAGCGTGCTTCTCTTAAAGCCTATTTTTGTTTTTGAAACTTTAATTTTAATCCTTAAAAAATGATTTCTGGGGGTTCCATGCTCCCAACCCAGCAGCGAACCCCTCACCGTGCCACCAGTGCACTCATGCCAGCTCCCCAGCAGCACTCTTCTCCCCAAACCCTGCTTGTTTTGCCCCAAACCATACATTTTTCTCCCTTTTCTCCTCAAATCCTGCCTGTTTTGCCCCAAACTGTACATTTTTCTCCCTTTTCTCCTCAAACCCTGCCTGTTTTGCCCCAAACCGTGTGCTTTTCTCCGCAAATCCTGCCTGTTTTGGCCCCAAACCATATATGCTTCTCCCCAAACCGTGCTTGTTTTGCCCCAAACCATGTACTTTTCTCCCCAAAGCATACGTTTTTCTCCCAAAACCCTGCCTGTGTTGCCCCTAACCATATACTTTTCATGCCAAACCGTGCATTTTTCTCCCAAACCCTGCCTGTTGTGCCCGAAACCGTGCATTTCTCTTCCCAAACTGTGTTTTTCTCCCCAAACCCTGCCTATTTTGCCCTAAATTGTGCATTTCTCTCCCTTTTCTGCCCGAACCCTGCACTTTTGCCCCGCAACCCTGCGTGTTTTGCCCCAAACCGTGCATTTTTCTCCCCGAACCCTGCCTGTTTTGCCCCAAACCGTGCATTTTTCTCCTTTTTCTCCCCAAACCCTGCGTGTTTTGCCCCAAACCGCGCATTTTTCTTTTTCTCCCCAAACCCTGCCTGTTTTGCCCCAAATTGTG
This sequence comes from Anser cygnoides, assembly GCF_040182565.1. Lineage (NCBI taxonomy): Eukaryota > Metazoa > Chordata > Aves > Anseriformes > Anatidae > Anser > Anser cygnoides. The sequence continues at coordinate 4,699,157 of NC_089911.1, forward strand.
CATTTCTCTCCCTTTTCTGCCCAAACCCTGCACTTTTGCCCCGCAACCCTGCGTGTTTTGCCCCAAACCGTGCATTTTTCTCCCTTTTCTCCCTGAACCCTGCCTGTTTTGCCCCAAACCGTCCGTTTTTCTCCCCAAACCCCCTCCCCGCCCGCAGATCATGGCGACGGAGCCCTCGCACTGGGCCTGGCTGCGCGAGCGCCGCCCGCACCACAGCGGGGCCATCCGCAGCTACACCGGGGACCCCCGGCCCCGCGCCCCCCTGCCGCCCCCCCGGGAGGAAGAGGAGGAGGAAGAGGTTGAAGATGAAGACGAAGACCAAGGCCCGGCGCCTGCTGTCCTCATCCTCCCCCTGCAGCCCCCCCCCGACTGTGCCGAAACCCGCTGAGCGCCCAAAATTCGGGGCGTGACGGGCTCAGGGCCGCCTTCACCGCGTTTTTCTCACAGTTTGCCCGAAATTTGGGCTTTTTAACTCAAAATGCGTCTCTGCTCACGTGCGGCGCTAACTTGGCCGTTTCAGGGTGTTCTCCCCTTATTTTGCCCACTTTTCCAATGAATTTAACCCAAATCCTTTGCTGTAAGCACCACCTGCTGCTGTTGCTACCCCACACCACAACCGACACCCATTTTTGCTGTTTTTTGCCCCAAAACTCCCCCTTCTTGTTACGAGCCTGGAGTCAGGGGGTGCAGCGAGGGGCTGCAGCATGTTTGGTGCAAAAAGGGGTGAAAACGGGCAACGCGAAGCACTCAACTGTTATTTTTGCGTTGCGGGGGGGCAGAGTGGGAGGGGAGCTGCAGGCGCTGCCAAAAAAGGGCCCCCGAATTTTGGTGGAAAAGGGGAAAAAGGAGTGGGGCGGGGCCGTAACCGCCTGTTTTTGCTCGGCAGGGCCCCGCCGCTGTGAAGCCCCCGGGAGGGAGCGGCGCCGTGGGTTCAGGTAGGGGTGGGCGGTGCTGTTACGTGTTACACATATGTTACACACATGTCACACGCGTGTGTTGGCCCTCCACGTGTCCCCTTCACAGCCAAGCCTGGTGCACACGCGTGTCACAGGCTCACACGTGTGTTAGAGACTCACATGTCCTGGAGTCACGGGTGTCATGGCCTTGCACACGCGTGTCCCAGGCTCACATACATGTTACAGGCTTCCACATATGTGTTACAGACTCACATGTCCCAGATTTGTGTGTCCCAGCCCGCACACGCCTCCAACACGCATGTCCCAGCCCACACACCTCCCACACGTGTGTCCCGGCCTGACACACGCCTCCCATACACGTGTCCCAGCCCACACACCCCTCCCACACGCGTGTCCCAGCCCCACACACACCTCCCACACACGTGTCCCACTCTCCACACACCTCCCACACGTGTGTCCCGGCCCCACACATGCCTCCCACACACGTGTCCCGGCCCCACACACGCCTCACACACACGTGTCCTGGCCCCACACACGCCTCACACATGCGTGTCCCTGCCCCACACACGCCTCCCACACACGTGTCCCACTCTCCACACACCTCCCACACGCGTGTCCCAGCCCACACACGCCTCCCACACGCGTGTCCCAGCCCACACACACCTCCCACACATGTGTCCCACCCTCCACACACCTCCCACACGCGTGTCCTGGCCCCACACACGCCTTCCACACGTATGTCCCAGCCCCACACACGCCTCCCACACACGTGTCCCAGCCCACACACGCCTCCCACACGCGTGTCCCAGCCCACACACACCTCCCACACACGTCTCCCGCCCTCCACACACCTCCCACACGTGTGTCCCAGCCCCACACATGCCTCCCACACGCGTGTCCTACCCTCCACATGCCTCCCACACGTGTGTTCCACTCTCCACACACCTCCCACACGCGTGTCCTGGCCCACACACACCTCCCACACGCGTCCCGACCCCACACACCTCCCACACGCGTGTCCCAGCCCACACACACCTCCCACACACGTGTCCCGCCCTCCACACACCTCCCACACGCGTGTCCCTGCCCCACACACACCTCCCACACGCGTGTCCCGGCCCACACACCTCCCACACGCGTGTCCTGACCCCACACACACCTCCCACACGCATGTCCCAGCCCCATACATGCCTCCCACACGCGTGTCCCGGCCCCACACACGCCTCCCACATGCGTGTCCCAGCCCACACACCTCCCACACGCGTGTCCCAGCCCACACACCTCCCACACACGTGTTCCGCCCTCCACACACCTCCCACATGTGTGTCCCTGCCCCACACACCTCCCACATGCGTGTCCCGACCCCACACACACCTCCCACATGCGTGTCCCGGCCCCACACACCTCCCACACGCGTGTCCCGACCCCACACACACCTCCCACATGCGTGTCCCGGCCCCACACACACCTCCCACACGCATGTCCCAGCCCCACACACGCCTCCCACACGTGTGTCCTGGCCCCACACACCTCCCACACGCGTGTCCCGACCCCACACACCTCCCACACGCGTGTCCCAGCCCACACACGCCTCCCACACGCGTGTCCTGGCCCCACACACGCCTTCCACACGTATGTCCCAGCCCCACACACGCCTCCCACACGCGTGTCCTGGCCCCACACACGCCTTCCACACGTATGTCCCAGCCCCACACACGCCTCCCACACGCGTGTCCCGGCCCACACACGCCTCCCACACGCGTGTCCCGGCCCCACACACGCGAGTCGCGCAGCGCCACCCCCGTCCCTGCTCCCCCCCCCACCCCTGCAGCACTGCGGACCAAAACCCGCAGCAGCGGCCGCACCCAAAACCCCCAGAACCCACCCCAAAGCCCTTCCCCTTCCCCCCCCTCCCACCTCAGCGCCCCCAAAATCCCCTTTTTTCACCCCGTTTCCCCTTTTTCCCCCCCCACCCCCGTGTCCTCGAGGGAGGAGCTGGCAGGGAGGAGCCTCGGCGGAGGCCCGGCCTCGCCTCCCAGCTCCAGGAAGCCTTTGGGGCGCTTTCGGGTCCTTTTCCTTTCAGTTTTTCCCGTTTGGGGCGGTTTTACCCAAAAGCGGCGACTTTGGCGGCGCTCCCCCCTTCCCCTCTCCCCCCTTCCCCCAAATCGAGGTACGTCCCTGTCCTCCCCCCCCGCACCCCACCCCAAAAAACAAACCCCGGGCAGGGGGACGGGCGCGATCGCTCCCCGCTCGCCAACTCGCTTACACAACTCCGCTCGCCGCCAAATTGGGGCGGAAAAGGGCAAAAGCGGGCAAAACCGGGGGGGGGGGAGGGAGAAAAACCCCAAATCGGGGCCTTCTGGGGGCTGCTTCCCCCGCGGAGGGGGGAGCCCTGGTTGAACCGGGAAACTTTTGTTGTTTTTGTTTTTTTTGTCGGGGGATTTGAGCCTGTTTTGGGGAGAAACGAGAGGGATTTGGGCTTTGGAGGGTTTCCCCTCGGGATTTAGCGGGTTTTTTTTTTTTGGGGTGGGGGCTTTTGGGGTCGTTTTCCCCTGACGGGAGGCGAAGCGGCCGCCGCCGGTTGAGCCCTCGCCCTGCGGCACCTGCCGGGACGCTTCCTCCCCAAACCGGGCTGAAAACAAGTGGGTTTGGGTCCCTTCGCCCCCCAAAAACACCCGGGGAGGGGTGGGGGGCTTCGTTAACGGGGAGCTCGTTAACGGGGAGCTCGTTAACGGGGCGTTCGGGGGGGTGTAAGGGGCTGGGGCGCGCTAGGCCCCACGTTCCTCTGGGGGGGGGGGGTTGAGGCTTCCCCCCCCCCCATTTTGGGGTCAATTTAGGGGGGTTTGGGGGGGTTTAATCGCTGCTTTCGGGGCACGCCGGGCTGCGGGGTCACCAACCTGCCTCTCGCCTTCCTGCAGCGCTAATTAAGCCCTCCGGTCCTTAATTAAGTTCCCCTGCTCCTTAATTAAGCCTCCCCAGTCCTTAACTCAGCCTCCCAGTTCTTAATTAAGCCTCCCCCCCCGGACCTTAATGAAGCCCCCCAGTCCTTAATGAAGCCCCCCAGTCCTTCATTAATGTCCCAGTCCTTCATTAAGCCCCCCAGTCATTAATGAAGACCCCCCCCAGTCCTTAATTAGACCCCCTAGTCCTTAATTAGGCCCCCCAGTCCTTCAGGAAGCCCCCCTAGTCCTTAATTAAGATCCCAATCCTTAATTAAGCCCCCCCAGTCCTTATTGAAGACCCTTCAGTCCTTAATTAACCCCTGAGTCCTTAATGAACTCCCCTCAGTCCTTAATTAACTGTCCCAGTCCTTAAGGAAGCCCCCAACTTCTTAAGGAAGCCCCCAACTCCTTAACCCCCCCCCCCCCCCATCCTTCGTGAACCCCTCCAGACCTTAATTACCCCCCCCCTCGGGCTTTAATTAACCCCCCTAGGCCTTAATTAAACTCCCGGAAGCTTAATTACGCCCTTCGCAGCTCTAACGGGCGCAGGGAGCGGCCGTGACACACGCCCAGACTCGCCAGACCCGTTCTTTTGGGGCCGTTTCCCCTCCCTTTTGGGGCCGTTTCCCCTCCTTTTGGGGCCTAGTTTTTTTTTTCCCCCTTTTTGCTTTTTCTGGGTACTTTTTACGCGGCGTTCACAAGGTTATACCGCTCAACTCGCAGCCCCTTTTCCCCCAAAATCTCATTGTTTTGCCCCAAAATCTCATTGTTTTCCCCAAAACGAGCTCGTAATGGATGCTCAGGCGCTACCACAACCCACCCAGCCGGGTTTTTTGGGGGAGAAAAGGCAGAAATAGGGAAAACCAAAAACCCTAATAACTCCTTTTTCTTCCCAGGCGCTCCCAGCTGTGACCCCAAAGCGGACTAAAACGCCCCCAAAAACCCCAAAACGCTCTCCAGCCCCGCCGGCTGGGGGCCAGCAGCCCTCGTTAGCCCTCTTGAGGCTAATTACCAGGGTATTAATGAGCATGGGGAGACGCGGCTTTAATTGGGGGCTCCTCGTTTGCTCCTGAATCGGGGAAAGCGAAACGTACAGATTTTAATCGGGGCTCGGCTCCGGGATTTGGGGGAGAATTGGGGCAATCAAAATCCCGGTGTTTTAATTCGGGGCTCCCACTTTTCTCCCCAAATCGGGGAAATCAAAACGTCGGTGTTTTATTTTGGGGCTCGCTCTTTGGTCCCAAATTGGGGAAATCGAAATCCCAGTGCTTTAATTCGGGGCTCGTCCTCTTCTCCCCAAATTGGGGAAAACAAAATGTTGGTGTTTGAGTTCGGGGCTCATCCTCGGCTCCATAAATTGGGGAACAAATCGGGGAACAAATCGGGGAAAACAAAATCCCAGTGCTTTAATTCGGGGCTCATCCTCGGCTCCCCAAATTGGGGAACAATTCGGGGAAAACCAAATCCCGGTGCTTTAATTCTGGGCTCATCCTCGGCTCCATAAATTGGGGAACAATTTGGGGAAAACCAAATCCTGGTCTTTTAATTCGGGGCTCATCCTCGGCTCCATAAATTGGGGAACAATTCGGGGAAAACCAAATCCCGGTCTTTTAATTTGGGGCTCATCCTCGGCTGCCCAAATTGGGGAGCAATTCGGGGAAAACCAAATCCCGGTCTTTTAATTCGGGGCTCATCCTCGGCTGCCCAAATCGGGGAACAAATCGGGGGAAACCAAATCCCGCTGCCTCGACCCGGGGCCCATCCTCGGCTCCCGGATCTCTCGAACCCAGACGCCGAGGGCTCAGGTTCCCCCGTTTCCCCCCCGGCAGGATGGCGGAGGCGCCGGTGGTGCCGGTGTACTGCACGGGCGTCTCGGCGCAGGTGCAGCGGGAGCGGGCGAAGGCGCTGGGGCTGGGCCGCCACGAGAACGCCGTGCGCTACCAGGGCCAGGACTTCGCCGCGCTGCGCGACACCTGCCTGCGCTCCGGCTCCCTCTTCCGCGACGACGCCTTCCCCCCGGCCCCGGCCTCGCTCGGCTTCAAGGAGCTCGGCCCCGGCTCCTCCAAAACCCGCGGCGTGCAGTGGATGAGGCCCACGGTGAGCAAACCCTCAGTTTTTTCTGTTTTTATCCTGAAAAACACGCATTTCCTGATTTTGGGGCCGTTGCCTTCTCTTTTCGCCACCCAGGAGCTGTGCTCGCGCCCGCAGTTCATCGTGGACGGGGCCACGCGCACTGATATCTGCCAGGGAGCACTGGGTAAGTGCCTTTAACTCCTTTTTTTTTTTTTTTTTTTTAATCTTTTCCTCACTTTTTTTGCCTCAAATCAGGGAATTTTAGGGTTGTTTTCCACCGCGGTGCCGCCGCCGGAGCGGGCTCGGTCACATTAAACAGGTTCAGCCGCAACAGGGACGGCCGCAACCTCCCCTGAGCGCCCCTAACGGATCTCTGGGGCCGAGGGAAAGCTATGGGGCGGCCGGAAAAAGGCGTTTTTTCCCCCAAAACCCCCGCAGGTGACTGCTGGCTGCTGGCGGCCATCGCCTCGCTGACGCTGAACGAAACCATCCTGCACCGCGTGGTGCCGCACGGGCAGAGCTTCCAGCACGGCTACGCCGGCATCTTCCACTTCCAGGTGGGGCTTCCTTAACGCTGCCGACACCAAAACGGCCGCTTTCTGCCCCGAAACAACCCCCGGGTCCCCCCTCCTGGCACTGCGGCGCCCCCAAAATGGTGATTTTCCCCTAAAAAAAGGCCGGTTTGGGACCGGCGATCACCGTCAGGGCTCAGTTTTCTCCGTTTGATCGGGATTTATAAAGCGACGTGAGGTGTTTTTTGTGGTTTTTTTTTTTTGAATTACCGTTGGCGGCAGGAACAAGGGGGACCCCCAGCGCCCCCCTGGGGTTGTGGGGGGCCATCTTCGGCCTCGCCTTCCTCTTCCTCCTCCTCCTCTTCCTCCTAGATCTGGCAGTTCGGCGAGTGGCTGGACGTAGTGGTGGACGACTACCTGCCCACCAAGGACGGCAAGCTGCTCTTCGTCCACTCCGCCGAGGGCACCGAGTTCTGGAGCGCCTTGCTGGAGAAAGCCTACGCCAAGTACGCCTTCCCTCTTCCCCCCCCCCTTGTTTTGGGGCGAAAAAGCCCCGAAACGGCTCACCTGCCCCCCGCCTCGTAGGGTGAACGGCTGCTACGAGGCGCTGTCGGGCGGCAGCACCTCGGAGGGCTTCGAGGATTTCACCGGCGGCGTGACCGAGTGGTACGACCTGCGCAAGCCGCCCCGAGACCTCTACCAAATCATCCTCAAGGCGCTGGAGCGGGGCTCCTTGCTCGGCTGCTCCATCGATGTCAGTCTCCCGCTGCGTTTCGGGGTGAAAAAAGGCGGTTTTTGGGGTGTGGGGGGAGGGGGGCGCGACGCCGGAACGGGGTCGTTTGCTTGGTCCCTCGCAGATAACGAGCGCCTTCGACATGGAGGCGGTGACGTTCAAGAAGCTGGTGAAGGGGCACGCCTACTCGGTGACGGGAGCCAGGCAGGTGAGAGCCGGCGCCGTTTTGGGTCAAAACTGGGGCTTTCTGGGTCAAAATTGGCGCTTTTTGGGTTGAATTACAGTCTCTCGGGGCCAAAACAGGGTTTTTTGGGGTTGAAATAGGTACTTTTTGCATCGAAGTTGGCACTTCTAGGGTTGAAGTCGGCATTTCGTGTTGAAATCGGGGCTTTTGGGATCGAAATTGGGGCTTTTAGGGTCAATGTTGGTGCACTTTGGGTCAAAATTGGGGCCTGTGAGGTTGAATTAGGGTTTCTTGGGGCTGAAGTTGGGGCTTTTGAGGTCAAAGTTGGCACTTTTAGGGTCAAACTTGGCGCTCTTTGGGTCAAAAGTGGGGCTTTTAGGGTCAAAGGTGGGGCCTGTGGGATTGAAATGGGGGCTTCTTGGCTTGAAAATGATGTTTTGGGGTCAAAAGTGGGGCTTTTTGAGTCAAAGTTGGGGCTTTTAGGATTGAAGTTGACATTTTGGGTTGAAAATGACACTTATTGAGTCAAAGGTGGGGCTTTTGGGGTCAAAGCTGGCACTTCTAGGGTTGAAGTTGGTGCTCTTTGGGCCGAAAGTGGCACTTTTGGGGCTGAAAGTGGCGCTTTTTGCGCCTGAACTGTCTCTTTTGGGCCAAAACGGGCCCGTTTTGGGTCAACATCATCACTTTTTGGGCCTGACGCCTCCCTTTGCAGATCAACTACCGCGGCCAAGCCCTGGACCTGATCCGCATGCGCAACCCCTGGGGCGAGGTGGAGTGGACGGGGCCCTGGAGCGACAAGTAAGCCCCCCCGCCCGCCCCGAGCGCCTTCGTTAGCGCTAATTAACGAAGTGGCCTTGTGGGGTTTCACCTTTCCCCCCTCTCTCCCGCAGCTCGTCCGAGTGGAACGCGGTGGAGCCAGCGCTGAGGCAGCAGCTGATGGTGAAAATGGAGGACGGCGAATTCTGGTCAGCACCGAAACGGGGCAAAAAAACCCCAAAGCGGCCGCTTTGAGCCGGAGGACGGAGGGGGAACAAACCTTCCTCCTCCTCCTCCCCCCCAAGGATGGCTTTCCGGGATTTCCTACGGGAATTCACCCGCCTGGAGATCTGCAACCTCACCCCGGACGCCCTCCAGTCCCGCAAATTCCGCAAGTGGAACACGCGGCTCTACGACGGCACCTGGCGCCGCGGCAGCACGGCCGGCGGCTGCCGCAACTACCCCGGTGCGCCCCGGCGTGCGAGCCGCCCCCTTCAAACCACCCCCTTGTCTCTGTTTTCACCTTTTTCCCCCTTTTTTTCCCCCCCCCCCCTCCCGCAGCCACTTTTTGGATCAACCCGCAGTTCAAGATCCAGCTGGAGGAGGTGGACGACGACGGGGACGAGGCGGGCGGGCGGGAGCCGGGCTGCAGCTTCCTCCTGGCGCTGATGCAGAAGCACCGGCGCCGCGAGCGCCGCTACGGCAAGGACATGGAGACCATCGGCTTCGCTGTCTACGAGGTACCTGCGGCCCCCCCGGTGGCCCCCCGGTGTCACCGGCGTCCCCCGATGTCGCCGCCGGCCTCACCTCTTGTGCCCCGTCCCCACAGGTCCCTCCGGAGGTGGGTGCGACGCTGCCGGCACCCGGAGCAGCGGCCGAGAGCGAAACGGGAAAGCACGTGGGGGGGTTTGGGGGGGGGGGGTTTGGGGGGCATTTGGGGACACGTTTGGGGTGGTTTCGGGGGTGTATGGGATGTTTGCGGGCATACGGGGTGGTTTTAGGCGCGTTTGGGGTGTTTTGGGGGGTTTGGGGCCATTTGAGGAGCGTTTTGGGTGTTTCTGGGGATGTTCGGATGTTTGGGGGCATTTGGGGGGTGTTTGGGGGTTTTTTGGGGGGGGTTTTTTGGGGGGCATTTCGGGGAGCATTTGGGATGTTACGGGTTTTTTGGGGATGTTTAGGATGTTTTGAGGGCCATTTGGAATGTTTTGGGGGCATTTAGGGTGTATTTAGGATGTTTTGGGGGCCATTTGGGGTGTTTAGGGGTTAGTTTGGGGAGCATTTAGGGTGTTCCTGGGGCCATTCGCAGTGTTTTGAGAGCATTTGGGGCGCTTGGGGCGGTTTCAGGGGCGCTTTTTTGGGGTCCGTTTGGGTGTTTTTGGAGGCATTTGGGGTATTTTGGGGGACATTTGTGAGCGTTGGGGGCATTTCTGGGGTTATTCGGTGAAGTCTGGGGGGCACTTTGTGCATTTTGGGCGTTTCTGGGGGCGTCTTGGGCGTTTCTGAGAGCATTTTGGGTGTTTTTGGGGGCATTTGGGGCCCATTTTGTGCATTTTGGGGGCATTTGGAGCCTTTCGGGGCGCGTTTTGGGCAATCGGGGGCCGTTTAGGGCCAGTTTTGGGTGCGTTCCGGGCCTTTTCTGACTTCTGCCCCCCTTTCCCCCCCCCGCGGCAGCTGGCGGGGCAGTCGGGCGTGCACCTCAAGCGGGATTTCTTCCTGGCCAACGCGTCGCGCGCCCGCTCGGAGCAGTTCATCAACCTGCGCGAGGTGAGCACCCGCTTCCGCCTGCCGCCCGGCGAGTACATCGTCGTGCCCTCCACCTTCGAGCCCAACAAGGAGGGCGACTTCGTCCTCCGCGTCTTCTCCGAGAAGAGAGCCGACACTGAGTAAGCGGCCTCGTTAGCGGCGCCCCGTTAGCGGCGCCCCGTTAGCGCTAGCGACCCCGCTCCCCAACGGCCCCCATCCCCCTTTTTTTTTCCCTCCCCCCCGCAGGGAAATGGACGACAAGATCCAGGCGACGCTGCCGGACGAGGTGAGGATCCCCCGAACGATGCTATCCCTTCCTCCCCCTCACCCCTTTGACCCAAAACCGCCCTTTTTTCCCCCAGAAAGTGCTCTCGGAAAGCGAGATCGACGCCAACTTCAAGCAGCTCTTCAAGCAGCTCGCGGGGCCGGTAAGGGGAACGCGGGGAGCGCGGCGCGGGGGGCGCGGGGCCGACACCAACCGCCCCCATTTCCCCCCCCCAGGACATGGAAATCAGCGTCACCGAGCTTCAGACCATCCTCAACCGCATCATCGGCAAACGTAAGCCCCAAACGGGGGGATTTTGACCAAAAATGCGCGGTTTGGCCCCCAAAAAAACCTATAACGGGGGGTTCCGAACGGGGCCGAGCCGCCATTTTGTGACGCCGAGCGCGTTCTTGGCCCCGTAGATAAGGATCTCCGCACCAAAGGCTTCAGCATCGAGTCGTGCCGCAGCATGGTCAACCTCATGGACGTATCCTCCCCGACGCCTCCTTGGGGGGGTCCCAAAAAAGGCCTTTTTTCCCCCAAAACGCTCCCGAAGCCCAGGCGCTTTTCCTTAACCCCTTCCGACCCCGTAGAAAGACGGCAACGGCAAGCTGGGGCTGGTGGAGTTCAACGTCCTGTGGAACCGAATCCGCAACTACCTGGTGGGTTGGGGGGCTCGGGGTGCGGCGGGACGGCCCCGGGGGGGGCCCTGACCCATCGTCCCCCCCGTTTTGGGGCATTTTTGGGGGTTTTGGGGGTCGGCGGGCAGGCCGTGTTCCGCAAGTTCGACCTGGACAAGTCCGGGAGCATGAGCGCCTACGAGATGCGAATGGCGCTGGAAGCGGCAGGTAACGCGGCCCTAATTAATTCGGGGCTCGTTAAATCCCGCTGACGTCACCTCCCGCAACGTTTTGGGGACAATCGGGGTTTTTCTTTTTTGCCCTAAAAGGGTATAAATTGAACAAAAAGCTGCACGAGCTCATCATCACCCGCTACGCCGAGCCCGACCTGGCCATCGACTTCGACAACTTCGTCTGCTGCCTCGTGCGCCTGGAGACCATGTTCCGTGAGCGCCGTTTTCCTGCTAAAAAACCCCAGTTTGGCCAACTTTCCCCTCGAAATAATAGGGTTTAGCGGGATACGGTGGAAAACCCTCGAAGCTTAGCAGGAAATTGTAGGATTTCCCGTTTTTCCCCCTTAAATCCTGTTTTTTTTTGAATTTTTCCCGCTAAATGCTGCGGGGTTTCCGTCTTTCCCCTTAATTCCTGCGGGGTTTTTAATGGGTTTTCCCAGAATTTCACAATTTTACCCGATTTAAGAGGAAAAGTTGGGAAAATTGTGGGATTTAGCAGAAAAGGGGAGGGGGGGGTGTTCAATTTCCACCTCAAATGCTCCCGGTTTGCCCAACTTTCCCCTTAAACCCAGCCCATTATCCCCCATTTCCCCCATTATCCCCCAGCCCCATTCCCACCCCATTTCCCACCCAATTTTCCCTGTTCCCCCCCCACAATTTCCCCTTTTACCCCCTATTCCCCCTCAATTTACTCTATTCCCCCTCAATTTCCCCAATTTCCCCTATTACCCCCCCATTCTTCCCACAATTTCCCCTATTTCCCCCCAACTTCCCCTATTGCTCCCCTATTTCCCCCCAATTTCCCCATTACCCCCCAATTTCCCCAAATTTCCCCTATTAATCCCCCCCAATTTCCCCAATTTCACCCCATTATCCCCAATTTCCCGTTACCCCTCAATTTCCCCCCGTTTCCCCTATTTCCCCCCATTTCCCCTATTACCCCCCCATTTCTCCCCAATTTCCCCTATTAACCCCAATTTCACCCCAATTTCCCCCCAGTTTCCCCCAATTTCCCCTATTACCCACCCGTTAACCCCCCAGTTTCCCCCATTAACCCCATTCCCCCCCAAATTTCCCCCATTAACCCCATTTCCCCCCTAATTTCCCCCATTCCCCCCCAGGCTTCTTCCAGGCGCTGGACGGGGACCGTGACGGCGTCGTCACCGTGGGGCTGCTGCAGGTAGGCGCCCCAGCCCCAAACCAGGGGGGTCTCACCCCAAAAAGCCGGGCCGGGCCCCCCCCTGACGCCCCCCCTCCCCCCAGTGGCTGCAGCTCACCATGTTCGCCTGACCCGAGGACGTTTTGGGGGAATTTCTGCGCTTTTTGTCGCTCCGCCTGACTTTTTTTGGAGGGGGGGGGGGTGGACAGGTTTTGGGGACCCCCCTCCCCCGGTGCCACAATCAGGGATCTGCCGCCCGCCGGGTGCCAGCGTGGTTCTTCTTATTTTGTACTGTGTGCCCCCCCCGAAAAACCAAAAATCCTATTAAAATTCTTTTTCCTGCTCGTTTTCCCCCATTTCTTACACCCCCCCCCCACTTCATTTTGGGGCGCACCCCTGGGAGCTGGGGGTTCCCTTTTGGGGTCCCCCAGCCCCCTGGACCCCCCCTCAGCCCCCAGATCTCCCCAGGTACCCCCAGCCCCCCCCGGGACCCCATAACCCCCCCCACCTTGACCCCATCCCCCGGTCCCAAGAAGCGCCCCTATTAGGGCCGAAAAATTCCCGCCAGTTCTGTCCCTTTAAGAGCCTCGCCCCGCCCCTCCATTCCCATTGGCTACTCTCGCCATAAATCTGCATAGCCACGCCCCCTCTCCCTTTATCGCCCCGCCCCTCGTTCTCCCGTTGGCGAGTATCGCCCGAAATCTGCATAGCCACGCCGCCATCTGGTGCCCCCACTTAACGCCCCGCCCCTCGTTCTCCCGTTGGCTGCTCTCACCCTAAATTTGCATAGCCACGCCCCCTGCCTCCCGCCCCTCTCCCCCTTGCGGCCGCTCTGCCCTTATAAGGCGAGGCCACGCCCCCTGGCTGCCGTAAAGCGCGGCGGGGGCGCGCCGGCGCGGGATTTTTGGCGCGGCCATGGAGGAGCCGGGGCTGGAACCGGGGCCGGGAACGGGACCGGGGCCGGGAACGGCCGAGGCGGTGCTGCGGGAGCTGGCGCTCTTCGAGCTGCGCTGCGACGGGGAGGACGTGGCCGAGAAGCGTAAGGGCCGGGGGAAGGGGGCGCGGGGCGGGTGTGAGGGGATTTTGGGGCCGTTTCAGGGGGTTTTGGGGTCCCAGGGGCGCGCTTAGGGTGATTTGGGGTGATTCAGGGAGGTTTTGGGGTCACAGGGGGAGGGCTTTGGGGCGACTTAAGGGCGCTTCTGTGTCACAGAGAGGGATTTGGGGCGATTTGAGGAGGGGTTGGGGTGATTTGGAGTGGGTATGGGGTTCCAGGCAGGTGTTTGGGGTGACTGGGGGGGGTCGGGGTCGCAGGAAGGTGTTTGGGGCATTTGGGGGTGAGTTAGGTCGGTTTGGGGTGGCTTTGGGGTCACAGGAAGGGGTTTGGGGCAATTTGGGCGGGTTCAGCATCACAGGGAGAGATTTGGGGTGATTTGAAGGGAGTTTGGGGTGACTTGGGGTGGGCTTGAAGTGATTTGGGAGGGTTTCGGGGTTGCAGGCAGGTGTTTGGGGTAATTTGAGGGGGAGTCGAGCCAGTTTGGGGTGGCTTTGGGGTCGCAGGAAGGCGTTTGGGGTGATCTGGGGGGCTTCTAGGGTCATAGGAAAAGGGTTTGGGGCAATTTGGGGCAGGTTTGTGGGGATTCTGGTGTCTCAGGCAGGTGTTTGGGGCAATTCAGGGGGCTTTCGGGGGCACAGAGTAGTGTTTGGGGCAATTCGTGTTTTTTGGGGGGTCACAGGCAGGTGTTCGGGGCAATTCAGGGGCTTTCAGGGTCCCAGGGAGGTGTTTCGGAGGGATTTGGGCAGTCCAAGGGGTCACAGAGGGTGTCTGGGGGGGAGTTTGGGCTCACAGGGGGCAGCTTAGGGTCACGGGGGGGTGTTTGGGGCCACAGAGGAGCCTTTTGGGGGGAATTCAGGCGATTTTGGGGCTGTCGGAGAGGCATTTGGGGTGGTATCGCCTACCGCAGGGAAAACATTTAGGGAACACAGCGGGGGGGGGGGTGTGCTTTGTGGCTCTGCGGGGGTGACACCTGGCAGGGCTGCTCTCACCCCACCCCCCCCCCCCCCCCCCGAGGCTTTTGGGGTCTCGTGGGACCCCAAATCCCCCCCATTCCCCCCCCCCCCCAGTGCTGGAGCTGAGCCTGACGCACCGGCTGGGCCCCGTGCCGCTGGCCAACGAGCTGCTGGCCTTCGTCACCAGCAAGGACCTCGACCCCCAGCTCACCCTCGACAGCCTCGCCGCCTTCGAGCACGAGGTGGGGACCCCAAAAAGACCTCGAAAAGACCCCAAAAAGACGGCAGAAGGGGGCCACGCGCGCCCACCCCTCTTTTTTTCCCCCAGGTCCTCGCCAAGAGGGGCAGCAGAGCCTCCCGGAGGCCGAGCAGCCGCCATGGCGGCCTCCGCGACGTCCACTCCTTGCAGGAGCTGTATCGTTTTGGGGGGAAATCATGGGGAGAAAGCAAAACTTATTTTAAAAAATGAAAGAATTGGGCTGCTTTGGGTAAAAATATTTTAAAGTTACAATGTAAAAATGAAAAACGTGGAGGGTTTTGGGGGGAGACTCCGAAGCAAAGCCTTGTTAGTGCTAAATATTGACGGGGAGGGCTTTGGGGTGGGGTTGGGGGCGCCCTAAAAGAAAAACCCCACAAAACTTGGGGATTTTGGGGCGGTTGCGAGGCGTTTCTACTCCTTAACGAGGTGCCAGGCTGGACGAGGAGGAAGAGGAGGAGGAGGAGCTGCTGGACGCCTACACCACGCCGTCCAAGGCGCGACCCAAACCCCCCCCATTTTGACCCCAAATCCTCCCTATTCCCCCCCCCCCCCTTCCCCCCCCAAACCCCCCAGTGACCCCAAACCTCCTTTTTTCCCCACAGACCACCCAAAAACGCCCCGGCGGCCCCCCCGACACCCCCCGCCCCAAGCGGCCCCCCTCGTCCCGCAGCCCCTACGCGCTGTTCTCCCCCTCCAGCCTCTCCCCCAGGTAAAACCTCCCTCCCCACTTCCCCTTTCCCCCTCCCCTTTATTACCTTTTTAACCTTTTTTCCCGTTTTTCCCCCCAATTTAGCGCCACCCCCCCCGAGCGATACGCTGCGCGGGGGGGCCGGGGCGAGGTGGTCGCCTCCTTCGGCGTCCCCCAGACCCTTTTTGGGGGCTCCGGGGGCTGCGCCCCCAAACTCTTCACCGCCCCCGACGACTCCCTGACCAAATCCTACAAATTCATGTTCCAAAAACCCCTCGACGTCCGCGAAGGTGAGGCTGGGGGGGCCCGCGGGGGGTCACCCCCTCGTTTTGGGGCATTTTAGGGTTTTTTTTTTTAGGGGCGTTGATATTTTTCCCCCCCCTCTCAGTGCTTTGCTGGCGGATCGAGGAGCTCGGCGCCGCACTCAGGACCCACCACGGCCTCGAGGACTTCGCCTCGGCGCTCCTCCCGGCCCAGGCAAGCTCTTTCGGGTCCCAAATCCCTCTGTTAAAATTGACGTTTTTAACTTTTTTTCCCTTTTTTTTTGGGGTGTTTTTGCAGGAACCCGTGACGGTGCTGGGCCAAATCGCCTGCGACAGCAACGGGAAGCTCAACGCCAAGTCGGCCGTGCTGGAGGGCGACCGGCAGCGCTCCGCGGGCGCCCGCGTCCCCCTCGACCTCTCCGAGCTCCCCGAATTCTCCCTCTTCCCTGGCCAGGTCGGGTTTCCCCCCCCCTAAAAGCACCTAAATTTGGGGTTTGGGGTTTTTTTTCCCCCTTTTTTTATTGATTTTTTTTTTTCCCCCCTAGGTCGTGGCCGTGGAGGGGATCAACAGCACCGGGAAGAAGTTGGTGGTGTCCAGGCTCTACGAGGTGAGCGGGGTTTGGGGTGGGAAAAGGGTGGGGTTGGGGCTGGTTTGGGGTTGGGGGTGCCCTGGTTTGGGGTTGGAGGGGTTTTGGGGTCCCAGTTTTGGCTGAGGGGATTTTGGGGGGGGGGGTCCCAATTTTGATTGGGGTTGGAGTCCTGGTTTTGGGGGATTTGGGGGGCGGGGGGTCTGTTTTTTGGGGGGATTTGGGGGGGCGGTCTGTTTTTTGGGGGGACTGGGGGGGGGTCTGTTTTTTTTGGGGTGGGGGACAACCTGATTTTGTCCCGGTCTTCAGGTGCCTGGTTTTAGCTGGGGGGTTTTGGGGTGCCTGTTTTGGGGATGTTTCGGGGGGTTGAGGGGGGGGCAGTTTTGACCAGGGAGACTCGGGGGGGGGGGGGGGGGGGGAGAGGGCATTTTAGGGGATTTGGGGGGTCCCTATTTGGGGGGGGAAGTGGGGGGCTGGTTTTAGGATATTTTGGGGGAACCAACTTTGCCCGGGAGGGTTTTTGGGGGGGGAGGGGGGGGGGCTGGTTTTCTTTTGTTCTGGGTTCGGGTCCACTTTTGGGGCTTCGTTTCTTCTGGGGGGGGGCCGTTTCACCCCATTTTGGGGCCGTTTCACCCCATTTTGGGGCCGTTTCACCCCATTTTGGGGCCCTTTCTTCCCTCCGCAGCCCCAGCCCCTTCCCTTCCCCTCCCCTCCGCCGCCAGCCACAGGTGAGCCCCCAGCGCCTCCCCCCCAACCTAACGGGACCGGGGAGGGGATTTCGGGGTGCTGGGGGGTCCCCAAGACCCCCCCCAACCCCCCCCCCGACCCCCCAGGGGCCGAGCAGCGGGCGGTGCTGGTGGCCTGCGGGCCCTACGCCACCTCCGACAGCGTCGCCTTCGACCCCCTCTCCGACCTCCTGGACGTCATCGCCCGCGACCGCCCCGACGTCTGCGTCCTGGTGAGGGTCCGCGGGGTGCCCCCCCCTGAAAATTTCCCCCAAACTCCCTAAATTTTCCTTAAATCCCCCCAAAATTCTCTTAGGACCCCCCCCCGGAATTCCTGCAGACCTCCCCCCTCCCCGTTTTTGAGCCAAAACTTCCCGCTTACGGCGCGGAACCGCCTTAAAATTGACCCCAAACCCACTTAAAATGACGGAAGTTTTGTGGGGTTGCTAAGGGGAGAGCCTCTTTTTGGGGGGAAAAACCCCAAAAAGCCTCTTTTTCATCCCAAAACAACAAAAAAAAAAAACAGTTTTTAAGAGCCAACGGTGCTTTTGGAGCCCCCCAGGAGTTAAATCTGCAGCGAGGTTCGCCCCGATGGCTTCAGGGGGATAAAATCTTAATTTATTGACCGAAAATCATCAAAATACCTCTTTTTGGGCAGTTTTTGGGCCGGCCTGCCCCCGTTTTCCTCTGATTTGTCCCCATTTCTTCGCAGTTCGGGCCGTTCGTTGACGCCAAGCACGAGCAGGTGGAGGTGAGTCCGAGGGGGGGGGGGGGGGGGGGGGGGGGGGCGAATCTGTGGGTTCTGGGGCCCCCCTCGTGGCCTTGACCCTACAAAAATGGCGGTTTTCACCCCAAATCCTCCCTATCCCAGTGGATTTGGGGCAGATTGGGGTCGCGAGCCCCCAAAATGAGTCAGAACCCGGCGTTTTTATCATTTTGGCCGTTTCATCTCCTTTTGGGGAGGCCGGGGGGCGCCCTAAAAGCGGGAGGAAACGAGGAATCCCCCCAAACCCCTTGTTTTGTCCCAAACCCCCTCGTTTTCCCCAAAATCCCCTCGTTTTCCCCCAGAACTGCCAGCTCCCCGCCTCCTTCAGCGACGTTTTCAAGCTCTGCCTCAAGATGATCCTAGAAGGGACCCGAAGGTAGGGGCCACGGCTTCCCCTTCCCCAAAATCCCAAAATTCCAAAAAATCTCCCTTTTTCCCCCATCCCCTAAACCCCAGTTATTTCCTCCCCGTCCCCTAAATATCCCTTTTTCTTCCCATTTCCTAAACCCCTGTTTTTATCTCACATTCCCCTGAACCCCATTTTTTACCTCCCTTTTCTCTAAGCCCCAGTTCTAAACCCCAATTTCTTTCTCCCCGTCCCCTAAACCCCAATTTTTTTTCCTCCCTGACCCTAAATCCCGTTTTTTCGCCCCGTTGGCAGCGCCGCCCCGCACCTGGTGCTGGTGCCCTCGCCCCGGGATGTGCACCACGACTGCGTTTACCCGCAGCCGCCCTTCCCCTGCCCCGAGCTGCCCAAGGAGGACAGAGCGGTAACGGACCCGATAACGCCCCATTTCACCCCAAAATCCCAGCCCCCTTCTTTTGGGGCTTTTTTTTCTGCCTCCTTTTCCAATTGGAGGCGGTTTTGGGGTGGCTGTGGGGAGCTCTGTGTGATTGGGGCGGGTTTGGGGCATTTTAGGGTCATTTTTGGGTTTGGGGCGCTAGGGGGCGGTTCTGGGGCGGCTTTGGGGCAGTTATAGGAAGGATTGGGGCATTTTGGGGTGTTCTGGGGTGGATTTAGGGCTTTTTGGGGCAGGTTTGGGGCCTGGATTTAAGGAAAGCCAAGCGCGTTTTGGGGCAGATTTGGGGTTTTTAGGTCCCACTTTGCAGTATTTAAGGAAAACCGAGTGCGTTTTGGGGCAGATTTGGGGTTTCTAGGTCCCACTTTGCAGTATTTAAGGAAAACTGAGTGCGTTTTGGGGCAGATTTGGGGTTTTTAGGTCCCACTTTGCAGTATTTAAGGAAAACCAAGCGCCTTTTGGGGCAGATTTGCGACTTTTCGCGCCCCTGAGCCCGTTTGGGTTTAGGATTTGGGGCCATTTAGGGGCATTTGGGGTCCGTTTGCCCCCCTCTCCCCACAGCGCGTGCTCTTCGTCTCGGACCCCTGCACCCTGGACATCGATGGCACTGTCTTCGGCCTCACCTCCACCGACCTCCTCTTCCACATGGGCGCCGAGGAGATCAGGTGGGAAGGATCCGGCCCCGAATGCTCCCCGTGACCCCGTTAATTAGGGCTGGCCCCCTAATTAAGAGGCCGGGATCCTAATTAACCCCGCAGCTCGTCGGGGAGCTCGGACCGGTTCACGCGGATCCTGCGCCACGTCCTGACGCAGCGGAGGTGAGTGCCTGGCGCCGCTTTGGGGTGGAAAGGGGGAAATCCCACAGCGCCTCGGCGCTTCATCTGTCCCACGGTTGCCTTTTTTTGGGGTTTGCTGGCCCTGGAGGTACGGGATTTGGGGGGTTTGGGGGGTTTTAGCCCTCCAGAGGGGCACACGTCAGGCCGATAGATGATTGCCACTCTCAGCCTGAAGCAAATCGCTCCCAAAATCCCCCTTTTGGCCCCAAATCCTCCCTTTGGGTGCCCCAACCTTCCCTCTTGGCCCCCCCAAATCCCCCTTTCCACCCCTAATACCTCATTTGGGTCCACCAAATCTCCTATTTGCCCCCAAGATCCCCCTCTTGTTGCCCCCAAATCCCCCTTGGGGCATCCCAAAATCCCCCTTTGGGCCCCCTAAACCCTTCTTTCCACCCCTAAATCCCCTTTAGGCCCCCAAAGCCCATTTTCTGCCCCTAAAACTCCCCTTTGGGGGCCCCAAATCCCCTTTCTGCCCCCAATTCCCCCTTTTCCATCCCTCCCACCCCCCTCCGAACCCCCAAAATCCCCCTTTTCCTCCCCAAAACCTCCCCCCCCAGCTACTACCCCCTGTACCCGCCTTCGGAGGAGCTCAACGTGGACTACGAGAGCTTCGCGCGCTTCGCCTGGCTGCCCGCCACCCCGCACGTCCTCGTCACGCCCTCGGAGCTGCGCTACTTCGTTAAGGTTGGCCCCCGGGATCGATCGGTCGCCGACAGGAATCGATTGATCGCTCTGACAGGGATCGCCGATAAAAAGCGATCGATCCTTAAAGAGCGAGAACGCAGCGGCCTCCTCGAGCGCGCTTTAACACTGCCCGAAACTGCTGCGGGGTTTGCAAGCCCCCGGTCGATCCCACAAGGTCTCCAAATCGCTGTGGGGTTTACAAGCCCCCAGTCGATCCCACAAGATCCCAAATCAGTTCCACTTTGCAGGTTTTACAAGATCCCCAAGCGATCCCAAACCTCTGCGGGTTTTACAAGCTCTTAATTGATTCCCCAAACCCCCAATTGATCCCACAAACCCCCCATCGACCCCACAACATCCCCAGTTGATCCCAAATCACTGCAGGTTTTACAAGTCCCCGGTCGATCCCACCAGATTCCTGTTTGATCCCAAACCGCTGGAGATTTTACAAGCCCCTCGTTGATCCTGCAAGCCCCCATTTGATCCCACGAGATCCCCAATCGATCCCAAATCCCTGGGGGGTTTACGAGCTCCGGTCGATCCCTCAAGATTCCCAATCGCTGCAGGTTTTACAAGCTCCCAGTAGATCCCACAAGATCCCCGTTTGATCCTAAAGTGCTGGGGGGGTTACAAGCTTCTGATTGATCCCCTAAGCCCCCTGTCAATCCCACAAGCACCCATTCGATCTCACAAGATCCCCAATCGATCCCAAATCTCTGGGGTTTACGAGCCCCCAGTCGATCCCACCAGATCCCCAGTAGATCCCCAATCTTCTGCCGGTTTTACAAGCCCCCATCGCTCCCCTAAGCCCCTCAACGATCTACAAGCCCCCATTTGATCCCACGAGATCCCCAGTCGATCCTAAATCCCTGTGGGGTTTACGATCCCTCCCCATCCCCAGTCGATCCCCAATCTTCTGCCGGTTTTACAAGCCCCCATCATTCCACCAAGCCCCTCAACGATCCTACAAGCCCCCATTTGATCCCATGACATCCCCAGTCGATCCCAAATCCCTGTGGGGTTTACGATCCCACCAGATCCCCAGTCGATCCCCAATCTCTGCCCGTTTTACAAGCCCCCATCGCTCCCCCAAGCCCCTCAACGATCCTACAAGCCCCCAATCCCTCCGCCAACCCCCTAGTAGATCCCCCAAGATCCTGCTGGATCCCAGCCCACTCGATCCCCTCTCTCCCCCCCCCCCAGGACGTGCTGGGCTGCGTTTGCCTCAACCCCGGGCGGCTGACGAAGGGCCGGGTGGGCGGCACCTACGGGCGCCTCCTGCTGCGGCCCCGCGACCCCGAGCGCCGCAACCCCTGCGTCTCGGCCCAAATCGTCAAAATCTGACCCCAAAAAACCCACCCCCGGTCCCCCCATGGCCGGGATCTCCGCGGATCTCTTCGGATCGCCACGGAAAAATAAACGGCCGGGCCCGAACGGCGACGTTAATGAATTGCTAACGAGCAGAAGCAGGAGGGTTTCTTCTTGGGATTTTGACAGGTTTGGGGGTCGTCAGCCTCAGCTCCCCCCTCGTGGGACCCCGAGGTTAATTAATCACCGAGTAATTAATTTGCAGGCGCCCCCCAGGCGCACAAATCGCCGATTTCCAGAAGGGGCACGGTGTCAGGTTTGGCCCCGAGCCCTTTTTTTGCCGTTTTCTGCCTCAAATCCACAGCCGGGAAACCCCAAAAGTTTTAGGAAACAGCGTCAGTGCTAATTAATTTTCTACTGTTAATTACCTCGTTAGCACTGCCAGCACCTTGTGTGGGTTTTGGGGTGCTGCTCCTGTGCCTGTAATCCTGGAAATAAAGCAAAATTTGGGGGGAAAAACAGTGCAGGAGGCGATTTTAGTGCTTTTTGGTGCTGCCTCCCTGGGGGGTTTGGGGGTTTTTCCTTCTTTTTTCCTCTTTTTGTTTTTTTTTCCCTCAATTTTATCACGGTGTTTGACACCGCTCAGCCACCTCAATGGAGTCTTGGGTGCCTCTATCCCACCCCAAATCCACGTTTAGGGGAAAAACGGGGAAAAAAAGGGATTTAGGGTGGGAGCTCCCCTCGCCATTTCCATCCTGAGCACCAGGTGATGTGGGGCTGGGCCCCGAAATTTCTCTTTTTCACCCCAAATATCCACACAAAGCGTCTCGGCCCTGTTTCTGCTGCATTCCTGCTTCACTTCTTCCCCCGACCTGACAGATTTTAGGGTTTCTCACACCAAATAAAAGTGCTGTTTTCTCCAGCGTGGCTTTTTTTGGGATGTTTTCCCCCTTTTTGGGGCTCTTTCCCCCTTTTTTGGGAGGGTTTCTCTCCTTTTTGGGGCTCTTTCCCCCCTTTTTGGGATGGTTTTCCCCCTTTTTGGGGCTCTTTTCCCCTTTTTTGGGAGGGTTTCCCTCCTTTTTGGAGCTCTTTCCCCCCTTTTGGGGGGGTTTTCCTCCTTTCTGGGGCTCTTTCCCCCTTGTTGGGAGGGTTTCCCTCCTTTTTGGGGCTCTTTTCCCCTTTTTTGGGAGGGTTTCTCTCCTTTTTGGGGCTCTTTCCCCCCTTTTGGGGAGGGTTTTCCCCCTTTTTGGGGCTCTTTTCCCCTTTTTGGGATGGTTTCCCACATTTTTCGGGTGGGTTTCCCCCCTTTTTTTTTAGTGCCTGCAGGTGCTGCCCATGTTAAAAGGCCAAAAGTCAGAGCAGAGCCCCAATTCTGCCCCATTTTCAGCTTCACTCCTCCCCCAGCTCCACCCCCGCCTCAGTTTCCCTCATAAAAACACCATTTTCAGTTAAAACACCTGCAAAAGTGTTACTTTAACAAAAATCCTCATTTGGGGCAGATTGAGGCGGGGGGGGGGGGGGGGGCTCAATCACGGGTTTCCAACGATTTTTCCCCCCCAAAAAAATCCTCAGGGCCGGGC
Source organism: Anser cygnoides (assembly GCF_040182565.1). Taxonomy (NCBI): domain Eukaryota; kingdom Metazoa; phylum Chordata; class Aves; order Anseriformes; family Anatidae; genus Anser; species Anser cygnoides. The sequence goes on from NC_089911.1 coordinate 4,721,797, forward strand.
GAGGGGGTTGAGAGAAACTCTTGGGGAATGGGTTTTGGGGAATGGGTTTTTGGGACCGAACTCAAGGATTTTGGGGCCTCCCCTCGCGTGGAGGGGAAGAGGGAAGCGAGGCCTCCGGGGTGGGGCTTGGTCGCCTCGCTGCTCCTTCCTGCGCTGCCGGGCCCTGGTGCTGAGGTGGAAAAAGGGGGAAAAAAAAGGGGGGGGGGGAGGTAGCGTGTTTTTAAGGCTAAAAAGGGAGGTTTTGGGGTTCCCGCTGCGCAATCCTACTGAGGGTCGCCGGGAGAAGGAAACCGGCCGGTGGCGGGGCTCGTCGGGACCCCAAATCCTGCTCGGACCCCGGTCCCAAACCTGACTGAAATCGGGTTGAAATCAGATTGAAATCGGGTTTAAATCAGATTGAAATTTGGGGTGGGGGGGAGAAGGATTTTTAAACCCTAACCCCCCCCCCCAAAAAACCCAATTCCTGCCCCCCGTCACCGCTGCGCTTTGCCGCCCGGCTGCCAGGTTTCCGACCGCCCCCCCCTCCTTCGGAGCCCCCCGAAATAATGGGATTTGGGGTGTAAACGGGGGGTTTAATCCGGATTTAGGGGATTTAAAGGAGCGGGCGGTGGCGGGGCCGGCAGCGGGAGCCGCCCAACCCCGCTGCTTTTCCTGCTCTTTTACCACCCTTTTCTTCCCCCTTTTCACCTTTTGGGTTTTTTTCCCCCCTGCTGTGGGGTGAGTCCGGCGAAACCGAGGCTCCGCGACACCCCCGCCCCTTAAAATCCCCTTCCCGAGTGCTCCCCTTTCCCCAAAATTCCCCTTTCTCACCCCAAATCCTTCCCCGGGGGGGGCTTTATTCTGCGTCCTCCGGCCCCGAGCCTCCTCCGGGTGGATTTTCTCCCAAAAAAAGGCTCGAAAAGGGACGGGAGGGAGGCAGAGGCAGGGGGGAGCAGCTTTGTTTTCTGCTTTTTTCCCCCTTAAGGTGTCCCAGAGGATTCTGTTTATTTTTTTAAATTACCTTATTTTGTGTTTTTTTTTCTTTTTTTTGCAGGTTTTTCTCCGTGGAGGTGCCGGGATGGGAAATTCGCCGCTCCGGTAATCGCCAGCGAGCCTTCGCGTGACGGAGCGTAAGTCGCTAAAAACGGGGAAAAAAAAACAGAATTTTTAACCACTTTTTACCTCTTCTGCCCTGCCCAGCAACACCGCTGGCCAGGGGGAGCTGGAAAACATCGGGGAAAAGGGATTTGGAGGATTTTTGTTGTCCTAAAAACCCAAATTCTGTGTGGTTTTGTGTCCCACTGACCCTTTTTCCAGGAGGTGTTGGCCCTAAATGTAATTTTTTAAGGTCGTTTTTCCCCTTTTGACGGACACAAAGGGCGTTCACAGCGAGCTCTGGATGCTTTTGGGGGGGAAAAAGGGCAAAAAGAGCGATTTCTGCTCACAGGCACTGAATAGAAGCGGCCAGGCTTGAGGAAAACAAGGCAAAAATGTGTATTTTTGTTTTTGTCTGTTTGTTTTTTCTTTTTTCCCCCAACGATTTCAACACTTTTTGGCCAAGCTGCTGCCGCAGGCTGTCGTTAACGCTTTAATCCACCCGGGATTAACGAAGCCGGATCCTGCAGTGTCAGCCTTCAGGCGGGCTCCTGCCATCGTTTTGTGCTCTAAACAAGCACAAAATGCTGGGATTTTACCCCAAAACTCAACGCTCTTGAGTGTCTTCTGCTTTTATTTCGCTCGCTTCCTCCCCATTTCTCAAAACCTGTGCCTAGAACCGGCCGCATAACCTGGTGGGGTTGGATGAAGAGGAGTAAAACGGGAGGGGGGGGGGAAATCACAATTTCCTTCCCTTTTTCCTAAATCTGTGGGTTTTGTAGTTATTCTTTTATTAAGCGTGGGGCTGGGTGGCTGGAAGAGCGAAATACAGTGTTTGAAATTAAAAAAAATCTCCTCTTTTAGGCTAAAAAAGCCAAAGCAAAGCCCAAAAGCAACTCCCAGAGGGCTCACCCCCGTGGAATTAATTAATTGGGTCGTTTTGTTATCGATAATGTGGCTGATGAACTGAAATGGAGATGTGAGAGCACCTGGAATTAATTAATTACCTGGGCTTCGTTATCGGTAACATGGCTACCAGCTCCAGGTAGAGGAGCAGAGTGCCTGGAATTAATTAATTGGGTCATTCCATTATCGGTAATGGGACTGACAAACTAAAAGCACCTGGAATTAATTAATTACCTGGGTCATTTTGTTATTGATAACATGGCCAACCAACTAAAATGGAGAAGTGACATGGAATTAATTAATTACCTGGGTTGTTTCGTTATCAATAACATGGCCAACCAACTAAAATAGAGAAAGAGGACTTGGAATTAATTAATTACCTGGGTCTCTTCGTTATCAATAACATGGCCAACCAACTCAAATGGAGAATGGGCACCTGGAATTAATTAATTTTTGGGGTCATTTTATTATTGATAATGTGTCCAACCAATTAAAATAGAGAAGTGACATGGAATTAATTAACTACCTGGGTTCCTTCATTATCAATAACACAGCCAACCAACTAAAATAGAGAAAGAGCCCCTGGAATTAATTAATTACCTGTGTTGTTTTGTTATCGATAACATGGCCAACCAACTAAGTTAGAGAAACAGCACCTAGGGTTAATTAATTCTCCAGGCCATTTCATTATAACATGGCCAACCAACCTCAATGGAGAAGTGACAGGGAATTAATTAATTACCTGGGTCATTTTGTTATTGATAACATGGCATTAATTAATTCTCCAGGTTGTTTCGTTCTCGATAATGTGTCTGACCTACTAAAATGGAGAACAATCACCTGGAATTAATGAATTTTTGGGGTCATTTCATTATTGGTAACACATCCAACCAAGAGAAGTGGAGATGACCTGGAATTAATTAATCACCTGGGTCACTTTGTTACCAATAACATGGCCAACCAACTAAATTGGAGGAAGAGCACCTGGAATTAATTAATGTTTTGAGTTGTTTTGTTATCAATAACGCATCCAACCTACTAAAAGTGGAGAAGAGGAGATGACCTGGAATTAATTAATTACCTGGATCGCTTCATTATCAGTAACACGGCCAACCAACTCAACTGGAGAGCAAGCACCTGGAATTAATTAATGTTTTGGGTCATTTTGTTATCGATAAGGTGTCTGACCAACTAAAATGGAGAAAGAGCACCTGGAATTAATGATTTTTTTGGGTTGTTTCGTTATCGATAAGGTGTCTGACCAACTAAAATGGAGAAAGAGCACCTGGAATTAATGAGTTTTTTGGGTTGTTTCGTTATCTATAATGCGTCCGACCAACTAAAAGCCTAGAAGTCTCAATGACTGGCAATTAACTAATTACCCCCGCTGTTCCCTTCCCGCCCCAAGCCCCCGGCCATGTCCGCCAAGGCGCCGATCTACCTGAAGCGGGGCAGCCGCAAGGGGAAGCGCGCCAAGCTGCACGACGTGCTGTCCTGCGACATGATCAGCCCGCCGCTCGGCGACTTCCGCCACACCATCCACGTCGGCAGCGGCGGCGAGGGCGACACCTTCGGCGACGTCTCCTTCCTCCGCGGCAAATTCCACCTCCTGCCCCGCGCCGAGACCACCAGCGCCTCGTCCTTCCAATTTGCCAGGACTTCCACCCTCGGGGAGCGCCCGGCCTCGGAGACAGCCTCGCCGTTGCTCAAAAACGCCGTTTCTTTACCCGTTCTGGGCGCCCCGCAGGCGTTGACGCTGCCGGCGGCGCCGGCTCCTCCGAAACCGCCGCGGTTGCACCTCGATGAGCGGGTTGGCTTGGAGGAGGAAGAGGAGGAAGAGCGGGGCGCCGAGCCCTTCCTCCCGCACGCCGGCTCCCTCCTCTCCCTCCACGTCGACTTGGGGCCGTCCATCCTGGAGGACGTCCTGCAGGTGATGGAGAGGCATCAAGCGGAGGGATCGGTGCAGATCTTGACCTGAAAGCGAGCAAAAACGGGAAAAGGGAAAAAAAAAAACAACAAAAAAATGGCGAAAACCAGGTATTTTTCCATCATTTTTCCTTTTTCCCGTTGGCTCAAACTCAACCGTTGCCGACCCCGTGCATTTCGGGAGGGGTTTGGTGGAGGAATTGGTGAAATAACTCCCAACGCGTTGGCTTGATCAAGCAAAAACGCCGCAAATGGGGAAATTCGGCGGTTCTGTGGAAAAAAAAACACCCACCCCACCAGGCTTTGAGGGTGAGGGAGAAGAAGGAGAAGCTGAAAAACGCCGTTTTTGCAAGGAAAATCGTGCCCGGAGCGCGGGGTTGGAGTTGGAAAGGTGAAAATGAGACATGGAGGAGAGCGCAAGTGTTCTCAGGCTCCCCAAATCGCCAGAAACACCAATTCTGCTGATCTTGGGGCAAAATGGGCCACGGGGACTTCCGTTTTCCTTCGTGACCCAGGATCGAGGCGAAGAAAATCCCGCTGGGGCTTAAAAAACTTTGGGTTTTAATAAACTGCGTTGCTTTTAACCATTTTCAGCACTTTTTAGCCCAGAAGAAGGCTGCTGCGGAACCTCTCGGGGAGCTCCCTGACTTTTTTTTGGTGGTTTATCGTGTTTCCGTATGTTGTCGGCCGACCTTTGGATGGGTGAATTGTTAATTAATGAGGCATTCGTTAATTAACGAGGCATTAGAGTAATGAGCACTGTGCAGTCGTGTCCTGGCTCTCATTTACATGGCCCGTTTGCTTCTGGGGATGCTTACAGGGAAGGTTGCGGGCAAATGGCAAAATCTGGGGGTTAAACAGCAACTTTTGGGGTTAAATGACAAGATTTTGGGGTTAAATAGGAACTTTTGAGGTTAAATATCAGCGTTTTGAGGTTGAAAGGTAACTTGGGAGAGAATGGCAACATTTTGGGGGGCAAACAGCAACATTTTGGGGTTGAAAGCTAACTTGGGATTGAATGGCAACTTTTGGGGTCAAACGGCAAGATTTTGGGGTTAAAGAGCAACATTTAGGGGTTAAATGGCAATGTTTTGGGGTAAATGTCAAGATTTGGGGGTTAAAAGGCAACATTTTGCGGTTAATTGGCAAGATTTTGGGGTTAATCGGCAAGCTAACAGCCCTGCTTGGAGTAAGACGTGGTGAGGAGGAGGCAGCCTGCTCAATTTTATTTGTTTCATTTATTTGGGGCATCAACTGCTCCAATTTGGCCTTAATTGGGCCCCAAGCCCACCTTGTTTGATACATTTTTTTTGCTCCCGGGGATCACAGCACCCTTCTGAGCACATAATTTGGCTCACATAATTTTTTTCCCCTTTTTCCCCCCTCTTTTCGGTGTCTCATCTCCCTCACCGCTCCCCTGCTGAAGAAGCTGAAAATAAAATAAAAAAAAAAGGGCATTTTTATTGATTTTTTTTAAGTTACTTTTTAGCCACTTTAGCCAAAAAAAACAGCGCAACCACTTGGGATTCCCCCTGCTTCCCTGCCAGGCTCCCTGCCCAGGACCCCACCCTGCCGGCACGTGCGTTCCTTCCCCAATTAATCGTTCCTCAATTAATCACTCCCCAATTAGTCACTCCCCAAAGGAGCGATTTTTGGAAATGAATGTTGCTAAACCCAGCGTTTTTACACCCGTTCTGAGAAGCGTGAGTCACTCCGGCAGGAAAAAAAGCTCCCTGCCGTGACTCACCCCGCAAGCACCAAACAACGCCTTTCTCCTCGCTTTTTTTGGGGAAAATTGAAGCAGAATAAGTTAACGAGGGCTTTGAGGGATTAATTACAGCTCGGGGAAAGGGAGGGGTTTAAGATAAAGGGCGGCTGCATTGAAGAAGGTTGCGGTGTCCCCGATGCATCCTATAACCCAATTTCCCAGCAAATTAGAGGGAAAAAAACCTCATGGATTTAAGTTTTTTGCACAAATTTATAAAGGAAGGAGGCTGGCGGGTCGGCAGCAGGGGGAAGGCTGCTCTGCCCACGGCTGTCGCCGGGTGGGAAGAAGAAATTTTGTGCAAAAAATGGAGATTTCTACGTCAATTCCCTCCAGAAAAATAAATAATATTAAAAAATAAAGTTTTCCCTACAGGCAATAAATAATCCTAAAAAAATAAAAAGTTTTCTCTCAGATCCAGTGCTTATTAGACAGAAATGGTATTAAAAGTCGAAAAATCGGGGAAAAACCGCCGCTGTGCTCATCTTTCCACACGGAGGAGCCAAGAAAGTGTCAAAAAAAACCCTGAGGAAAGCGGTGTGCTCACCCCCGGAATTCTTTTTTACCCAAAAGAGCGTGATTTCAGCCCAAATCCTCACTGCTGCCCGCTCTGCTCCAACTCCTCACCGCCCTGTCACAGGATAGATTTTTTTTTTTTCTGTCATTTTTCTGTATTTTCTTCCTGAATCCTTTCGGCTTCCTGTCCCCATTATCCTCATTTTTCCCCATTTTTCCCCCATTTCCCTCACGTTTTTTCCCTCCTGCTCATCCCCCGGCACCCCTCCTTCCTCATCCTCCCACCAAAAACCCCCAAATCCTCCATTTTGCCCCCAGAATTTGGGGCCTGAATAAAGTTTCCTGTCAAAATCTGCCCTGAAAAGGCCCAGAAATAGAAAAAATAAAACCAGAATTGGCCGTAATGTAGGGAAAAGACAAAAAACTTGACAAAAACTTGTCTACAGAATTAAATGGGAGGAGGCTGTGGGACTTTTAAGCAGCTGTAGGATTGGGGTAATTGATTAAAACTCAGCTTTGGGGCTGGTTTAGTGACTTTTTAATAATGTGAGGCCTCTTTGGGATTTCATGCCTCCAAATGAGTAAAAAACGGAGATTTTGAGTCTGTCTTTGTATCCCACCCTCTTACGATTCGGGCAATGGGTGCGGTCCCCAACAAACCGCGGAAATCAATTTAAAAATTAATAAAATTTAATTTATTTTATTTAAGTCTTCTCTTCCAGGAGAACGTCTCTCATCCCTGGCACAAGGTCGGGCTGGACGGGCTCTGAGCAGCCTGATTATGGGGCAGGATTTAGGAATTTGGTGATTTTTAGGGTTCCTTCCGACCCAAACCATCCTAGATTTCTGGGGGTTTGCCCCTCAGCCCTTCCTTTTGCCCCATGCCCCCTCCATTTCGTCCCCCACCCCCTTAATTTTGCCCCTCCATCTTGCCCCCCCCCCCTCCACTTTGCCCCTTGCCCCATTTTGCCCCTCATGTTGCCCCCCCGTCTAAATTTTGCCCCCCACCCCCTCCATCTTGCCCCCCACCCCCTCCATCTTGCCCCTTGCCCCCCATTTTCCCCTTCGCTCTTGCCCCCACCCCCTATATTTTGTCCCCTGCCCCCTCCACTTTGCCCCTTGCCCCATTTTGCTCCTCCATTTTGCCCCCACCCCCTAAATTTTGCCCCCCTTCTTGCTCCCACCCCTTTCATTTTACCCCAACCCCTCCATTTTGCCCCCCACTTCCTCCATTTTGCCCCTTGCCCCTCATTTTGCCCCTCCATCTTGCCCCCCACCCCCTATTTTTGCGCCCCCACTTTTTTGCCCCTTTGCCCCTCACCCCTCCCTTTTCCCGCCCTTTTTCCCCTCCTCGCCCCTTTCCCGCCTCCGCCCCCTCCACGCATGCGCAGAACCCAAACAGCGCAGTGGGGGGGGGGAGCGAGCAGCTCCAACTCATCGCGCATGCGCTCTTCGCCCCGCCTCCCCCTCCCCTCCGCGCCCTCTCCCCCCTCCCCTCCCGGCTCGCCGCGCATGCGCGCTGGGCGGCGCAGGGCCCCCGGCGGCGGAGGCAAAATGGCGGCGGTGGTCCAGAACGTGGTGAAGCTGTGAGTGCGCCTCGGCCCCCCCCGCGCGGGGGGGGCGCAATGGTTCGGTCCGGCCCGGCCCGGCCGCGGGGAGCGGGGCTGCCCCACGGCGGGCGAGTCCAAGTGGGCGCCGGAGGGGGGGGGCACTCCCCCTATTGGTGCCTATAGGGGATCCTAAAGGGCCCTGGGGGGGGATTTTCGCCCTGTAAGGCACTGGGAGGGGGTCTGTAGGACCCCGGGAAGGGATAGTCCTCACTGTTAGTCCCGATAGGAGATCCTAGGTGTCCTTTGGGGGGATTTTCCCCCTATACGGCCGTGGGAAGGGGTCTGTAGGGCCCGGGAGGGGGGTCGCATCCCTGTTGGTCCCTATAGGGGATCCAAGAGGGCTCTGAGGGGGGATTTTCCCCCTATAAGGTCCTGGGAAGGGGTCTATAGGGATCCTGGAAGGGGTACTCCTCCCTGTTAGTCCCTATAGGGGATCCTGGAGGGCCCTGGGGGGGATTTTCATCCTATAAGGCCCTGGGAGGGGGCCTATAGGGCCTGGGGAGGGGGGTCGCACCCCTATTGGTCCCTATAGGAGATCCAAGGGGGTCCTGTGGGGGGATTTTTCCCCCTATAAGGCCGTGGGAGGAGGTCTATAGGGCCTGGGGAGGGGGGTCGCACCCCTGTTGATCCCTATAGGGGATCCTAGAGGGTTCTGGGGAGGGATTTTCCCCCTGTAAGGCCTTGGGATGGGGTCTATAGGGCCTGAGGGGGGGGTTGTGTCCCCCCCCCCCCCCGGTCCCTATGGGAGATCCAAGAGGTTCCTGGGGGGGATTTTCTCCCTATAACGGCCTGGGATATAGTCTATAGGGCCCGGGGGGGGGGGATGTTGCTCCCCTTACTGGTCCCTATAGGGGATCCAAGAGGGTCCTAGGGGGTATTTTCCCCCTATAAGGCCCTGGGAGGGGGTCTGTAGGACCCTGAGGGGGGGTTGCACCCCCCCCATTGGTCACTATAGGGGATCATAAAGGGCTCTGCATAGGGATTTTCACCCTATATGGCCCTGGGAGGGGGTATATAGGGCCTGGGGGGGGATTGTCCCCCCCTCTTGGTCTCTATGGGAGATTCAAGAGGGTCCTAGGAGGGAATTTTTCCCCTAGAGGGCCCTGGAAGGAGGTTTGTAGGGCCTGGTTGGGGCTGTCGCACTCCCTGTTGGTTCCTATAGGGGATCCAAGAGGGTCCTATGGGGAGATTTTCCCCCTATAAGGCCCTGGGAGGAGGTCTATAGGGCCTGGGGAGGGGTGTCGCACCCCCTATTGGTCCTTATAGGGGATCCTAGAGGGCTCGGGGGGGCGGGGATTTTCACCCTGTACTGCCCTGGGAGCGGGTATATAGGGCCTGAGGGGGGATTGTCCCCCTCTGTGGGTCTCTGTAGGGGATCCAAGAGGGTCCTAGGGGGGATGTTCCTCCTGTACGGCCCTGGGAGGGGGTCTATAGGGCCCGGAGGGGCTGTGTGGAGCCCTGTGTGTGGATTTGTCCCTGTATGGGGGCAGCAGCCCCTATACACCTGTCTGTATGCCCCTTATAGATCCCTGCAGAGGGGGATCCCCACTGTAGGGCCCTATAACAGGGTGCCCTATAGGGGCAGGGGTCTCCATACGTCCTTGGGAGACAGGAACCTATAGAAGTGCCCCATATACGGCTCCGTACGAGGGGACCTATGGAGCTGGGGTTCCCCTATAGAGCTGGGGAACCTCTCCTCCCCCTATACAGTCCTTGGGGGGACGACCCTATATGATCCTGGAGTGGTCTTGGGCACGTCCTATAGGTTCTCGGGCACATTCTGTAGGTTCTCGGGCACATTCTGTAGATTCTTGGCACCTTCCCATAGGGTCTTGGGCTCTTCCATAGGGTCTTGGGCTCTTTCCATAGGTTCTCGGGCTCTTCCCATAGTTTTTTGTGCTCTTTCCAGACTTTTTCATCATTTTCCCCATTTTTTGGGGGCGTCTCCCAGGCTTTTTGCCGTCCCCCTCCGACCCCAACACGAGGCAGACTCTTTTTTTCCGGCCTTTTTGCCCTAAACCGACGCGCTTTTAGGGCTTTGTGTTAGTGGGGCGCTCGTTTTTGGGGTGAATCGGGCAGAAATGAGAACCTCGGGAAGGTTTCACCTCCCCAGGCCTGGTGTTGGGGCTCCCTCTGCAGCCAAAAGAGGGGAAAAAAACAGGATTTAGGGACACGGCCGCTGACATGCCTGAAACGCCTCCACCTCCAGCTTTTTGGGGCTAAAACATCAGAAATTGAGCACTGGATGTCCCCTGACACTCCAGCAAGCTGATATTTATTTACCCAAATCGGTGTTTATTTACCCAAATCGATATTTAGTGCATTTTGGCCCATTTTGGGGCTCCTTTTCACCCATTTTTCCCCACCACACTCCTTTTTGACCCATTTTTTTTCCCCACATCTCATTTTGGGGCTCCTTTTCACCCATTTTGGGGCTCCTTTTCACCCATTTTTCCCCCACACACTCCTTTGTGACCCATTTTTCCCCCCCCACATCTCATTTTGGGGCTCCTTTTGACCCATTTCCCTCCCCCACACTCCTTTCTGACCCATTTTTTTCCCGCATCCCATTTTGTGTCTCCTTTTGACCCGTTTTGGGGCTCCTTTTCCACCCATTTTCCCCCACCACTCTCCTTTTGACCTATTTTTCCCACTCCACATCCCATTTTGGGGCTCCTTTCCACCCCTTTTGGGGCTCCTTTTCACCCATTTTTCCCCACCGCTCTCCATTTTGACCCATTTTTTTCCCCGCATCCCATTTTGGGGCTCCTTTTGACCCCTTTTGGGGCTCCTTTTCACCCATTTTTCCCCACACTCTCCTTTTGACCCATTTTTTCCCCACATCCCATTTTGGGTCTCCTTTTGACCCCTTTTGGGGCTCCTTTTCACCCATTTTTCCCCACCTCTCTCCTTTCTGACCCATTTTTTTCCCCGCATCCCATTTTGGGGCTCCTTTTTAACCCCTTCCCCACCGCGCCCCACCCCGCCGTTTCTTCCCGTGACCCCCACACCTTCACCCCGCTGGAACCCACCACCCCAACCTTTTTTTTACCCGATTCCCCCCATTTTTTCCTGCCCGTAACCCCCCCTTTCTCCCCCCGCAGGCTCGGCGAGCAGTACTACCGCGATGCCATGGAGCAGTGCCACAACTACAACGCGCGGCTCTGCGCCGAGCGCAGCGTGCGCCTGCCCTTCCTCGACTCGCAGACCGGCGTGGCGCAGAGCAACTGCTACATCTGGATGGAGAAACGCCACCGAGGGCCGGGTACGGCCCAAATCCCGCCAAAAAACCACCCTTGTTTCCCCGTAATTACCCTCGTATCCCTAATTATCTCCTCCCGCGCCCAGGTTTAGCCGCCGGGCAGCTCTACTCCTACCCCGCGCGCCGCTGGAGGAAGAAACGCCGCGCTCATCCTCCTGAGGACCCCAGGCTCTCCTTCCCCTCCATCAAACCGGGTAAAGCCTTTTTCCGCCGCTTTCTGCGTGATTTTTAGGGTCTCGGTCCCATCGTCGATGCTGCTAAGGACCTACACGGCTCCTTGAACCTCCATCTGGTCCCAGCGGGGCGGAGGAGGTGGTGAAATCAGCCTGGCGAGCCCGGCACGCGTCCCCGTCCCCTTCTCCCCCTTTTTCCCCCCAATTTCTCCCCCTTTTTCCCCCCAATTTCTCCCCCTTTTTTTTCTCCCCCCGCAATTTCTACCCCTTTTTTTTCTCCCCCACAATTTCTCCCCCCTTTTTTCCCCCCAATTTCATCCGCCTTTTTTTTCTCCCCCCTTCTTTCCCTCCCCCCATTTCTTCCCCTTTCTTTTTCCCCCCTTCTCCCTCCTTCTTTTTTCCTTCATTTTTCTCCCCCCAATTTTTCCCCCTTTTTCCGCCCTTAATTTTCCCCCTTCCCTCCCCTATTTTTTCCCTTTCCCCCCTATTTTTTCCCATTTTCCCCCATTTTCCCCCTTCCCCCCCATTTTTTCCCCCAATTTTTCCCTTTTCTCCCCCATTGTCTCCCCCATCGTCTCCTTCCCTCCCCATTTTCTCCCCCATTTTTCCCTTTTCCACCCCCATTTTTTCCCCATTTCCCCCTTCCCACCTATTTTCTCCCCCATTTTTTCCCTCATTTTTTCCCTTTTTCCCCCCTTTTTTCCCTTTTTTCCCCATTTTCCCCCTTCCCCCTGCAATTTTTCCCCACTTTTTTCCCTTTTTTCCCCATTTTCCCCCTTCCCTCTGCAATTTTTCCCCCCTTTTTTCCCCCATTTCCCCCCTTTTTTCCCATTTTCCCCCTTCCCCCTTTTCTCCCCCCACTTTATCCCTATTTTTCCCCCATTTTATCCCTATTTCCCCACCATTTTTCCCCCATTTTCCCCCCCTTTTCCCCCTTTTCCTCCCATTTTTTCCCCCCATTTTTCCCCCTTTTTCCCCCATTTCCCCCCTTTTTCCCCCCCTTTTTCCCCCTATTTTTCCCCCTTTCCCCCCATTTTTCCTTTTTCCCCCATTTTTCCCCCTTTTCCCCCCATTTTTTCCCCCCATTTTTCTCCTTTTTCCCCCCATTTTTCCCCCTTTTTCCCCTATTTTTCCCCTTTTTTCCCCCATATTCCCCTTCCCCCCCCATTTTCTCCCCCATTTTTCCCCTTTCCCCCCCATTGTATCCCTATTTTTCCCCCCATTTTTCCCCCTTTTCCCCCCATTTTTCCCCCTTTTCCCCCCATTTTTCCCCCTTTTTCCCCCATTTTCCCCCATTTTCCCCTCCCCCCCCCCATTTTCTCCCCCATTTTTCCCCCTTCCCCCCCCATTTTATCCCTATTTTTCCCCCCATTTTTCCCCCGTTTTACCCCTCTCTCCCCCCCAGACGCGGAGCAGGCCCTGAAGAAGGACGGGCTGATCTCGCAGGACGGCAGCAGCCTGGAGGCCCTGCTGAGGACCGACCCCCTGGAGAAGCGCGCGCTGCCGGACCCCCGCATCGACGACGACAGCCTGGGCGAGTTCCCCGTCGCCAACAGCCGTGCGCGGAAGGTGCGGGGGGAGCCTCCTTGGAAAACTTTCCCCTTAAAAATGGCATTTCTGCCCCAAAAGGCTTGGTTTCAGCCCCAAAAGCACCATTTGCCCCTAAAAAAGGTGCCATTTCCTCCCCCAAGAGCCCTATTTCCCCCCCTAAAAGCTCCATTCCCCCCAAAAAAGCTCTATTCCCCCCCAAAAATGCTATTTCCTTCCCTAAAAGGCTCCATTTATCCCCCCAATGCTCCATTTATCCCCCAAGGCTCCATTTCTCCCCAAAAAAGCTCCATTTCTCCCCCCCCAAAAGAGCTCCTTTTCTCCCCCTCAAAAAATGGTATTCCCCCCGAAAAGTGCCTCTTCCCCCCAAAAATGGCGCCATTTCCCCCCCAAACAGTGCCTTTTCCCCCCCAAAAATGCCACTTCTGCCCTAAAAGCTCCATTTCCCCCAAAAAAGCTCAATTTCCCCCTAAAAAAATACCATTTCCCCCCCAAAATAGTTCTATTCCCCCCCCCCAAAACACCATTTTCCCCCAGAACAACACCATTTTCCCCCAGAACAGCTCCATTTCCCCAAAAAAAGTGCTATTTCTCCCTGCAAAAGGCACCATTTCCCCCCAAAAATGACCATTTCTCCTCCTAAAAGTGCCATTTCTGCCCCCCAAAAGCTTCATTCCCCCCTAAAAACCACCATTTCTCCCCCCTAAAAAGCACCGTTTCCCCCCAAAAAGCGCCGTTTCCTCCCAGCCTTAAATCCTGACTTAAATCCCCTGTTGGCACACGCCTGGGGGGAAATCAGGGGGCCGAGCCCCCCCAAATCCACCATTTCACCACCGGTGCCTGCGGTTTAATCATCTGAAGCACGAGAGTGCAGCGTAATTTTACGTAAAACCCCTTTTCCCCCCCATTTTTGGGTTCTTTTACCACGATAAATTTCCCTATGCCTCTCTTCTTTTCCCCTTCCTCCTTCTTCAAGGCATCTTTGCGCTACGTTGGGACTTTTTGAGCCTCTTGGGTTTGAGTTTATCCATTTTCCACCCCTTTTCCCCCCAAAAACCCTCCGTCCTCGTCCAAATTCGGGATGGGGGGCACCCGACGCTTCCCCCCCCCCTTCTTTTTTTGCCCCCCTTTACCCGTCCCGAGGCTTTTCCTCCACCAACCCCTCTCCTCTTCCCCCAGCGCATCCTCGAGCCGGACGATTTCCTCGACGATTTGGACGACGAGGACTACGAGGAGGACACGCCGAAGCGGCGAGGGAAGGGGAAAGCCAAGGTGGGGACCCTTTTTCCTCCAAATCCCCAAATTTTGGGCACTTTGCTGGTGCCTGGCATCTGTCAGAGGTCCCCATGCTGTTTTTCCTCCAAATCCCAACATTTTTGGCACTTTACTGGTGCCTAACCCCATCGTGGTGTCTTTTGGATGACCCCTGGCTCTGTTTTTCTTCAAAATCCCAACAATTTTGGCACTTCGGTGGTGCCTAACCCCATCGTGGTGTCTTTTGGACGACCCCGGTGCTGTTTTTCTCCAAATCCCCAAATTTTGGGCACTTTGCTGGTGCCTAACCCTATCCCGGCATCTGTCAGAGGTCCCCCAGTGCTATTTTTCCTCCAAATCCCAACATTTTTGGCACTTTACTGGTGCCTAACCCCATCGTGGTGTCTTTTGGATGACCCCTGGCTCTGTTTTTCTTCAAAATCCCAACAATTTTGGCACTTCGGTGGTGCCTAACCCCATCCCGGCATCTGTCAGAGTTCCCCCAGTGCTGTTTTTCCTCCAAATCCCAACAATTTTGGCATTTTGCTGGTGCCTAACCCCATCGTGGTGTCTTTTGGATGACCCCGGCGCTGTTTTTCCTCCAAATCCCCAAATTTTGGGTGCTTTGCTGGTGCCTAACCCCGTCCTGGCACCTGTTGGAGGACCCGCAGTGCTATTTTTCCTCCAAATCCCAACAGTTTTGGCACTTTGCTGGTGCCTGAATCTGTCGTTAAGCCACTAATTGAGCCTGAATTACCCCTCCCCCCCCCCCCCCCCCCCAAAAAAAATTACCCTAATTTTTAACGAGGGGAGCTCTCGGGGTCTTCCCACCCCAAAGGGGAAAGAGCCCGGGACCCAAAGCGATCCCGCAGCTGTTTCGCTCCGTCCCCACTAAGCGGCGGCGGCGAGCCTCCGGGCCGTGATTTCACTCTTTTTTTTTTGGCCTTTTCCCCCCCCAAAAAAATAAAAAATAAAAGGGCAAAGGCGTCGGAGGGGCTCGCAAGAAGCTGGACGCGGCAATTTTGGAAGACCGGGACAAACCCTACGCTTGCGACAGTGAGTACCCCAACCCCGGGGTGGCTTGATTTGGGGATAAAGCGTGGCTTGAACACTTGTTGCTTTTATTTTTTGTTAAAAAAGGGAGATTTTAGGCACCTGGGGAGGGAGGAGGGCACTTGCGAACCCCTGTAGGATGCAGGGGCAGGGCGAAAGGTCCCCAAAAAAGGACGCAGGGTCCCTGAAAAAGGGCGAAAGGTCCCTGAAAAAGGGCGAAAGGTCCCCAGAAGAGGACAGAGGGTCCCCTGAAAAGGACGAAAGGTCCCCTGAAAAGGGCAAAGGGTCCCCAAAAAATGGCGAAAGGTCCCCTGAAAAGGAGGCAGGGCCCCCAAAAAGGGACGAAGGGCCCCCAAAAAGGGACAAAAGGTCCCCAAGAAAGGGTGAAGGATCCCCACAAAAGGACAAAAGGTCCCGAAAAAAGGACAAAAGGTCCCCAAAAAATGACAAAGTGTCCTGAAAAAAGGATAAAAGGTCCTGAAAAAAAGGACCTTGGGTCTCCAAAAAGGATGCAAGGTCCCAAAAAAGGGACAGAAGTTCCCCAGAAAAGGACAAAGCTTCCCCGGACCAGCCTGAAATTCGGCTTTCCCTTTCTCTCTTCTTCCTCCTGTCCTGCACAAGCTGCCGCTGGCTTCTTCCGCCCCCAAAACCCCCTTTTCTCCCCTTTTTCCCCTCGTTTTTTCGCCTGCCCCCCCCCGAGTCCCCTCTGTCGCTTGGCACGGGTGCGTGCGTGCGTTTCTCACCTCTCTCTTTCTGTGTTTCAGATAGTTACAAACAAAAGCATTCCCTGAAACCTCCCGACCGAGGTAGTCCGCTCTCTGTCTGCTTTATTTTAGAGTTCCTGGTTATTTTCACCGTTTATCTGATTCCCTCCTGCCTCTCTCCTCCCCAAAACCTCCGTGTTTGGTTCCTTTTCTGATTATTTTCACCGTTTATTTGATTCCCTCCTATGATTGTTTTCACTACTTATTGCCTCCTGCCTCTCTCCTCCCCAAAACTTTCATTTTTGGTTCCTTTTCTGGTTATTCTCCCTATTTATTTCATTCTCTCCTGCCTTTCTCCTCCCCAAAACGTCCGTGTTTGGTTCCTTTTCTTATTATTTTCACCGTTTATTTGATTCCCTCCTATGATTATTTTCACTACTTATTCCCTCCTGCCTCTCTCCTCCCCAAAACCTTCGTTTTTGGTTTCTTTTCTGATTATTTTCCCTATTTATCTTATTTCCTCCTTCCTCTCTCCTCCCCAAAACGTCCGGTTTTGGTTCCTTTTCGGATTATTTTCACCATTTATTTCATTCCCTCCTGCCTCTCTCCCCCCGAAACCTTCGTTTTTGGTTCCTTTGATAATAATTTTAATTATTTAATTTCTTCGCTGGGGGAAAAAAGGGAGGGGGAGAGGCAAAAAGACTTCAAAAGCTCGCCTCCGAGCCCCCTGACCCCTCTGCAGCGGGTGCTTTTGGGTGGAAAAACAAAAATTTAATCCCCCCCCGCCGCGGCGGGGCTGGGAAAACACGCCGCCTCTTTCAAGAGACGCCAAAGCACATCGCTGCGGAGAGAAAAAAAAAAGGGGCAAAAATAAACTTTTCCTGCTTAAAAAAGCAGCGAAAACGGGGGCGGCTTCGCGGCGACTCCTCTTCCTCGCCGACTGGGGGGGGGGTGAACAAGATTGGTGTTTTTGATGCCTGCTTTTATTGAAAAAGGGGGGAAATGGGGAAAAAAAATGGATTAAAAACCCTCCCCGGGGGGTTTGAGAGCGCTCATTTGGGCAAAAACCTGGGAAAAATGGGAAAAGTTGGGATTTATAACCCTCCCTGGGGGGTTCTAGAGCACTCGTTTGGGCGAAAACCCAACAAAAAAGGGTCGTAATCGCTTGCTGTGGTGTTTTCGATGCCTGCTTTTATTGAAAAAGGGGGAAAATGGAAAAAATTGGGATTTAAAACCCTCCCCGGGGGGAGGAGATTTTGTCCCCCACTCGGTGGGGAAAAAAAATGTGGAAAAATGCACGGAAAATGTGGGGACCCGGGGGCTGGGGGGATGTTTGGGGATCGCCCCCCTGCGACTTCTGGACAAGGGTGGAAAATGGGGTGGAAAATGGGAAAACGGGACAGAAAATAGGAAGATGGGGCAGGAGATGGGGAAACAGGGCAGAAAATGGGGTGGAAAATGAGGAAGCGGGGCAGAAAATAGGGAAACAGGGAAGAAAATGGGAACACAGAGCAGAAAATGAGGAAAACGGGGCAGAAAATGGGAAAATGGGATGGAAAATCGGGGAATGGGTCAGGAAATGGGAAAAAGGGGCAGAAAATGGGGTGGAAAATGGGGAAACGGGGCAGAAAACGGGGCAAAGGGGGGAAAAATGGGGCAGAAAACGGGCACATGGCAGAAAGTGGGGTAGAAAACAAGCAAACGGGGAAGAAAACAGGTAAATGGGGTAGAAAATGGGCAAACGGGGCTGAAAATGGGCAGCATTGGGAAAATTTCGGGGGTGCCCCGAGGAGGGGGCGACCCCAAAACCGCGCCGCAGGTGCCGGCTGCGCCCGTGGCCGCTGCGCTTCCTCCGTCCCGAGAAAGATTTCCCTCCGTCCCTAAAAACCAGCGATTTTCCCCCGTTAGAAATTTCCCCCGAAGGGGGGGGGGTTCCCCGTGCTCGAAGCCCGAGGGTTTTGGGGTTTTCGGCGGTGGGGGGGGGGTTAAAAATGTCCCGTTTGTGTCCCGCAGTCTGCGGGAAGCGCTACAAGAACCGCCCGGGGCTGAGCTACCACTACGCTCACTCCCACCTGGCCGAGGAGGAGGGGGACGACAAGGACGACTCGCAGCCCCCCACGCCCGTCTCGCAGCGCTCGGAGGAGCAAAAATGTAAGGGAAACGGGCAAGTTTGGGGCAAAACCTCCCTGAAACACACGCTGCCGAGCGGCAAGACGCGTGCCGGCCCCCCGATCCCTTGGGGCATCTCCCCCAAGCTCGGGTTGCCGCAGCGGGATGCTCTGGACTGTTTTCCACCCCCTTTCCCCCCCATTTTCCGCCCCCTTTCCCCCCCATTTTCCGCCCCCTTTCCCCCCCATTTTTCACCCTTTCCCCCCATTTTTCACCCTTTTCCCCCCATTTTCACCTCTTTTTCCTTATTTTTTTCACTCCCTTTCCCCTATTTTTTACCACCTTTCCCCCATTTTTTACCCCTTTTCCCCCATTTTTCACCTTTTTCCCCCATTTCCACCCTCCCTCCCCCATTTTTCCCCTTTTCTCCATTTCTCACCCCCCTTTCCCCATCTTTCATCTTTTCCTTCCTATTTTCACCCCTTTCCTTCCCTTTTCCCCCATTCTCCCCCCACCTTTTCCCCGTTTTTCCCCCCACGTTTCCGCATTTTTACCCCCCTTTTTCCCGTTTTTGGGGCGATTAACCCCTTTTTTATTATTTTTTCCCCCCCAAACAGCCAAGAAGGGCCCCGACGGCCTGGCGCTGCCCAACAACTACTGCGACTTCTGCCTGGGGGACTCCAAAATCAACAAGAAGACGGGGCAGCCCGAGGAGCTCGTGTCCTGCTCCGACTGCGGCCGCTCGGGTGAGCCGCGTGCCCTGACCCTCCCCAGCCCCGTTACTCGCTCCTAAAGGGTCTTCTTTGTAGGGTTTCGTGGCCGGGGCCATCCCCAGACCTTTTCCAGCCCCATTATTTGCTTCTAAAGGGTCTTCTTTGTAGGGTTTCATGGCCACGGGCACCACCAGACCCTTCCCAGCCCCATTATTTGATTTTATGGTGTCTTTCTTGTAGGGTTTCATGTCAGTGACCATACCAAGACCCTTCCCAGCCCCATTATACGCTCCTGAAGGGTCTTCTTTGTAGGGTTTCATGGCCATGGGCACCACCAGACCCTTCCCAGCCCCATTAATCACTTCTAAGGGGTCTTTTTCTGTAGGGTTTCATGGCCATGGACATCACCAGATCTTTCGCAGCCCCATTATTCACTTGTAAAGTGTCTTTTTTGTAGGGTTTCATGGCCATGGCCATCACAAGACCCTTTCCAGTCCCATTACTCGCTCCTAAAGGGTCGTCTTTGTAGGGTTTCATGGCCATGGGCACCACCAGACCCTTCCCAGCCCCATTAATCACTTCTAAGGGGTCTTTTTTTGTAGGGTTTCATGACCATGGACATCACCAGACCCTTCCCAGGCCCATTTTTTGCTCCTAAAGGGTCTTCTTTGTAGGCTTTCATGGCCATGAACATCCCCAGACCTTTTCCAACCCCATTATTTGCTTCTAAAGTGTCTTTTTTGTAGGGTTTCATGGCCATGGCCATCACAAGACCTTTTCCAGTCCCATTATTTGGTTTTAAAGTGCCTTTTTTTGTGGGGTTTAATGTCCATGAGCATCCCCAGACCTTTTCCTACATGGTTATGCCTGTGTAGAGGGATCCTCTCCGTCGGGATTCGTGTCCTTGGCCGTCACAAGACCCTTTCCCAGCCCCATTATTTGCTTTTAAAGTGTCTTTCTTGTAGGGTTTCATGCCCATGAGCATCCCCAGACCTTTTCCAGCGCCTTTATTCACTTTTGAAGTGTGTCTCTTGTACGATTTCATGCCCATGGCCATCACTAGACCCTTTCCAGCCCCATTACTTGCTGTTAGTGTCTTTTTTGTAGGGTTTCTTGTTCATGAGCATCCCCAGACCTTTCCCAGCACCATTGTTTGTTTTTAAAGGATCTTTTTTTGTAGGGTTTCATGTCCATGAGCACCACCAGACCCTTTCCAGCACCATTATTTGCTTTTAACGTGTCTGGTTTTGTAGGGTTTCATGTCCATAGCCATCCCTAGACCTTTGCCAGCACCATTATTTGCTTCTAAAGTGTTTTTCTTGTAGGGTTTCGTGTCCATGGCCATCACCAGACCCTTTCCAGCCCCATTATTTGCTTCTAAAGGGTCTTTTTTGTAGGGTTTCATGTCCGTGATCACCACCAGCCCTCCTCCAGCCCCTTTTTTTTCCCACCCTTTCCCTCTCCGCTCTTTCTTCACTCATTTTTTCTTTAAAAACGCGACGATTTGGGGTCAGAGCCGGGCCGGGGGTGCTTTTTACCGCCCCCACTTTTGGCTGATTTCCCCCCCCCCACTTTTTTAGGGCACCCCTCGTGCCTGCAGTTCACCCCGGTGATGATGGCAGCCGTCAAGACGTACCGCTGGCAGTGCATCGAGTGCAAGTGCTGCAACATCTGCGGCACCTCCGAGAACGACGTGAGCCCCCCGGGGGGGGCGTGCCGGGGGGGCTTCTGCCCCCCTGCCCCGTGCTGGGGGGCTTGGGGGGCCGGGGGAGGCAGCACGGGGGGGTTTGGGGGGGGAATGGGGGTTTGGGGGCGAAATTGGGGGGGGGGGGGGATGGGGGGTTTTGGGGGGCGAAATTGGGGTGTTGGGGGGGAATGGGGGGTTTGGGGGGGGAAATGGGGGTATTTGGGAGGCAAAATTGGGGTGTCTGGGGGGGATGGGGGGTTTGGGGGGTGAAATTGGGGTGTTGGGGGGGAATGGGGGTTTGGGGGGGGAAATTGGGGTGTCTGGGGGGGAATGGGGGGTTTGGGGGGTGAAATTGGGGTGTTGGGGGGGGAATGGGGGGTTTTGGGGGGAGAAAGGTGGGTTTTGGGGAGGGAAATGGTGCCTTTTTGGGGAGAATGGGGCTTTGGGGGGGGGAAATGGTGCCTTCTTTGGGGGAAATTACACTTTTTTTGGGGGGAGAAAGGAGGGCTTTTGGGGGGGAGAAATTGGGCTATTTTGGGGGGAATGGGGCTTTTTGGGGGGCAGATGGCCCTTTTGGGGGAAAATGGTGCCCTTTTGGGGGGAAATGGTGCTTTTTTGGGGGGAAACGGTGCTTTTGGAGTCCAAATGGCACCTTTTTGGGGGGGGGAAATGGTGGTTTTTTTGGGGGAAAATGATGCCTTTTTCGGGGGAAATGGTGCTTTTGGAAGGAGAAATGTTTTTGGAGGGGGAAATGGTAATTTTTTAGGAGAAATGGTGCTTTTGTGGGAGAAATGGTGCTTTTGGGAAGCCAAATGGCACCTTTTTTGGGGGGGAAATGGTGCTTTTTAGGGGGAAATGGTGGTTTGGGGGGGGAACGACAATTTTGGGAAGGAAACGGTGCTTTCTTGGGGGGAAACATCAGAGGGACCTATGGGATCCTTTCACTTTAATTCCCCCAATTCCTCCCCTTTTTCCCCCATTTCTTCCTTTTTCCCAATTTCTCCCTTTTTCCCAATTTCCCCCCAAATCGGCCCAGGACCAGCTCCTCTTCTGCGACGACTGCGACCGCGGCTACCACATGTACTGCCTCACGCCCCCCATGTCGGAGCCCCCCGAGGGTGAGTGCTGCGCCCCCCAGAAATGGGTCAAAACACCTCAAATTCGGTACAAAACAGCGAGAGCCGCGCAGACCCAATCCTTCCTGCTTTTTTGGGGGGAGATTCTTGCGATTTGGTTAAAAATTCTTGGATTGCGCAAGCCGGCATTGCCCTGAGGCTCCTCTGCTCCAGCAGAGACCCCAAAAAAGCGTTTTTTTTGCCCCAGAATTATCACCCAAGGCTCCTTCGTCCTCCTCTCCCTCACGCTTTGTGCTGACTCACGGCGTCGAAGCAAAAAAAAAAAAAAAAAAAAAAAAAAAAGGTATTTACAACCAAAACCCCAAAACCTCGATGGCAGAGGGTTAATTATCGGCCGGTTAATTATCAACCGGTTAATTATCAGCCTCCTTCGCTCGAAGGTTAACGAGGAGGAGGAGGAGGAGGAAGGTCACGGGGCTCCGCCAGCAAGAACCCCTCACCGCCGCCGAGATGCGCGGAGACCCCAAACCCGCCCTTTTTCACCCCAAAACAGCCCCTAACGAAGCGCGGGCCCCTAACGAAGCGCGGGCCCCTAACGAGGGGTGCGGGGGGAGCCCCCCGTGACCCCCCCCCGATTTCTGCCCCCAGGGAGCTGGAGCTGCCACCTGTGTCTGGACCTGCTGAAGGAGAAAGCCTCCATCTACCAGAACCAGAACAACTCCTGATGCCCTCGCTTTTCCCTTTTTTTCCCTTTTTTTTTTTTTCCCTCTTTTATTTTACACTTTTTCCCCCATTTTGGGTTGTTTTTTTGGTTTTGTTTTTGTTTTTTATCACTTTTGGGGGTGGCTTTTCTCCCTTTCATCGTGCTGCCCGCGCGTTGGGTTCCTCCGTCGTGCAGCGCCGGGACAGCCACCACCGCCTCCCTGACCCTCAGGAGGGATTTTTGGGGTAATTTCCCCCCAAATCAGCCCGGCACGTGCGGGCTGCCCCTTCCCGTCACTGTTTCTGGGCTTTTTCACCCAAAACGTGCCCGAATCCTCCCCGCTCCAGCGCCTTGGAGTGGCGTGCCAAAAAAAGAACAAAACGCCGCTTTTCCCTTTTCTTGGCAAATTCGGGGCCCCGCGCCAGCTGGGGATTGTGTTTTTGGGTTGTTTTCCTTAATTTTTCAATTTTGATGGGGTGAGGTTTTAGTTTTTTTTTTTTCTGGTTTTATTTTTATTTCATTTTTTCCCCCCGTTTTTCTCCTGTTTTTTTTTCTCTCCTCCCGGCCCCTGCCTAGATGAGGCCTTACACCCCGCCATCCTCCTCCAGCCAGCGCAAAATTGGGGCAAAATCCCAACGTTTTGGGGTTTTCCCCGTGCTCCTCCTCCGGCTGGCTCAAAATGGGGCAAAACCCCTCCGTTTTGGGGTTTTCCAGCCCCTGCGGATCCTTCGACCCGTCCCGGTTGCACAGGGTTTGGTTTTGGGGTGGGGTGGGGGGGAAGCTGCTTTTGTCCTAAAACCGCCACTTTTCCCCTCAAAATGCGGCAGGGAGGAGCGGGTGTGCCCCCCCCCCCGGG
This sequence comes from Anser cygnoides, assembly GCF_040182565.1. Classification (NCBI taxonomy): domain Eukaryota; kingdom Metazoa; phylum Chordata; class Aves; order Anseriformes; family Anatidae; genus Anser; species Anser cygnoides. The sequence goes on from NC_089911.1 coordinate 4,744,732, forward strand.
AAGGAGCCGCCGTGCTTTTTTGGGGTGGGCTGGGGACCCCCCCTGCTTGCCCCTGCCCCCCCCCCCAGGGTCCCGTGGACTGAATGTGCCTGTTTTTTCTAAAAATCAACTTTAAAACCTACCTCCGACCCCCCCCCCTCCCACCCCCACACCCCCATTTTCACCAGCCGGAACCCCCCCAACGGAGAAGAAGCTGGCGGGGGTGGGGGGGAAGACCCAAAACGGCCCCAAATTGACCCAAAATGGCCCCAGATTGGCCCAAAACAGCCTCAGATTGACCAAAAACAGCTCCAAATTAGCCCAAAACAGCCCTAAGTTGACCCAGAATGGCCCCAGATTGACCCAAAACAGCCCAAAATTGACCCCAAATAGCCCCAAAATAGCCCCAAATCATGAAAAATAACACTTAACCCAAAAATGCACAAATCTGGTGGGGAGGCGGCTCCAGCCCGGTGTTTTCTCCCCTTTCCCCCCTTTTTGTGCCCGATTCAGGTGGAAAAGGCGGCTTTTTGGTTCAAAATGGGCGGTTTTCCCCTGTTTCGCGCCCCGGTGGGGGGCGGGATGATGAAATGTCCCAAAACGGGTGGGTTTTACCCCGTTTTTTCCCCTTCGGCAAAGCTTCACGGTTGTGTCTTATCCGGATAAAAAAAAATGACACCAAAACTGCTCGTTTTCGTAATAAAAATGGAAAAAAAAAAACCACGTGGAATTGTGGGTGTTTTGGGGCAAAAATGGGGGATTTCAGGGCCCTGGTGGGGTGGGGGGGCTGTGGTGGGAGGGATTGAAGGTCCACGGGGTGGGTTCGGGGTGAAAAAGTCCTATTTAGGTGCTTGGATGTGGATTTTCTGAGGGCTGGTACTGGGGTTGTGTTGCCCTAATTTTTGGGGTGAATAAATCCCATTTAGGTGCCTGCGTGTGGCTTTTCTGAGGTCTGACTTTGGGGTTGTGCTGCCCCTATTTTTGGGGCGGATAAACCCAATTCTGCTGCTTGGCTTCTCTGAGGGATGATAGACGGGTTGTGCTGCCCTGGTTTTCGGGTGCAAAATGCCCAATTTAGGTGCGTTGATGTGGCTTCTCTGAGGGCTGCTACTGCGGTTGTGCTGCTTTCTTTTTTTTGGGACCAAACCGCTGTGTTTAGGTGTTTTTTTTTGCGCCCGCCAGCCCCGACAGGAGCCTTAATCCCCCAGCGGGGAGGGGGATTAAGGGGGGGCCGCGGCTGAAATCGCCCGAATTGGGGCAAAGGCCAGCGCTCGGTGACCATCAGCGTGGCTTTATTGGGGTGAAATAAATAGGATTTGGGTAAAGGGGGGGCCGTGGGGCCGCGGGGGGGGTCCTGTGCCCCCTCCCCGGTGCCCGTCCTCGTCCCTCAGGCGCCGTCCTTGGTCACGGTGGCGCCCAGGGGGATGGTGACGTCCTCGTCCTTCAGGTGGCCCCCGCTGTGGGGTGGGGGGACAGGGGGGTCAGGAGTGAATCCCCAAAACCCTCAGTTTTCGCCCCAAAATCCTCCCCAATCCTCCCCACCCCAAAACCTTCAGTCCTGGCCCTAAAAGCTTCAGTCCTTCCAACCCCCAAATCTTTGGTCCTCAACCCAAAACCTTCCCACCCCAAGACCTTCCATTCTCACCCCAAAACTTGCTCTCCTTCCCACCCTAAAACCACCTGATCTCAGCCCAAAAACCTTAGTGTTTCCCACCCCAAAATCTTCGTCCTACCCCCAATACCTTCAATCTTCACCCTAAAACCTTTCACCTTTCCCACTCCCAAAGTCTTCAGTCCTCACCCCAAAACCTTCCACCCTTCCCTCCCCCAAACCCTTCAATCTTCACCCCAAAACCTTCCTCTTTTCCCTCCCCAAATCCAGCCCTTCTCACCCCAAAACCTTCCATATTTCCCACCCCCAAACCCTTCAGTCCTCACCCCAAAACCTTCCACTCTTCCCACCCCAAATCCAGCCCTTCTCACCCCAAAACCTCCCAAGAAGGCAATCTCACCCCAAAACGCCCGTTTCCCCCCTTCCCATCTACCGCAAAGGAACCGGGGACAAACTGGGGAGGGGGACGGGGATGGGGACCCCGGGGGGGACCCCAGGGGGGACAGGGACCCCGAAGGGACCCCAAGGGGGATGGGGACTCAGAGGGGACCCCTCACCGTCTCTCGACGTCCTCGATGGTCTCGGGCAGGGGCATGTTGCGGGTCTCGGGCAGGAAGCAGGTGGCGATGGCCGAGACGACGGGGGCGGCCCCGTAGATGACGAGGGGCAGCACCGGGGTGACGTCGGCCGCCATGCGCACCAGGGGGGCCACCATGCCCCCCACGCGGGCCATGGTGCCCCCCAGGCCCATCCCCGTCTGCCTGCGCCGGGAGGAGGGAGAGGGTGGGCGGGCGGACGGACGGACGGACGGACGGATGGACGGACGGAGGGTTTGGTGGTGGGTGGACGGACGGGTTGAGGAACGGACAGACGGATGGATGGGTTGAGGGATGGGCGGAGAGGTGGTTGGATGGACAGACGGATGGAGAGGTGGTTGGGGGACGGTTGGATGGATAGATGAAGGGCTCGATGATGGTTGGATGGATGGACGGACAGCTGGATGGGTTGAAGGATGAGTGGAGAGGTGCTTGGATGGACAGACGGATGGACGGACGGAGGGTTTGATGACAGATAGACGGATGGGTGGAGGGATGGTGGAGAGGTGGTTGGACGGACAGACGGATGGACAGATGGGTGGAGAGGTGGTTGGGTGGACGGATGGGCGGACGGATGGAGGGTTTGATGGTGGTTGGACGGACAGATGGACGGGTTGAGAGGTGGTTGGATGGTCGGGTGGATAGATGGATGGATGGATGGATGGATGGATGGATGGATGGATGGATGGATGGATGGATGGATGGATGGATGGAGAGGTGGTTGGATGGACAGACGGGTGGATGAATGGGTTGAGGGATGGGTGGAGAGGTTGTTGGATGGACAGACAGACAGACACATGGGTGGAGAGGTTGTTGGATGGACAGACGGATGGACAGAGGGTTTGATGCTGGTTGGATGGGTGGATGGATGTGTTGAGGGGTGGATGGAGAGGTGGTTGGATAGACAGACGGATGGACAGACGGAGGGTTTGATGGTGGACAGAGAGAAGTTCGGATGGATTCGTTGACCGATGGATGGCTGCGCTGGGACGCAGGACGGACAGATGGACGCAGGGATGGGTGGGGTGGGTGGGTGGGTGGGGGTCTTAGCAGCTGGGTGCTGAGGCAGCCCCGCGGGGGGCTGCTGCCCACCTGATGACGGTCGGGAAGAGCTCCCCAGAGAAGATGTAGGCGCAGTTGAAGGAGGCGGCCAAGGCGCCCTTGCCGACCACCGCAAAGGCCATGCGCAGCGTCTGCAGCTCTGGGGACAGCCACGGGGGGGGGGGGGTCACCGCCCCCAGGCCCCCAGCTGGGGCTTCCCACCTCTATCTCCAGCCCCTTCAGTCCCTGGCCTCCATCTCTCTCTCCAGCCTCTGTCCCTCCAACTTTCCTCTCCACCCCTCTAACCATTCTTCCTCCATCTTCCATCTCTCCATTCCACCGCCCTCCCTCCCCTCACCCTCCACCACCTTGCCCTTTATCCCCTCCCTTTTCCTCCCCTCCCCTTCCCTCCCCTCGCCCTCCACCTCCTCACCCTCCATCCCCTCACCCTCCCTCCCCTCGCCCTCCATCCCACCGCCCTCCATCCCACCGCCCTCCACCCCCTCGCCCTCCACCCCCTCACCCTCCACCCCCTCGCCCTCCATCCGTCTCTCCATCCCTCCCCTTGTCCGTCCGTCCGTCCGTCCCGGCGCCCACCCATCGGAACGATGATGTTGGCGAGGATGCAGACCCCCGCGAGCCCCAAGGAGGCACCCTGGGCCACCCGACGCCCAGCACCACTGATGGCCAGGACGGAGGCCAGCTTGGCTGGGATGTCCACGGCCCCAAAAACCAGCTGGCTCAGGTAGATGTCCACCCCGAAGCCCTGCAGGTCCATGGCCAGCCCATAGTAAGCGAAGCTGGTAGAGAACCTGCCCAAAAACCCAATGTTTCAACTCAAAACCCACCAAGCATGTCCAAGTGCCCAGAAGGCAGGCTTTGGCCTTCAAAGGTGGCTTTGGCCTCAAAAGTTGGGTATCGTTCCCCCAAAAAGGCGTTATATCGACAAAAAGACATGGTTTAGACAGTCAAATTGGGTTTTGAGCGCCAAAAGGTGGCTTTTGGCTTCCAAAAATGGTGGGTTTTAAACCCCAAGTTGGGTTTTAAGGTCTAAAAGGTGGCTTCTGTCCCCAAAAAGGTGTTTTAGGCCCCCAAAAGTTGGGTTTGGAGTCCCAAAAGTTGAGTTTTGAGCCCCAAAGTTCAGGTGCTGAGCCCTAAAGATTGGGTTTTGAGCACCGAAGAGTGGGCATGGAGTCCCAAAAGTGGTTTTGGAGCCTTAAAGGTTGGGTTTTGAACCCAGAAGAATGGGTTTTGACCCCCCCCAAAGGTGGTTTTTTGAGCCCCAAAGGATGTTTTTTTATCCCAAAAGGTGTTTTTGGGGCCTGAGGTGACCGCACTTACCAGACGAAGGAGACGCCGCAAGAGACCGTCCTCATCCCGGGGGTACGGACCAGGGCAGCCAGGGCCCCCCCCGGCATTGGGGGCTCCCGGCGCACCAGCGCCCGCAGCGCCTGTGGGAGAGGGATCAAGGGATCAGGAGGGATCCGGAGGGATACAAGGGATCTAGGGGGGATGTATTGGGGGATACAAGGGGTCTAGGGGAGGTCTGGGCTATCTCATGAGATGTAGTGGGCAGAGAAAGGAGCTGGGGGGGATCCAGGAGGATCTAGAGGGGCATCAGAGAGATCTAGAAGGGATCTGGGGGGATCTAGGAGGGACACAAGGCATCGGGGAGGAGGAATCCAGGCAGGCAATCTGAAGAGATCTAGGAGGGAAGCAGGGGACCTGGGTGGAATCCAGGAGATCTGGGGGGATCCAAGAGATCTGGAGGGATCCAGGTGATCAGGGGGCAACTAAGGGAGATCTAAGTGTGTGTGTGGGGGAGGCAGTGGTATTTAGAAGGGATAGAGGGGGTCTGGGAATGGGTTTAGGGTGGGTAGAGGGGAAATGGGGGCTCTAGGGGAGAATGAGGGGAGCCTGGGTGGATCTGGGAGGCATTTAACGGGATCTGGAAGGTTTGGGGGGGACATCACCTCCTCGCTGAGCTTATCGCCCTCCTCCTTCCTCCCGTTGACGCGGGCGACTTTGCGGAGCCCCTTCAGGGCCAGGTCGGGTCGCCCCGAAATCACCTGCCAGCGGGCTGACTCCACGAACAGCCTGGGAAGGAGGGGGGGGGGGGCGAGGGGTGAGACGGGGACCCCCACATCGTGCCCCAACACCTCCTCCCAGCCTCCCCTCCGCGCCCCCGTACCAGGAGTAGAGGAAGAAGAAGAAGAAGGGGAGGGAGACGACGAGCTGGAGCCAGCGCCAGTGGGGGAGGCCGAAGGCTGCGCCCGCCAGCACGAACTGGCCCAGGGTGTAGCAGTAGCCATTGATGGTGCCCACCACAGCACGTGCCTCCGTCGGGATCCACTCCATGCCTGGGGGTCACTGTCAGCATCTGGGCGCGCGGGTCCCTCCCATTGGTCAGCGGTGGTGGGACCGAACCCAGGCACCAGGAGCCCTCCCACGGGTCAATGGTGGTGGGGTTGGAAGCGGACACCAAGGTCTGTCCCATGGGTCAATGGTGGTGGGACCCAACCCGACCAACAAGGTCCCTCCCATTGGTCAGTGGTGGTGGGACCCAACCCAGACACCAGAATCCATCCCAAGGGTCAATGGTAGTAGGGTTGGAAGCGGACACCAAGGTCTGTCCCATGGGTGATGGGCTTGGAGCTGGGTTTGTGGGGCCCTCCGTGGGTCAGTGGTGGTGGAACCCAATGCAGACGCCAGGGTCCTTCCAATGGTCAATGGTAGTAGGGCTGGAACTGAACACCAAGGTCCTGCCCAGGGGTCAGTGGTGGTGGGACCCAACCTGGACACTAGAATCCATCCCAAGGGTCAATGGTAGTAGGGTTGGAAGTGGACACCAAGGTCTCTCCCATGGGTCAACAGTGGTGGGACCAAACCCAGATACCAGGGTCCCTCCCATGGGTCAATGGTGGTGGGGCCCAACCCACACCAGGCTCCCTCCCATGGGTGGCAGGACCCAACCCACACCAGGGTCCCCAGCTCACAGAGAGAAGCGGAGTTGAGGGACACGCCGGCCATGGCCAGGCCCCCCAGGAAGCGGCAGAGGCAGTAGATGACGAACGTGGGGGCGGCCGCAGTGCTGGCCCCCGCCACCCCCAGCTGCAGGTAGCACCAGGTGAGCAGCGCCCGGCGACCGAATCTGCTGGGACATGGCGCTGGGGGAACTGGGAGCACTGGGATGGGGCGTACAGGAGGCTGGGATGCTGATATGGGACACTGGGCACTGGGATTATGGTGCTTTGGGATGGGGACAAAGGGCACTGGGGATACTGGGATGGGGACGTGGGGCACTGGGATGGAGACAAGGGTCACTGGGATGGGGACATGGGGTACTGGAAGCACTGGGACAGGGACTTAGGGCACTGGGAAGACTGGAATAGGGAATATGGACACGGGATACTGGGATGAGAAACAGGGGGACACTGGGGGACAGAAGGAAGGAAGGCTGTCCCTGTGCATGCCCGTCCACCCTCCCCACTCCCAATTCCTCCCAGTTCCTCCCAGTGCAGCAGCAGGCCAGCCACATACTTGTCAGAGAGGACCCCGAAGAGGCCGGAGCCCAGGAGGATCCCGGCCATGTAGATGGACTGGGCCACCTGCCGCAGCCTCTTGGACTCGCACACCAGGTCCCACTGCCACCGGGGGGGGAAGGACACAGGGAAGGGGTCAAAGGACATCTGTGACCCCCCCCCACCCCCCATTGGCCACCGTCCGCCCCTCACCTCGGTGATGATGGTGTGGGCGAAGACGCCGTCACGATAGGTCCACCCATCATGGCACGGCTCGGTGGCCGCCCCGTTGGCTGTGCCATTGGCCGTGCCGTTGGCCTCCAAGAGGTGCCACTGGGGCTCCACATACCGGCGGCAGCGCTGGGGGCGGTGGTGGTCATCGGAGGGGATTGTGACAAAGAGGGGGACGTCCCCAACGCTGTCGTTGGCCACTTGCCGGGGCCGGCAGTGGTGCTCGGGGACGCCGGCAGTGAAGTTCTGCAGAAGGTTGTGGCTGGCCAGCATGAGCAGAGGCAGGGCCAGCGCGGCCACGTAGGTCACCTGGAAGCGTCCCATCCCGCCCAGGTGGGCCAGCAGCTCCACGAAGGTCATGGCGGGATGAGGGATGGAGCTGGGGGGCGTCCCTGGACCGGCTGGGGGTGGGAGGAGGCGAAAGGGTTGGAGGAAGGATGAAGAACATCTGAGGAACAGGCAAGGGGTTGCACGGAGGAAGGGGTGAAGGACAGGATGAGGGATAGAGGAGGCCATCCGAAGGGTGGTTTGGAGGAAGGGGTGAAGGCTGGATTGAAGGCTGGACCAAGGGATGGAGGAGGGACACCAGTGGGTGGTGTGGATGGTCACATCATAGATGGTGCTAAGGATGGGCCAAGGAATATCCAAGAGATGGTTTGGAGGAAGGGGCGAGGGACAGGTTGAAGACAGGACCAGGAGAAGGTGGAGGGGTGGTGAGGATGAAGGTCCAAAGGGCTGAAGGACAGCAGAGGACCAAAATGGGCCAAGGGGTGGACAGAAGGGTGGGCCAAGGGACGGACAGAAAGGTGTGCCAAGGGACAGCCCAACGGAAAGCCCAATGGAGGGACACGGGACAGGCAGAGGGATGGACCGAGGGGTGGTTGAGAAGATCAGGGGGAGAGACCAAGGGAGGATCATCTGCTGATTGGTCCATTGATCTACCAATCCATCCATCTATTGATCCGTCCATCTATTGATCAGTCTATTGCTTATCGATCTCTCTACTGGTCTACCAGTTGACCTGTCCATCTGGCAGCTGATCAGTCTGGTGATCTATCAGGCTCTCTGGTGATCAGTCTATCAATTGATCTATCAGTCTATCAGTTGCTCTATTGATCAATCAATATCAATTGATCAATCTATCAGTGTATCAATCTGTCAGCCACAACCAACTGGTGTCATTGTCTATCTCTCAAGCTCTATTGATCTATCAAGGTGTCTGTTGATCAGTCACTCTGTCAATTCATCAATCTATTGATCTATCAATCTGTAAATTCATCAATCTAACAATCTGATCAATTGATCTGCCCACTAATCTGCCAGCCTATTGATCACTGACTATTTATTTCTCGCTCTCGGCTCTGCTCCTTGCTGCTCTCCCTCCTCCTCCTCCCTCCCTGCCATGTTATCGATCAATCACTCAATTAATCGATCAATTTTATCACCCACCTGTCCTACCAGTGGCTCTGGCCCTCCAATGATGGCTCCCAATTGATTGATCGATTGATAGCTGGCTGCTGTTTCGCCCTCCTCCTTCTCTCTGCTGTTCCCTCGGTCTCTGGCTCGATCCGCCACCCACTGTCCCTCCGTCCGTCCCTCCGTCCCTCCCTCTGTCCGTCCCTCCCGCCCTCTGCCACTCCCATTCTCTTTCCCTGGCCTTCCTTCATCCCTCTGTCAATCAATCAATTGATTAATCAATGGCTTTAGCACCGGACCATGCCACCCATCGTCCCTCCAGCGGCTGTGTCCACCTGTCCCTCTGCCCATAGCTCATATCGACCCCTTATTCTGTCAAGTGATTGATCTATCTGCTGATCAGTCAATCTATTGGGCTGCATAGGTCCATTGATCGACCTGTTGATCTCCCCTTGTCTCTATTAATCAATCTGTTGGACTCCCTGTTGATCAGTCTCACTTTCTCTCGCTATTGATCTTTATATTTCTATTATCTATAATTTATCAAACATCAATTGGTCCATAATCTCCCTCTTTATTGATCAGTCTATCAGTATTTATGTTTCCATTGATCAACCCATTAGTCTATTGATCAATTTATTGATCTATAATTGATCTATTTGTCAATTAATTGAGATTTAATCCTTCTATTGTTCTGTCTGTCCTTCTCTGTAGATCTCTATCGATTGATCTACCCACCCATAATAAATCAATCAATGCATTGGGCTATAAAGTCTCATTCTATTGACAACTCTATTGGTCTCTATATTGCTATCGGTTGATCTTTTGAGCTATAATCTAGCTATTGATCAATCTATTGATCTCTCTATTGATCAAACTCTTGGCCTATAATCTCTCTATTGACCAATAGATTGACCTTAATTTCTATTTTGTCTCTCTATTGGTCAATCTATTGATCTCTCTTGATCAATCTGTTGAATGTAATCTGTCTATTGATCAATTTATAATCTTAATCTTTCCATCACTCACTCTATTGACCTATAATCTTCCTGTGGATCAGCCTCTTGGTATCTCTCTCCCTACTCATCAGTCCTGTGGGCTTTCATCTCTCTCAACGAGTCCATTGGTCTCTCCATCCCAATCAACATATTGATCTCTATCGACCCACTCACCTCTCTGTCACTCCAACTCCCTCCTGACCTCTTCCAGCACCGAACCCTGCTCCCAGATCCGGCCGCCAGCGGCTACGACCCCTTGGCCCTGTGGCTGCCCATGACCACATCCCCGTCCCTGTCCCCGATTCTATTTAAAGCCACCCCGGCCCCGGTTAACGTTTGACTTCCTCAGGGCCACATCCTGCTATGGGTCAGCAGAGCCGTTCATCAGGCGGAAACGCCGGCGCCAGTCGTGCCGATCCCTGTCTGGGGATGCCCATTGTCTCCTCGGGGACCTCCATCCTCTCCATTCTCTTCCTCACCAAGGAAGCCCCCAGCCCCAGCAGAGAGGGACCCCCTCAGTTCCTCCCCAGGCTTATTTTTGCCATCAATGGTGGTTGATTTGCCCTGGCAATTGGGGCAAAGTCCTGGGGTCTCTGAACCGGATCCGTGGGGGGGCCTCTTGGACCCCGGGGCAGGAGGGCAGCGGGAGGTAGCGAAGCGCGGCCGGGATGTGGGGAAGTGACTGGAGGCCAGGGGGGCCTGGCGGGGACGGGTCCGAGGGAGGGTACAGGGGAGGCAGGAGGCCCACATCCTCAGCACCTGGAGCAGAGGGTGCCTTGGGTTCTGGGAAAGTGAGTGCCTGGGTCATGGGGACACCTCGTTGCAAGGGGACACCATGGTTCTTGGGGACACCATGGTCCTTGGGGACAGCTGGGATTCTGGGGACACCCAGATCCTTAGGACAGATGGGTTCTTGGGGGACACCGTGTCCCTTGGGGACAGATGGGCTCTTGGTGACAGCTGGATTTTTGGGGACACCCTTGTTCTTGGAGACACCTTTGTGCTTGGGACAGCTAGGTTCTTGGGGACAGAGGGGTTTTTGGGGACACCCAAAATTTTGGGGCCATCCTGGTCCTTGGGGACAGCTGGGTTCTTGGGAACACATGAGTTCTTGGGGACAGAAGGATTCTTGGGGACACTCGGGTCCTTGGGGACCTCTGGGTCCTTGGGGACGCCCAGAGCTCTGGGGACCACCCAGGACCTTTGGGACACCCAGGTCCATGGGGACACTTTGGTCCTTGGGACATCTGGATCCCTGGGGACACTCCAGTCCTTGGGGACACCCCGGTCCTTGGGACAGCTGGGTCTTCCTGCACCCATCTGTGTTCCTCAGCCTCTCTTGAGGCTCCGGCCAGAGGGGAGGAGGGGATGGGGACAGGGATGCGATGCTGAGGCTGCGGGACCCAGCTGGGACCCGTGTTTGCCTTCGGGGCGGGACGGCCAGGCCAGGCAGGACCCCCGCGGCCGTGGGAAAACAACCCCCCCTCCGTCCCAAGCCTCCCACCGGCTGACCCGTTCCGCCCGCGTTTTGCATGATTTTGCTTTTATTTGTTTTCACTGTGGCACAGAAGAAAAAAAAAAAAAAAGCAACAAAAAAAACCATGAAGAGGAGGAGGAGGAGGGGGAGACATGGTCCCCCCCAACATGGAGAAAGGGGCACCCTGATGCCCGTGTCCCCTCCTTGGCTGTGGCCACTGCTGTCCCATTGCTCTTCTGGGGGATGCACCCCACCAGCTCCTTCCTCTGGGGGGTTGTGGCAAGGGTTGGGGGATTTGGGGGGATTGGGGGGGGTCCTGGGGTGGGTAGGGGAGGTGTTAGCAGGGCTCTGTGGTGCCCCCAAGTGTAGGGTCAGGCTGGGTGGGTTGGAGGGGGAGCTGCTGGGCTTCGTCTGCCCTGGTCCGGGTCCGGGTCCGGGTCCGGGTCCTGGGGAGCCAAGGAGGACGAGGTGAGGAGGGGGGAGGCCGGGTGGGTTTTCACGCTACTGTCCCCCCGCCCATCACGTCCAACCACCCCTTTTTTCCCACCCTCCACCCCACCCCGTCCTCCTCCCATCGTCCCGCCCACCGGTCCTCCCTCCCAGCCACGTGTCCCTCCCCAGCCTCCATCCCTCCCATCCCACCTGTCCTCCACCTCCTCCACGGTCTCGGGCAGGGCCATGTCCCGCGTCTCTGGCAGGAAGATGGCCACCAGTCCCGACAGCACGGGGGCTGCCCCATAGATGATGAAGGGCAGCACGGGGAAGACTTCACCCACCATCTTCACCAAGGGCGCCGTGATGCTGCCCAGTCGGGCCATGGTGTTGGCCAACCCCATGCCTGTCTGCCTGCGGGACGCAGAAAGGTGCTGAGGGACCACCCCTACGTGGTCACGGCCACCCCAGCAGCTCCTACAACCCGCACCCCGCTCCTTACCGAATCACGGTGGGGTAGAGCTCACCCGTGTAGAGGAAGACGCAGTTGAAGGAGGCGGCCAAGCAACCCTTCCCGAAGACAGCCATGGCGGTCCGGAGCGTCCGCAGCTCTGTGGGGACAAAGATGGGACTCCTGGGACTTGCTTAGACGTCAGTAGGTGGGGTTGGGTAGGGGAGGCGTGGTGTTGGAGACTGGAGACCCCGCCTGCCCCCACCAATTGGCCCCCAGCCCTCACCTCGTGGCACCAAGATGTTGGCCAAGATGGCCAAGCCAGCCAGGATGAGGGCGAGGGACTGGGTGAAGCGTCGCCCTATGAAGGTGATGGTGATGACGGAGACCAGCTTGGCTGGGAAGTCTACGGCCCCAAAGATGAGCTGGATCACGTAGATGTTGAAGTCAAAGTTTTGCAGGTCCATGGCCAGCCCGTAGTAGGCAAAGCTGGTGGAGAACCTGGGCCGGGAAGAGGTGAGGTGGGCAAATCTCACAAACAAAGAGGTTTGGGGTGGGCTGCGGGGGTTGCCCACCATGTCTTGGCCCATGGGATCCAGCCAGGGAATCTGTGCCCCTTCCTGAAGCATGTGAGCACCAAGAGGCCTCTGTTGACTTAGTCCTGTGCCGTGACTCAGTTTCCCTTTCCAATATGGACCCAGCTAAGATGTGTGGATGGGGAATAGAGTTTGAAGGGAGCAGATAGATCAACAAATGGGAGGACAGATGGACAACCATCCACTCACGTCCTCCAGTCTTACCACACGAAGCAGAGGCAGCAAGAGATGCGGCGCACAACAGGCGTCCGGACCAGGTCAAACACTGTGTGGTGGCTCCTCGATGAGGTCATCTCCTTCTGCATGTAGGACTTCAAGGCCTGGGAGGGGAAGAGAGGGCCTCTGGGGTGGGGATGGGGAGCTGAGGTTGCTTGTGGGGGCAAGGTGGAGGAGCAGAGGGGGAAACCAGGGTGGACAACCTCCCACCACCCTACAAAATACACCAGAGATGCCCTGGTCAGAACCTCTTACTTCTATGTCCAGCTTGTCCCCTTCCTCTTTCTTCCCATTTATCCTGGCCACTTTCTGGAGCTCCTTCAAGGCCTGCTGGGACTTCCCCACCATGACCATCCAGCGAGCTGACTCTGTTAACCACCTGGGGAGGAGAGGGAGGGCAGGCGCATCCCACAAGGATCACCCCTCTGTCCCTCTGACCCTTCCACCAGCGAGCCACCCCTTCATTCACCCATCCACCCAACCAACCATTCACCCAGCCAACCAGTCATCCACCCAATCATCTACTCATCCATGCACCCACCCACTCAACCCTGTGCCACCCATCAACGCAACCCTACATCCTCCTACCCATCCCTCCGGCTGTACCTCCATCCCTTCACCCTCTCCTCCTCACCATGAGTAGAGGAAGAAGCCGAAGAAGGGCAGCGACACCGTGAGCTGCAGCCACCGCCAATCAGGGACAGCGTAAGCGATGCCGGCCAGCAGGAACTGCCCGGTGGTGTAGCAGTAACCCATGAAGGTCCCCACAAGTGCCCGCGTGCGAGTGGGCATCCACTCCAGGGCTGCCGAGACACGCGCGTGTGACTTGGAGCAGGCTGGGAGGACAACCTGGGGACGGACGCCTTGGGGCGGGGTGGTGACCACGTACAGAGCGAGACGCTGTTGAGGACGATGCCGGAGAAGGCCATGCCCGTGAGGAAGCGGAAGAGGCAGTAGACGGTGAAAGTGGGGGCGAAGGAGGAGCACGTCCCCATGATGCCCATCTGCAGGTAGCACCAGGTGAGCAGCGACCGGCGGCCAAACCTGGCCAGGAGAAGGGGGTGAGGTGGCCCTCGTGATGCTGCCCCACCTCTCCACCCCCTAACCCCCCCCCCCCCCGGGACAAGGTGTCCCCCCCTCACCTGTCCGACAGGCCCCCAAAGACGATGCCGCCCACCAAGACGCCAGCCATGTAGAGTGATTGGGCCAACTGCCTCAAGCCCCGGGAGCTGCACACCAGATCCCACTGCCAAGGGGCAAGGATGTGAGGGTGGGAGAGGGATCGGGGGGGGACCCCCCCCCCCGCCTCTCTGCTGCCCCCCAGGACTGGCCACGGTGGCTGGTAGGGTTAATCCAACACCATGGCCAATAGCCACGGCAGCTGGTAGGGTGGATCGAACACAACAGTCAATGGAAAGAAATGCCAAGAAGGTGCCAATAAACATGGCCACCCTTCCCAGAATCCCCATAGTTGGAAGACACCTTCATGCGTTCATCCAGCCCCTTTTTGACCCTCTCTTGAGAGTCAAAACCAACTCCCTTATCCCTCCCTTTCTTGCGCCAGGTCTCTGCAGCATTGAGTGCCTCCACCAAGGGCTGAGCAAGGACGGTGCTCTAGTTGGAAGAAGCCAACATCATGATGGCAGCAGACCCTTCACCGGTGCCCCCCAGGTAGGAACCATGCCCACAAGCGGGTGAAACGTGCCACCAGCCCCAAATCCCCCCACCACCACTGCCTCCACCCTACCTCCGTGATGATGGTGCTGGTGAAGACGCTGCGGTCATAGGTCCAGCCGTCGTGGCAGGGCTCCGTCTCCAGCCAGCTGTCATTGGGGGCTGAGCCGTTGGCCTCCAGAAGCCACCACTGCGGCGTCACAAAGCGCCGGCACCGCTCGCCACGGGGGACCGAGACCCGCAGCAGGTCCTGGGGGTCGAGGCTGGTGGCATTGGCCTCCCAGCGGAGCCGGCAGCGGTGGTCGCTGGTGGCGGCCGTGAAGTTCTGCAGAAGATTGTGGCTGGCCATCATGAGGATGGGCACGGCCAGGAGGATGACCGAGGCCACCTGGAAGCGCCCCATGCCTCCCACATGCTCCAGGAGGTCGGCAAAAGCCATGCTGCCACCGCAAGCCCCTGGGAGCGCCCTGCGATGGCCACCCCAGCCATGCACACCCACCCACTGGTAGAGCCCCAAAAGGGATAGATTTCACCCCAGAAACTCTTCTCTCCCTCCTGCAGCGTTCACGCTCCACAAGAACCCAGGATGGTCTCCTATATAACCCAGCCAACGGTGGCTTTGGTTAACGTTTGACGTCCTTTTTCTGGTGGTTTTCCAAAGGGATAAGGCAAAGGCGGGTGGGGAAAATCCAGAAATCTGGGGCTGGCAGAAAATAATTCTCTTTTCCTTTTCTTTTTTTTTCTTTTTTTTTTTTTTTCTTCCCCTCAGGATTGATTTTCTGGGGGAGAAAGGCAGCTTTTGGAGAGGGGCAGGGTGAATCTGGGACCAACCTGCCTCACCTGGTGTACCCGAAGAGGTGGGCATCCTGGAGAGGGGGCTTCTGGCCCTGGCCAACGTGTGGCCTTCACCAGCACTGTCAGGTTAAATTTTAGCGATTCTTTTTTTGTGGTCAAAAGGGGACCAAAAGGTGCTGACGGAGGCGGCCCTGCTTGGGTCAGTGCCTTCTCCGCCTGGGGAGGCTGGGGGTTAATTTTTGATGGGATCAGGACCAAGGGACACGTCGGCACCAGGAGCAAGGGCCAGGTTGGCCCAGCAGGAAGTCGGGGAAGGGGCATGGTGGGAAAAGCCCCGTGGGTTGGTGGAAGGGGATGGGCTAGGATCTGGGGGGGGGGACCCATTCCTCGTGGGATTTGGGGGACCCCTCCACTGAGACAAGAGTTGGGTGGGTTCAACGTCATCAGGTGTCATCTTGTTGGAGGTGACCTCAAACATGGCACTTCTTGGGCATCATCTTCCTGGAGGAGACCTCAGTTGGGTTTCATCCGAGTGGAGGCAACCTCAGAAACTGGTCTGGGGTCTCATCATATTGGAGGTGACCTGGGGGACAAGGTTAGGTGGCGTCTTATTGAAGGTGACCCCCAACATGGTATCCTTTGGGTGTCATCCCAATGGAGACTCCCAACACTGTGTCCTTTGGGCGTCATCCCACTGGAGGTGACCTCAGGGACCAGGTTTCTGGAAGGCATCTTACTGGAGGTGACCTCGGGGACACTGCTTTTGGGCATCACCTTACTGGCAGTGACCTTGGACACGGTCATTGGGTGTCACCTCATTGGAGGTGGCCTCAGATAACACCAAGACACTGTCCCCTGGAAGAGCTCCTTTATTCCTCCGAGGACTTCCCCTGCCCCACACGGGGAAGCCACCTGACGTGGGGCACGCGGTGAATTCAAGCCCGTCCCCAAACCAGGGCTGCAGGAACCCGCCAGGAGCGCCGCCCCTATCCGGGTCCTTCAGGGCTCCTTCGGTGGGGCCTTGTCCTGGGGCTGCAGGGGGATCTTCTCTTTGAGGTTGGCTGTCTTCTTTTGCTTGGCCCTGGAGGGAGGCAGATGAGAGGTCAGCAGGAGGAGGGTCCATGGGGCATGGCAGGACCTTGTCCACCTGTCTGTCCAGCCATTCAGCCAATCACGTCACTCGTTCTTCTGCCAACATTCCCACCCAGTTGTCCATCCCCCAATTCATCCGTCTGTCCCTCCACCCCGTCCTCCTCCACTCTGGCTGTCCTCCAACCCACCTGTCCTCCAACATACCTTCCTGTCCTCTCCCATACCTGTCCATCCCCAAACCCTCCGATCCCCCTGCCTGTCTTCCTCCAATGCACACGTCCTCCAGTCCATCCATCTGTCCTCCTCCAATCCACCTGTCCACCCTCTTCACACATCCTCCAGTTGACCTGCTCGGCCTCCTCCAATCCACTCGGCCTCCAACCTACCCAGCCAACCTCCTCCAACCCACCCACCCTCAACCCCACCCATTCTCCTACCACCCCATCCCCCTGCCAGCCCACCCATCCATCTGTCCATCCATCCGTCCTCCTCCCGGCCCGTCTGTCCATCCCTCCCACCTGCTCTCCACCTCCTCAATGGTGTCGGGCAGCGGCGCATTGAGGGTCTCCGGCAGGAAGCCAGCCGCCACGGCCGCCACCACGGGGGCCACCCCATAGACGGCGGGGGGGAGGAAGGGGTAGTACTCATCCATCATCTTCACCAGCGGTGCCACGATGCCGCCCACCCGGGCCATGGTGCTGCCGAAGCCCAACCCGGTCTGCCTGCGGGCACCGTGTGGGTCAGCGTGGGGCAGGGACCCCCTAGGGGTGTCAATGAGCCCCATGGGGTGATGGGAAGAGTTGTATTTTTTTACCTGATGGGAGTGGGGTAAAGCTCGGTGGTGTAGAGGAAGACGCAGTTGAAGGAGGCGGAGAGGCAGCCCTTGCCAATGACGGCCAGTGCCGTGCGCACCGTCTGCAGCTCTGGGGCAGAGAGGGGCACGGGGTGGGCTCCGCGCTGGGCCGGGAGCCCCCCAGCCATGGGGCGGTGGTGGGGCGGGACACAGGATGGCATCTCGCCATCCTCGGAGCTATTCAAGAGCCTTCTGGGCCACCGGGTGCACTTTGGGTGGCCGATGGAGGCACCCGGGATCGCGTGCCATGGGTGGGCGGGTGGTTGGCAAGGTGGGGGGGCACCCAATTAAATATCTGGAGAAGGGCTGGAGGGGTGGACTCCACCCACCCCGCCATCACCCTGGGCCACCCACCTGTGGGGACAAAGATGTTGGCAATGATGACCAGCCCTGCGAAGAAGAGGGCCACCATGAGGGACACCCGCCGGCCGATGTAGCTGAGGGAGACGGTCACCACCACTTTGGCTGGGAAGTCGACGGCACCGAAAATCACCTGGATGAGGTAAATGCTGACGCCGAAGTTCTGCAGATCCATGGCCAGCCCATAGTACGAGAAACTGATGGAGAACCTGGAGAGGAGCAGGGAGACAGGCCTGTCAGAGGCCTGTAGGTGGGGTGACCTTCCCACCAGCCTGGGATGTCACTGCCGTGTGGGACAGGGGAGTCAGATGGAGAAGAGGGCTGTGCTATGGCTGGCTGGATGGCTTCATGGCTTGGCTGTCCATCCAACCATCATCCAACCATCCAACCATCATCCAACCATCCAACCATCCATCCAACCAACCAACCATCCATCCAACCAACCAACCATCCATCCATCCAACCAACCTTCCAACCATCCATCCAACCAACCTACCATCCACCCAACCTACCATCCATCCATCTCTACTCCACCTTATCCCCACCACACTTCCCCAACCCAGCCCGGCCCCACCAGACAATGGAGAGGCAGAAGAAGATGTGGCGGATGACCGGGGTCCGAACCAGGTCGGAGACGGTGTAGGAGGACTTCAGACCGGCCAACTCCTCCTTCATGTTGGACCTCAGGTTCTGGGAAGGGGGAAACCGGGAAAGGTGGGCGGGGGACAGGAAAACCAAGACCACTCTGGCTCAGAGCTCCCCCCGGTGGGGCCACAATACCTCCACCGTGATCTTCTCCCCTTCCTCCTTCTTCTTATTGAGCCTGGCCACCCGCTGCAGGACCTTCACGGCCCTCTCGGCCTTCCCCGAGAGCACCAGCCAACGAGCAGACTCAGCCAGCCACCTGTGGCCAGCAAGGGGGGGAAACTGAGGCACAAAGAGGGGCGAGGAGAGCTCCACATGTCCCCAGGGCCTCCCTGGTGGGACCCAGGTGTCCTACCAGGAGTAGAGGAGGAAGACAAAGAAGGGCACGGAGACGGTGAGCTGGAGCCAGCGCCAGTGGGGGACAGCGTAAGCCAGGCCGGCCAGCAGGATCTGGCCCAGGGTGTAGGCAAAGCCAGTGATGGCCACAGTGATGGCACGGTAGGGCGTGGGGATCCACTCCACCACTGCAAAGGACCATGGGGACAATGCTGACTTGGTGTCCCCTCTCTGTGAGCCTCCTTGTGCATGTGGCCACCCCCTCATGTCCAGATGTGTCTCCGTCACACGGTCCCGTGTGGCCTTCATGATGTCCCCACCAGTGACCACTGGGATGGCCCCATCAGCAGCTAGAGGAACATCTCCATCTATAGAGAGCAGGATGTCCCCCTCCTTGGCCATTGGGATGTCCCCAGCATGGCCATGTTGATGTCCCAATCCATGGCCATTGGGATGTCCCCACTATGGCCATCAGGTTGTCCCCATCCATGGCCATTGAGTTGTCCCCATCCATGGCCATCTGGACATCCCCATCCATGGCCATTGAGTTGTCCCCATCCATGGCCATTGGGTCATCCCTTCCATGGCCATCGGGACGTCCCTGCCACAGCTATCTCTGTCCCCGTCCCCTCACCCAGGCAGGCGATGCTGAGGCCGAAGCCGGAGAGGGCCATGCCTCCGGCGAAGCGGAAGACGCAGTAGGACGCGTAGTTGGGGGCGAAGGCCGTGCACGTCCCCATCACCCCCAGCTGCAGGTAGGACCACATCAGCATGGCCTTGCGCCCGAACCTGCAACAGGGAGGCACTGGGCGCCACCGGGGTCCACCAGGCAGTGGTCTGCCCGACGTCCAGGGGAGAAACTGAGGCACGGGGAGGGGTTGACTGCTGCCCTTACTTGTCTGAGAGGCCCCCCAGGACCAGGGCTCCCACCAGGACCCCAGCCATGTAGATGGATTGGGCCATCTGCCGGAGCTGCCGGTAGCTGCAGACCAGGTCCCACTGCAGGGACAGGGGTGGGGTGAGGCTGGTCTGGCCCTTCCCACCCCCCAAATGTCCTCCCCCCATTCCTCCCATTCGTCCTTCCATCCATCCATCCATCCACCTGTCCATCCGTCATCTCCAACCCTCATCATCCCTATAGGGTTGTCCCCTCCATCTCCATAGGGTTTCCTCCTCCATCCCCGCAAGGTTCCTCCTCCATCCCCATAGGGTTCGTCCTCCATCCCCATAGGGTTCTCCCTCTCCCTTCCTTCATCTCCACCCCCGTGCCCCCATCCCCACCTTGGAGATGATGGAGGCCACATCCTCCCACCCTCCATTCTCCCCCCGTCCCCTTGTCCCCGTCCCCACCTCATTGACGATGGTGGCCACGTAGATGCTGAGGTCGTAGTCCCAGCCGTCGTGGCAGGGCTCAGTGGGCCGGGGGCCGCTGCTGCCGTTGGGTGTGGCCGAGGCCACGTAGCGCCAGCAGGAGCCCAGGGTGGCTTCAGAGGGGCCCAGGGTGCCGTTAGACCACCCCAGGGTGGCCTCAGAAGGCCCCAGGGTGTCATTGGAAGACCCAAGGGTGGCCTCAGGAGGAACACGGGTGCCATCGGGGGACTCCGGAGTGCCATCAAATGTGACGTGGGTGGCACTGGGGACGTGGGTGCCATCGGGGGACCCCATGGTACCATCTGGGGACCTCAGGATGGTGTTGGAGGACCTCCAAGTGCCATTGGAGGACCTTGAGGTGCCATCAGGGGACCTTGGGATGGCGTTGGAGGACCTCAAGGTGCCATTGGAAGACCTCAAGGTGCCACCAGGAGACCTGATGGTGGCACCGGGCGGCCCCGGTGTGGCACTGGGGAGGCTGGGGGTGGCACCGGGACTGCGGGTGGCAGCGGGGGTGGCGCTGGGGATGCGGCAGCGGTGCGGGGGGACGGCGGCGGTGAAGTTCTGCAGGAGGTTGTGGCTGGCCATGAGCAGGATGGGCACCGACAGCAGCACCGTCTGCAGCACCTGGAAGCGTCCCAGCCCCCCGACTTGCGCCAGCACCGCCCCGAACGGCATCGTGGGGGGGGGGGGCGGGGGCACACGGGGACACCGGCACCCACGGGGACACCGCCGGACACAGGGACACTGCTGGACACGGGGAACGGCGTCAGTCACGGGGACACTGGTGGACATGGGGACACCAACACCCACGGAGACACCAGCACCAATGGGGACCCATGGGGACACCAGAACCCACGGGGACATGGGGACACCAGCACCCACGGGGACATGGGGAACATCACGTATGGGGACACCAGTGGACATGGGGACACCAGCACCCATGGGGACAGTGGCACCCACGGGGACAGTGGCACCCATGAGGAACGACATCACTCATGGGGTCACCTGAGGACATGGGGACACCAGCACCCACGGGGACACCAGCACCCATGGGGACATGGGGACACCAGCAGACATGGGGACACTGGGATGGGGACTGAGGACGCATGGTTGGGGACAAAAGCATGGGGATGGGGACACGGGTGGGACACGGGGCAAACATGGGGACAGGGACTGTGTTGGCATGGGGAGGGGACACGGGGCAGACACGAGGACGAGGACTGCAGGGCCACGGCAGGGGGACATGGTGACCACCAGTGACACAGCTGGGGACAGGGACGGTGTCACCACTTGCGTCACCCGCCCCCCAGCCCTCCCGCTGTCCCCCTCCTCTCCCTGATGTCCCCAAGCGTGCCCTGGTCCCGTGTCCCCTCCCCGCTGTCCCTGTCCCCGCTCCGGCTCCCTGGGGACGGGGACATCCGGCCAGCTGTGCCTGCCGTGTCCCCAAGGTGAAGGGTCCCTGTCCCCTCCCCGATGTCCCCAGTGGGTCCTGGCCCTGTGTCCCCTGGTCCTGTGGCACCCCGTGTCCCCTCCCAACGTCCCCACCCCCCTCAATGTCCCAAAGCCACCCCCGTGTCCCCTCTGATGTCCCCAGTGTCCCCTGGCCCCCATCCCCTCCTCAACACCCACAGGGCCTCCGCGTCCCAGTTCCGATGTCCCCAACCCCTCCTTGATGTCCCCAACCTGTCCCATGCCCCCTCTTGGATGTCCCCAACCCGTCCCCATTCCCTCTGATGTCCCCAACCTGTCCCCATCCCCTTAAATGTCCCCAACCTGTCCCATGTCCCCTCCCTGATGTCTCCAACCTGTCCCCATTCCTTCCCTGATGTCCCCCACCTGTCCCCAACCCCTCCTTGATGTCCCCAACCTGTCCCATGCCCCCTCCCCGATGTCCCCCACCTGTGCCCAACCCCTCCTTGATGTCCCCAACCTGTCCCATGCCCCCTTCCCTATGTACCCAACCCCTCCCCAATGCCCCCAACCTGTCCCCAACCCCTCCCCGATGTCCCCAACCTGTCCCCATCCCCTTGCAATGTCCCCAACCTGTACCATGCCCCCTCCCCAACGTCCCCAACCTGTCCCCATCCCCTCCCCAATGTCCCCAACCCCTCCCCGATGTCCCCCACCTGTCCCCAACCCCTCCTTGATGTCCCCAACCTGTTCCATGCCCCCTCCCCAATGTCCCCAACCTGTCCCCATCCCCTCCCCAATGTCCCCAACCCCTCCCTGATGTCCCCAACCTGTCCCCAACCCCTCCCAGATGTCCCCAACCTGTCCCACGTCCCCCCGCCGGCCGTACCTGGGCTCTGCGGGGTGACGTCCCCGTCCCCGGGGTCCCCCCGGCTGCCGGCCCCGTTATATAAGGCGAAAAGCGGCTCTTTTGGTTAAAGTGTCACCGGGATTAGGCCGGGGGCGGGGGCAGATTCCAGCGCCGCAGGCGCCGGGGGGCCGCCAGGGTCCGTCCGCCCGCCGGCCCCATATGTGCCCGGAGGGGCCTATAGGCACCCTATAGATCCCCGCAGCCCCTATACGTCCCCAGAGACACCTGCTGCGCCCCACAGACCCTCCCGGGGGCCCCACGCCCCTATAGGTCCCCAAAAGCTGCTCCCAAATGCCCCATGGGCCCCCGGAGGCACCTGACAGCCTCCTTTATGCGCCCCCCACCCCCTCCCCCCCCGTGCCCTGTGGGCCCCTATGGATTCCCCAGCAGCCCCTATAGCTCCGTACAGCTCCCCCGAAGGACCCCCGTCACCCCTCTGAAGTTTTCTACGGGACCCTACAGAACACCGATAACGCCACATGGAGCCATTGCAGCCCCCCCCCCGACCCCGACCCCCTGTGGGCCCCTACAGCTCCCTATGGATCCTTTACGGGCCACTGCAGCCCCCTCAAACCCCGCTACGAGTCTGTCTGAACTCTCTATAGACCCCATAAGGGCTCCTATAGACCCTTATAGACCCCTACAGACCCCTTTATGGGCTCCCATACGCCCTTACACATGGCTATATGTCGTACACACCCCTACAGACCCTCTACCAGCTCCTGTAGACCTTTACAGTCTATAAGCTCTTATAGACCCCTATAGATACCTGCAGCTTCACTGTAAATCCTCTACAACCCCCTGTGACCATATACAGACCCCTATAGCCCATTGTAAATGCCCATAGACCCACTATGGCTCCTATAGAGCCTTATAGACCTCAGCAGACCATCTTATGGGCTCCTATAGGCCCCCATATATCCTCTGTGGGTTCCTATAGGGCCTCGCAGAGCCCCTATGGGCTCCTATAGGGCCTCGTAGATCCCCTAAGGCCTGCTATAGGGGCTCGTAGATCCCCTATGGGCTCTTATAGGCCCTCGCAGATCCCCTATGGGCTTCTATAGAGCCTTGTAGATCCCCTATGGGCTCCTATAGGCCTTCACAGATCATCTGTGGGTTCCTATAGGCCCTCATAGACCCCCTATGGGCTCCTCTAGGGCCCCGTAGAACCCCTATGGGCTCCTATAGGGCCTCGTAGAGACCCTACGGGCTCCTATAGGGCCCCTAGAGACCCCCATTGCCCTTTAAAGCCCCTCCTGCCCCCCCCATAGGCTCCCCGGGTCCCTTATAGAATTTCTGTAGCCCCCTATAGGGCTCTCGGGGGGGGTCTCTGCTGCTCTCTGGTGGCCGCGGCCCCGCACGGCAGCACCCGGGGGGGGGGGGGGGGGGGGGCCTGGGGACCCCCAGGTGACGGGGGGGGGTGGGGTGGGGGGGGGGTGGGGGGAGGCATGGGGACACCGAGGGGACCCCGGGGGGGTTGGGGGGGGACCCCCCCGAGGGACGTAAAGACGCCGCCTCCGCGCTGCCCCTATGGAAACGGGAACATTTATTGAGCCGATACAAAAACCCCCCAGAATCGTTAAAAGTCGCCAACGGCCCCCAAAACCAACCCCTCCCCCCCCCCCCAGAAAAAGGGTCACGGGGACGGCGCAGCCCCCCCCCCCCCATGCACTTTTGGGGGGGGGGCTCCCAGTGCTCCCAGTACACGCCCCCAAGCCAAACTGGTGCGATTCCCCCCCCGGCCCCAAAACGGCCCCAAATCCGGGGGGGGGGGACGCTAAGAGTCGTAATCTTCATCCTCCTCCTCCTCCTCCGGGGCGCGGGGGGGGCCTGGAGCCGGCGGGAGCCCCCCTGGAAGCCCCCCCGGGAGCCCTGGGACCGGGGGGGGGGGCCCAGCGGTGCGAAGGGCACCCCGGGGCTGCGGGAAGGGGGTGTCAGGGGGGGGGCTGGCGGCCCCAAAAAGGGACCTCAGTGTCCCCGCGTGTCCCCCCCCAGCCCTAAAAGAGCCCTGCATCCCCCCCCCCCCGACCCCAAAAGGGAGTCCAGCATCCCAGTGTCACCCCCCCCAAAAAATCCCAATCCCATTGTGTGCCCCCCACCCCAAAATAATTTGGGGTTCCCAATGTCCCTGCCCCCCCCCCACCCCAAAGGGACCCTGCCATCACCCCCCACCCTAAAAAGCACCCCAAAATCCAGGTGCCCCCCGCCACCCCCCCCCACCACCCAAAAAGAAACCCCCGTGCCCCCCACCCTAAAAAGGTCCCCAGCGTCCTGGTGACCCCCCAAAGAGACCCAGGTGTCGTCCCCCCCCCCCCCCCCCAGATACCCCAAATGTCATCCCCCCCCTTGGTACCTGGCGAAATTGAGGGGGGGCCGTGCGGGGGGGGGCTGCGGGGTCTCCTCCTCTGCGTCGCTGTCACTGTCCTCCGAGTCCTCCTTTTTTTTTTGGGGGGGGGGGGGGACGGGGACACAAGGGTCACAGCAAGGGGATGCGTCCCTGCCCCCCCCCCTCCGAACCCAAAAACCCAGGTCCCCCTCCCCTATAACCCTCCTGGGGTCCCAGCGCCCCTCAAATGGGTCCCAGCGCCCCCCCCAGGGGTCCCAGCACCCCCCCCGGGGGTGTCCCCCCCCGCCATGTCCCCACCTCCTGCTCCGAGTCCGTCCCCGACTGTTTGGGGTCTTTGCCCTTGGCTCCGGGACCCCCGTTCTTCCGCCCCGTACCCGGGCGCCGGCCTCTGCGGGGGGGGGGGGGAAGGGCGGGGGGGGTCACCAACACCCCCGTTAGGGTCACCGACGTCCAGGCAGCCCCCCTACCCTAAAATCCCCCCGGGCCCCCCCCCCCCAGAATCCCCCTGAGACCCCCCAAATCCCCCCAGACCCCACTGTCTGAGTTAAGGAGCCCCCAGCCCCCCCCCCCCCCAAATCCCCCACAAGCCCCCCCAGTGCCCAAGGACCCTCTCCACAGCCCCCCCCCCCCCAAATCCAGGACCCCCAAATTTAGGGCTGAGACCCCACAACCCGCCAGTGATGCGCCCCCCCCCCCACTGGAACTCCCAGACCCCAAGGGACCCCAGCACCCAGGATTTAGGGGACCCCCCCCACAAGAATTTAGGGCCCCCCCAAGGACTTAGGCCCCCCCCCAAGAATTTAGGGGGCACCCCAAAGGATTTAGGGACCTCCCCAAGGATTTAAGGGACCCCCAGGGATTTAGGGACACCCCCAGGGATTTGGGGGACCCCCCGAAGGACTTAGGGACCCCCCCCAAGGATTTAGGGGGCACCCCAAAGGATTTAGGGGACCCTCCAGGATTTACGGGACACCCCCCCCCCAAGAATTTAGGGCCCCCCAAAGACTTAGGGACCTCCCCCGAAGGACTTAGGGGGCACCCCAAAGGATTTAGGGGACCCTCCAGGATTTACGGGACACCCCCCCCCCAAGAATTTAGGGCCCCCCAAAGACTTAGGGACCTCCCCCGAAGGACTTAGGGGGCACCCCAAAGGATTTAGGGGACCCTCAAGGATTTACGGGACACCCCCCCACAAGAATTTAGGGCCCCCCAAGGACTTAGGAACTCCCCCCCAAGAACTTAGGAAGCACCCCAAAGGATTTAGGGGACCTGCAGGGATTTAGGGACCCCCCAAGGATTTAGGGAACCCCCCCCAGGACTTACGGGGCACCCCCAAGGATTTAAGGACCCCCCATCCAAGAATTTAGGGACCCTTCCCACGACTTAGGAACCCCCCCAAGGATTTAGGGTGCACCCCAAAGGATTTAGGGGACCCCCCCGGGATTTAGGGAGCCCCCCTCCGTGGGATTTAGGGGTCACCCCAAAGGATTTACGGACCTTTCCCAGGACTTAGGAACGCCCCCAAGGATTTAGGGGACCCCCAGGGATTTAGGAGACCCCCCCAGGGATTTAGGAACCCCCCCCTAGGATTTAGGGGGCACCCCAAAGGATTTAGGGGACCCCCAGGGATTTAGGGGATTTAGGGGGCACCCCCCCCCACCCCCACCGGGATTTGGGGGACCCTCCAGGATTTAGGGGACCCCCCCCAAGGACTTAGGGACGCCCCCCCAAGAATTTAGGGGGCACCCCAAAGGATTTAGGGGACCCCCAGGGATTTAGGGACCCCCCCAAGGATTTAGGGACCCCCCCCAAGGGATTTGGGGGACCCCCCCGGGGATTTGGGGGACCCCCCCGTACCTGCGGGGCGCCCGCTCGCCCTCGCCGTGGGGCTCGTCGCCCTCGCCCTGCATGTCGGGCACGGCGGCCACCAGGTCCTTGAGGAAGTCGAACTGCTGCTCCAGCTCGATGCACTGCTTCCTGGGGGCGGGGCCTCAGCAGGACACGCCCCCAAACGGGGGGGGGGGGTACAAGCCCCGCCCCCCGCCCCAGGCCACACCCCCCCGGCAACAAGCCCCGCCTCCCACCCCCCCTGACCCGCAGGGGCTGGGGGGGGGGAGTGGGGAAACTGAGGCACGGGGCAGGGGGGGGAAGGGGACGGGAGCGCTGGGTGTCAGCGGCACCGGCACCCAGGGGACCTTGGGGACACCTCAACGGCACCCTGGGGATGTTGGGGACACGTTCTCGGCGCCCAGGGGACCTTGGGGACACCTCAACAGCACCCTGGGGACACCTCAATGGCACCCTGGGGACCTTGGGGACATCTCCCCAGCACCCTGGGGACACCTCAATGGTACCCTGGGGACCTTGGGGACACCTCCTTGGCACCCAAGGGACCTTGGGGACACGTTCTCGGCACCCAGGGGACCTTGGGTACACCTCAACGGCACCCTGGGGACTTTGGGGACACGTTCTCAGCACCCAGGGGACCTTGGGGACACCTCAATGGCACCCTGGGGACATTGGGGACACGTCCTCAGCACCCTGGGGACTTTGGGGACACCTCAACAGCACCCTGGGGACACCTCAATGGCACCCTGGGGACGTTGGGGACACCTCAATGGCACCCTGGGGACCTTGGGGACACGTCCTTGGCACCCTGGGGACCTTGGGGACACCTCAAGGGCACCTTGGGGACGTTGGGGACACCTCAAGGGCACCCTGGGGACCTTGGGGACACCTCAACAGCACCCTGGGGACACCTCAACAGCACCCAAGGGACCTTGGGGACACCTCAATGGCACTCTGGGGACGTTGGGGACACCTCCCTGGCACCCAGGGGACCTTGGGAACACCTCAACAGCACCCTGGGGACATCTCCCCAGCACCCTGGGGACACCTCAACAGCACCCAAGGGACCTTGAGAACATGTCCCCAGCACCCAGGGGACCCCGGGGACACCAAGGGGACATCGGGGACATGTCCCAAGCACCCAGGAGACCTCGGGGACACCCAGGGGACCCCGGGGACATGTCCCCAGCACCCAGGGGACCTCAGGGACCCTCAGGGGACCCCCAGGGACCCTTGGGGACACCCAGGGGCCCCCAGGGACAGCCGTGGACTCCCAGGGGACCTTGGGGACACCCAGGGGACCTTGGGAACACCCAGGGGACCTCGGGGACCCCAGGGGACCCCCAGGGGACCTCAGGGACACCCAGGGGACCTCAGGAACACCCAGGGACACCCAAGGGACCCCGGGGACATCCAGGGGACACCCATGGAACCCCAGGGGACCTTGGGGACAGCCCGGGGACCTTGGGGACACTCACAGGTGCGAGGTGGTCATGGTCTTGGCGTTGCGGGACTGGGTGACGTGGCACGCCTTGCGCAGCAGCGACTCCAGGAAGAGCTCCAGCGCCCGCGCTGCCCCGCTAAGGACCCCAAAAAGGGGACACGGGGGGACACGGGGGGACAGGGCCACCTCCCCCCCCCCACCCCCGGGGGGGTCCTGGTGGCCTGGGGGTGGCCTGTCCCATGGCGGGGGGAATGGGGATGGGAAGGGGACCGAGACGGGACACCGCTGGGCAAAGAGGGGACGGGGGTGGGGGTGGCACCATGGGGGACAGGGAGGGGACAGGGAGGGCACACAATGGGGGCACAGTGGGGACATGGAGGGGACACCATTGGGGCACAATCGGGACGGGGAGGGGACACAATGGGGACACAACAGGGACACGGACGGGACTCAGTGGGGACACCATGGGGACAGGGAGGGGACAAGGAGGGGACACCATGGGGACACCACGGGGATCGGGAGGGGACACTGTGGGGACAGGGAGGGGACTCAATGGGGACACCACGGGGACGGGGAGGGGACACGATGGGGGCACATTGGGGACACGGAGGGGACACAAGGGGGACATTGAGGAGACGCCATAGGGACATGGAAGGGGACACAACTGGGGTGAGAAGGGGACACAGAGGGGACGCAACGGGGACACAGAGAGGACGTGGAGGGGACACAATGGGGACATCATGGGGACACGTTGGGGACACAGAGGGGACAAAGAAGGAACATGGAGGGGGCTCAATGGGGACACCATGGGTATGGGGAGGGGACTCAGTGGGGACGCCACAGGGATGGGGAGGGGACACAACAGGGACAAGGAGGAGACTCAGTGGGGACACCGTGGGGACGAGGAGGGGACTCAATAGGGACATCACGGGCATGGGGAGGGGACACCATGGGGACAGGGAGGGGACACCGTAGGGACACCACGGGGATGGAGAGGGGACACCGTGGGGACAAGGAGGGGACAAGGAGGGGACACTGTGGGGACACCACGGGGATGGGGAGGGGACACCGTGGGGTCACCATGGGGACCCCGAGGGGACCGCGGAGGATACAGATGATGACGGGGACGGCGGCCGCCACCTTCCCGATCTCCTCGTCCGTCTGCATGATCTTCTTGATCCGCGCCTGGGGACCGCAGGGGACACTGAGGCACGGCCCCGCCCCCCGAGCCAGGCCCCGCCCCCCCGAGCCAGGCCCCGCCCCCCCGAGCCAGGCCCCGCCCCCCAAACCCACGGCCCCTCCCCTCCCCGAGGCAAGAAGCCCACACCCGGTGGGCCGGGCCCCGCCCCCCGGAAAACCACGCCCACCACCCCGCTGACCACGCCCCCGCCCCCCCCCCGCCGAGGAAACCACGCCCCGCCCCCTCCGGCCAGGCCCCGCCCACCAGACCACACCCCCTCCCCCGAAGCCACGCCCCTCCCGAGGCCTGTTGCTAGGGGCCCACCTGTCCGCTCCCCCCCCGTTGCCATGGCACCCCCGTTGCCGTGACGCCCGGTTGCCGCGGAGACCCGTTGTCATGGCAACCGCCCTCCCCGCTTCCTCCAGGCCCCGCTTCCCCTCCCGGAGCCGGTTCCGGGCCCGGAGCCCACCACAGCGACCCCGGGACCCCCTCAGGGCCCCGGTTCTCCCCTCCCAGCCCCGGTTCCCCCCCCCTCAGGACCCCGGTTCCCCCCTCAGGACCCCGGTTCCCCCCTCAAGGCCCCGGACGCCCCTCAAAGCCCCGGTTCCCCCCCCCTTCCAGGCCCCGTTCCCGGCCCGGTTCCCGGTTCCCGGCCCCGCTGACCGGCGGGAAGCGCGCGTTGTATTTCTTCTTCTTGCTCGGCATCGCCGCCGCTTGCCGCCGCCGCCGCCCCGCCCCCCGCCGGGCCCCGGCCCCGCTGGGCCCCGCTGGGCCGCTCCCGCTCCCACCGCCGGGCCCCGCTCCGCTGCGGCCTGCGCGCCCCGCCCCTTCCGCCGTTAGCCCCGCCCCTTCCGGCGCCGGGCGTTAGGCCGTTCTCCCCTCAGCGGCGAAGCCACGCCCCCTAGCCCCCTCCAGCAAGCCACGCCCCCTCTCTAGACCACGCCCCCTCGCGGCGGCACGCCCATCACTCAGACCACGCCCCCCGCGCAAGGCCACGCCCCCTCCCTCAGAGCCCCCCCCCCCCCCCCCCCGCTGTCAATCAAGCGAGCCCGGCGCTGGCATTGGGCCGTTTATTTCGGGGAGGGGAGGGGTTAAAAAGGGGCGGGGGGGGGGGTCGGGGGGGTTTTGGGGTCCCCCCCCCCCCGCCCTAAGGCACTTTTTAGAGAGGGGAGGGGCCGTGCTCGCGCGGGGGAGGGGCGGCCCCCCCCCCCCCGGGGCTCTCCCAGTGAGCCCCAGTGGCCTCCCAGTAGCTCCCAGTTCCAGCCCAGTCAGGCCCAGTAGCTCCCAGTTACCCCCAGCAGCTCCCAGTTGCCCTCCAGCCCCCCCCCCAGTTGCCCCCAGTAGCCCTTGAAGCTGCTCCAGTCCCTCCCAGTAACACTTTAAGCCCCCCCCAGTTGCTCCCAGTAACCTGTCAAGCCCCCCCGCTTACTCCCAGTGACTCCCAGCAGTCAAGGCCCCCCAGTAGCTCCCAGTAGCCCTTTAACCTCCTCCCAGTTGCTCCAAGTAGCCCTCTAAGCACCCCCAGTTCCTCCCAGTAACAGTTTAACCCCCATCCCAGTTGCTCCCATATCCCTCTAAGTCCCTCCAGTAGCTCCCAGTAGCCCTTTAAGCCCCCCAGTTCCTCCCAGTAGCCCTTGAAGCTGCTCCAGTCCCTCCCAGTAACACTTTAAGCCCCCCCCAGTTGCTCCCAGTAACCTGTCAAGCCCCCCCGCTTACTCCCAGTGACTCCCAGCAGTCAAGGCCCCCCAGTAGCTCCCAGTAGCCCTTTAACCTCCTCCCAGTTGCTCCAAGTAGCCCTCTAAGCACCCCCAGTTCCTCCCAGTAACAGTTTAACCCCCATCCCAGTTGCTCCCATATCCCTCTAAGTCCCTCCAGTAGCTCCCAGTAGCCCTTTAAGCCCCCCAGTTCCTCCCAGTAGCCCTTGAAGCTGCTCCAGTCCCTCCCAGTAACACTTTAAGCCCCCCCCAGTTGCTCCCAGTAACCAGTCAAGCCCCCCCAGTTGCTCCCAGTATCCCTTTAAGCCCCCCCAGCAGCCCTTTAACCCCCTCCCAGTTGCTCCCAGTGACTCCCAGTTGCCCCCGGCCGCCCTTCACCCCCCCCCCCAGCTGCTCCCCGCACCCCCCCCCCGCCCTCCCAGTCCCTCCCAGTGCCTCCCAGTTAGGTGGAAGGGAACTGGCTGAGGAAGGCGCTGAAGTCCAGGTCCCCCAGGGAGGGCAGCGAGTCCTCGGCGGGCGGGGGGGGCCCCCCCAAATCCGGGGGGGGGGGCAGATCCGGGGGGGGTGCCCCCCCCGGGGGGGGCCGGGGGGGGGCTGGCTCTGCACCAGCCGGGTGATGGCTTCGGGGTAGGACAGCAGCATGGCGGGGGGGGCGCCCCCCCCCGACGGAGGGGGGGGTCCCCGAAACCCGCTGGGAGGGGGGGGAGCTCCCCGAACCCCCCGCCCCCGGCGGCGGCGGCGGCGCCGGTGCCGGGGGGGGGCTCGGGGGGGCCCAGCAGGCGCTGGAGCTCGGCGGCGTCGATGGTGTCGAAGGGGGGGTCGTCCAGCAGCGCCCCTAAATCCAGGGGGGGGGGCGCCCCCCCCGGATCGGGGCCGCCCCCGCCCCCCATTTCGGCGCCGGGGGCTGGGGGGGGGCCCGGCCCCCCCTCGTCGAACTGCAGCTGCAGCAGGGCCTCGGCCAGGGGCTCCGGGGCTGCGGCGGGGGGGGGCACCCCGAAAGGGAAGAGGGGGGCGGGGGCGGCCCCCAGCGGGGGGAGAGCTGGGGGGGCAAGGGGGGGGGCATAAGTATGGGGGGGGGGCTCGGATGTGCCCCCCCCATCTCTTTTTGACCCCCCCCCCCACTCCTTTGCCCCCCCAGGACTCCCATTTCCACCCCCAGACCCCCCCCTTTGCCCCCCCCCCCATATCCACCCCCAGACCCCCCTTTGCCCCCCCATATCCACCCCCAGACCCCCCCCTTTGCCCCCCCATTAAATCCCCTCATTTGCCCCCCCCAGCCCCCCCCGTTTCCGCCCCCATACCCCCCCTTTGCTGCCCCCAAACCCCATTAGCCCCCCCCATTTACCCCCCCCCCCAAAACTCACCCATGCTGGGGGGGGGCTGGGGGGCCTGGGGGGGCCGGGAGGGCACGGCGATGCGCCGGGGGGGCCGCGGCTCCGAGGGCTCCAGGCCTTTTGGGGGGGGGGGGGGGGGGGCGGACAGGAGGGGTATCAGCAACAGCGTCAGGACCCCAAATAGCCCCGAGAACCCAATACCCCCCCAGGAACCCCCAAAACCCGCCAGGACCCCAAATACCCCCCCTGAAACAACACCCCCCCCCCCCGACCCCAAATACCCCCCAGGAACCCCAAATGCCCCCCCAGTACCCCAAAACACAGCCCCGGACCCCAAATACCTCCCCAGTAACCCCAAAACACCCCCAGGACCACCCCCCCCCCCAGGACCCCAAACACCCCCCGAGGAACCCCAAAACACCCCCTAGGACCCCAAATACCCCCCCAGGACTCCCAAATGACCCCCAGGACCCCAAATA
Source organism: Anser cygnoides (assembly GCF_040182565.1). Classification (NCBI taxonomy): domain Eukaryota; kingdom Metazoa; phylum Chordata; class Aves; order Anseriformes; family Anatidae; genus Anser; species Anser cygnoides. The sequence continues at coordinate 4,777,094 of NC_089911.1, forward strand.
CCCCCCCAACACCACAAATACCCCCCCAACACCACAAATACCCCATAAAGTAACCCCAATAACCCCCTTGACACCCCAAGCCCCCCCCAAGACCCCCATAGCCCCCTGTAGGTACCCAACACCCCCAAAAACCCCGTTAACCCCCCGGTGCCTCCAACACCCCCTTAGCACCCCCAAATATCCCCCTTCGCACCCCAAATCCCCCCATCGGTGGGGGAGGGACCCAGATTTGCCCCCCCCCCAAGACCCCAATTCCCCCCCAGGGACCCCATAAAGGGCTGTGGGACCCCCACCCCATATATCCCCCCCCCCCCACCCCGGGACCCCACAACCTGGCAGCGGCGCCCGCTGGACGAAGGCGCGGAACGTCTCCCGCGTGCGCTTGCGCTTCTCCTCGATGCACTGCAGGTCCCCTGCGCCCAGTCCCCACCAGTACGTCCCAGTAAGAACCAGTCACCACCCCCACGACCCCCTAGACCCCTCCCCCACCCCCCCAACAAGCCCTGGTGACCCCCGAAATCCCGGTGACCCCAAATGTATCTATGACCCCAAATGCACCAGTGACGCCAAATGGGGCACTGATGCTCCCAGCAACAACCAGTTGCTCTCCCAGTAGCTCCCAGTAAGTCCCAGTCACACCAGTAAAACCAAGAGAGGGGCAGGGGGTCCCCAAAGGGTCCCCAAAGGGTTGGGGGGGCTGGAGACCTCCCTGGGAACCCCATAACCACATTGGGGACCCCTTGGGGACCCCATAACCACGTTGAGGACCCCGTGGGGACACCAGGGTTGGGTTGAAGACCCCACAACCATGTTGGGGACCCCATAACCACGGTGGGGACCCCCTCGGGGACATCAGGGTTGGGCTGAAGACCCCATAACCACGTTGGGGACCCCTTGGGGACCCCACAACCATGGTGGGGAACCCTTGGGGACATCAAGGTTGGGTTGAGGACCCCATAACCACACTGGGGACCCCATAACCATGTTGGGGACCCTTTGGAGGCCCCATAACCACATTGGGGCCACCACCACCACCTTGAGGACCCTTTGGGGACCCCAGAACCATATTGGGGTCACCACCACCACCTTGGGGACCCTATAGGGACCCCATAACCACGTTGGGGCCACCAACCACCACAACCGCGTCACCAAACCCCTTAAATCCCACCCGACGCCCCCGTTGGCGACCGCGCTGTTGGGTTGGGGTGGGCTATGGGGTGTAGGGTGGGTATAGGGCGTAGGGTGGGTGTAGGGTGGGTATAGGGTAGGTATAGTGTGTAGGATGGGTGTAGAGTGGGTGTAGGGGCGTAGGGTGGGTGTAGGATTGATATAGGGTGTAGGATGGGTGTAGGATGGGTGTAGGATGGGTGTAGAGTGCGTATAGAGTAGGTTTAGGGACGTATAGTGGGTATAGGATGTAGGGTGGGTGTAGGGTGTAGAGTGGGTATAGCGTGTAGGGTGTAGAATGGATATAGGACGTAGGGTGGGTGTAGGGTGGGTATAGGGTGTAGTGTGGGTGGAGGGTGGATATAGGGTAGAGACTGGGTATAGGGTGGGTGTAGGTTGGGTATAGGGTGTGTACAGGATGTAGTGCAGGTGTAGGGTGCATATAGGGTGTAGGGTGGGTATAGGGTGGGTATATAGTGTGTATAGGGTGTAGGGTGGGTGTAGGGTGGATATGGGATGTAGGGTAGGGTATAGAGTGTATGGGGTGTATAAGATGTAGGGTGGATATAGGGTGTAGGGTGGATAGACGGTGTAGAGTGTATATAGGATGTAGAATAAGTATAGGATGTAATGATATAAAACGGGTATAGGATGCGAGGTGGATATAGAATGTACAATAGGTATAGAATGTAGGGTGGATATAGCGTGTAAAATGAATATGGAATGTAGGAAGGATATAGGGCGTAGTATGGGTATAGGGTGTAGAGTGGATATAGGATGCAGGCTGGGTACAGGCGTAGGATGGGTATAGAGTGTAGGGTGGATATAGGACGTAGGGTGGGTATAGGGTGTAGGATGGGTATAGGATGTAGGGTGGGTATAGGGCGTAGGCTGGGTATAGGTTGTACGATGGGTATACAGTGTAGGGTGGGTATAGAGTGTAGGGTGGATATAGGACGTAGGGTGGGTATAGGGTGTAGGGTGGGTATAGGGTGTAGGACTGGTATAGGATGTAGGGTGGATATAGCGTGTACGCTGGGTATAGTGTGTAGGCTGGGTATAGGGTGCAGGGTGTAGTATGGGTATAGAGTATATGATGAATATAGGGTGTAGGGTGAATATAGGGTGTATATAGGGTGTAGGATGGATATAGGATATAGGGTGGATATAGGGCGTAGGGTGGGTATAGGGTGTAGGATCGGTATAGGATGTAGGGTGGATATAGCGTGTAGGCTGGGTATAGGATGGAGGGTGGGTATAGGGTGTAAAATGGGTATAGGACGTAGGGTGGGTATAGGGTGTAGGGTGTAGGATGTAGGGTGGATATAGGGCGTAGATTGGTTATAGGGTGTAGGATCAGTATAGGATGTAGGGTGGATATAGCGTGTATGCTGGGTATGGGGTGTAGGGTGGGTATAGGGTGCAGGGTGTAGTATGGGTATACAGTATAGGATGAATATAGGAAGTAGGGTGAATATAAGGTGTAGGGTGGATATAGGGTGTAGGATGGGTATAGGATATAGGGTGGATATAGGGTGTAGGGTGGATATAGGGTGTAGGGTGGGGATAGGATGTAGGGTGGATATAGGGTGTAGGGTGGATATAGGGCATAGGGTGGGTATAGGGTGTAGGATTGGTATAGGATGTAGGGTGGATATAGCGTGTAGGCTGGGTATAGGATGGAGGGCGGGTATAGGGTGTAAAATGGGTATAGGACGTAGGGTGGGTATAGGCTGTAGGGTGTAGGGTGGAGATAGGGCGTAGAGTGGGTATAGGGTGTAGGATCGGTATAGGATGTAGAGTGGATATAGTATGTATGCTAGGTATGGGGTGTAGGGTGGTATAAGGTGCAGGTTGTAGTATGGGTATACAGTATAAGATGAATATACGATGTAGGGTAAATATGGGGTGTAGGGTGGATATGGGATATAGAGTGGATATAGGGTGCAGGGTGGATATAGGGTGTAGGGTGGATACAGGGTGTAGGGTGAATATAGGGTGTAGGGTGGATACAGGGTGTAGGGTGAATATAGGGTGTAGCATGAATATAGAGTGTAGGGTGTGTATCGGGTGTAGTATGGGTATAGAGTATAGGCTGGATATAGGATGTAGGGCGAATATATGATGTAGGATGGATATAGTGTGTAGGGCGGGCACAGGGCGGGCGTAGGGAGCATATAGGATCTGGGGCTCGCGGGGGGGGCGCCGTACCCTGGTGCGGGAGGTAGCGGAAGTCGAGGGGGGAGCGCTGGCGGTCGGAGGGGCGCTGCAGCTGCATGCGCACGGTGACGGGCTGGCGCAGCGCGCGCTCGCGGAAGGGCGGCGTGCGGAAGACGATGGCCACCTGCCGGTGCACGTCGGCCGCCGCGAAGCTGCCCTTGGCCTCCCAGCCCTCGGCGCGGAACAGCACCTCGATGTCCTCTGCGGGGCGACAGCGGGGTTTTCCTGGGGTGCTTATAGGGTTTTTGGGGGTTCGCGGGGGGGGGGGTTTGGTTTTTTAACATTTTTTAATACGTATTTTTGTCAGTCTTGGGGGTTTCTTTGAGGGTTTTGGGGTATTTTGGGGGGGTTGTTTTTTTAAGGGGGGGTTTGGGGGTGTTGTTTTTAGGGTTTGGGGGTTTTCTTATAGGGTTTGGGGATTTTCAGGGGGATTTGTTTTTTTTTATCTTTTTTTTTTAATTAATTTTTGTAACTTTGGGGTTTTCTTCGAGGGTTTTGGGGCATTCTGTTTTTTTTTTTTTGGGGGGGATTTGGGGGTACTATTTTTAGGGTTTTGGGGTTCTCTTATAGGGTTTTGGGATTTACGGGGGGGATTTGTTTTCTTTTTATATTTTTTTAAATTTATTTTTGTAAGTGTTGGGGTTTTGGGGTATTTTTTTTTTTTTTTTTTTTAGGAGGGTTTGGGGGTATTGTTTTTAGGATTTTGGGGTTTTCTTATAGGGTTTTGGGATTTTCGGGGGGTTTTGTTTTTTTAAACATTTTTTTAATACGTATTTTTGTAAGTTCTAGGGTTTTCTTTGAGGGTTTTGTTTTTTTTTGGGGGGGGGAGGGTTGGGGGTCTTGTTTTTAGGGTTTTTGGATTTTCTTATAGGGTTTTGGGGTTTTCGGGGATATATATTTTTTAACTTTTTTAAATATATTTTTGTAAGTTTTGGGGTTTTCTTCTAGTGTTTTGGGTTATTTGGGAGGGTTTTTTTTTTTTTTTTTTTAGGGGGGAGGTTGAGGGTTTTGGTTTTAGGGTTTGGGGCTTTTCTTTTAGGATTTTTTTTTAGGGTTTCACTTAATTTTTTTGGGGGGGATGGTTTTGGCTTGTTTGGGGGTTTTGTTTTTAGGATTTTGGGGTCTTTTTTAGGGTTTTGTGGTTTCCTTTTAGGGTTTTGGTTTTTTTTGGTGTTTTTTTGGCTTTTTTTTGGGGGGTGGGGTTTTATTTTTAGGGTTTTGGGGGCTATTTCGTGGGGAACTTTGGAGTTTTATTTCAGTTTGGGGTTTACTTTTTTTTTTTTTAGGGTTTTGGGCTTGTTTTTTGTTTGGGGGGTGGGCATACCGACCTTTCTGGACCTTGTCGCAGAGCAGGAAGATCTCGTCGCCCCCCGGCAGCTCCCCGAGTTGCGGTTCACCCGGCAGATGCGCAGCTCGGCCGTGCTGGGGGCACCTGGGGACAGGGGGAGGATTTGGGGTGACGTGGGGTGACACGGGGTCACACAGGGTCACATGGGGGTCACACAGATTTGTATAGGGTGACACGAGGACGTGGGGAGTTATGCGGGGTGATATGGGGTCATGGAGGGTAGCGCGGGGGTTATAGGGTGATATGGGGTCACGCAGGGTGGCATGGGGGGCACACGGGGTCATATAGAGTGATATGAGGTCACGCAGGGTGATATGGGGTCACACAGGGTCACATGGGGTCATATAGGGTGATGTGGGGTCACACGGGTCATATAGGGTGATATAGGGTCATGCAGGGTCACATAGGGTGATATGGGGTCACATAGGGTCACATGGGGTCATATAGGGTGATATGGGGTCACACAGGGTCACATGGGGTCATATAGGGTGTTATGGGGTCACACAGGGTCACATGGGGTCATATAGGGTGAAATGGGGTCACACAGGGTCACATGAGGTCATATAGGGTGTTACGGGGTCATGCAGGGTGGCAGGGGGGTCACATGCGAAGCCTCGCATGGCTTTAGCACGTTTTGGTCTGTTTTAGCGCGTTTTTGGCACGTTTTCGTCTCCCAACAAAAAAGTGAAACATTTTAAGATGTTTTTGGCACCTAACGTGCTTTTTAGCATGTTTTTGGCATGTTTTGGTGTCACAGCAAAACTCTGACGTATTCTAACATACTTCTGGTATAATTTAGCATGTTTTTATCATGCATTTAGCATGTTTTTAGCATGTTTTACTGTCTTAATAAAATTTTCATGTGTTTGAATGCGTTCTAGGCGTGACCTAGTGTGCTCTTGGTGTGTTTTAGCGTATTTTGGGCATGTTTTTGGTGTGTTTTTGACATATTTTAACACCTCAACAAAACTTTCACGTTTATTAGTACGTTCTTGGCATGACAGCATGTTTTTTGGTGGCATGTTTTGGCATGCTTTGGGCACGTTTTAGCATCTCAGCAGAATTTTCATGTATTTTAGTATGTTATTGGCATGACCTAACATGTTTTTGTCATGTTTTAAGCATGTTTTCTGCATGTTTCAGTGTCTCAGCAGAAATTTTAATGTATTTTAGTATGTTATCGGCATGACCTAACATGTTTTTGTCATGTTTTAGGCATGTTTTCTGCATGTTTCAGTGTCTCAACAGAAATTTGCATGTATTTTGGTATGTTCTTGGCATGACTTAACATGTTTTTGTCATGTTTTGTCATGTTTCAGGCATGTTTTCTGCATGTTTCAGTGTCTCAGCAGAATTTTTATGTATTTTTGTATGTTCTTGGCATGACCTAACGTGATTTTGTCATGTTTTGGCTTTTTTTAGTGTGTTTTGGCATGTTTTGATGCGTCTTGGCATGTTTTTGGCCTGTTCTGGGTGTGTTTTTGCATATTTTTGGCACGTTTTTGCATATTTTCGGCATGTTTTTGGCGTGTTTTCGGTGCGGGACTCACGGTTATCGTAGATGGGCTGGGAGAGGACGGGGGCAGCGGGTGCAGCCCCCTGGGCCGCGCACCCACACCTGGAAGCAGAGCCGCACCGCGCTCAGGTCGTACTCGCCACCGCGCTCCTCCGCCGGCACTGCCGCGCACCAGTAAGAACCAGTCACCACCAGTAACCACCAGTCACCCCTGCCGCTGTCCCCCTGGCTGCTGGCTGAGCCCTCCCAGTGCTCCCAGTAACCTCTCGGGGCTTCCAGTAAGCTCCCAGTAAGCTCCCACAGTTCCCAGTAACCTCCCACTGCTCCCAGTAAGCTCCTAGTGCTCCTACTGATCCCTCCTAGTCCTCCCAGTACCCTCCCAGTAACTCCCAGGACCCTCAGCACCCCTCCCAGTAACCCTTAGTATACCTCCCAGTGCTTCCCAGTAGCCCCCATAGCTTCCCGGAACTGTCAGCACCACTATCAGTAACCCCCAGTATAGCTCCCAGTGCTTCCCAGTAGCCCCCAATGCCTCCCAGTAACCCCCAGTACCCTCAGAACCCCTCTCAGTAACCCCCAGTATACCTCCCAGTGCTTCCCAGTAGCCCCCGATGCCCCCCAGACCACCCCAGCAACCCCCAGCTCCCCACCAACCCCCCGCCCAGTAACCCCCAGCGCCTCCCAGTAACCTCCCCAGCGCCTCCCAGTGCTCCCAGTACCGTTGAAGGGGTTGTTGTTGGTGCGGATGCGCTCGGCCACGGCTGCCTCCAGCTCTCGTTTTTTCACGCACTGGATGCCCAGGTTCTGGAAACTGCCCGGGGGCTCAGCACGACCCCCCCCCCCCCCAGACACCCTCCCCCAAAATTTTAGGACCTCCCCAAATCCCCAGGGACTCCCCAACCCCCCTGGGACATCCCCAAGACCCCAGAACCCCCCCCCCAAAAAAAACAACCCTCAGGGATCCCTTCAAGACTCTGAAATTCCTCCAAGAACCCCTGGGACCCTCCCATTACCTGCGCCCCCCCCCCAAAATTGAGACGCCCCCAAAAAATTGGGTCCCCTCCCCAAACCCCAAGAATCCCCCAGACCCCTGGGACCCCCCCAGAACCCTGGAGACCCCCCAGAACCCCCCAAATCACCTTGGACCCCCTAGATCTCCCCATCACCCCTTACCTGTAGCCCCCAAACCCCAGAACCCCCCAAATCCTGGGGGACGCCCCCCCAACCCCATTACCTCCGCCTTTAGACCCCCCACTGCCCCCCAAGTCCCCCCAAAAACCCTAAAGACCCCTGCGCCCCCACCAACCCCCCCCCAAACCCAACAGGGGACCCCCAGAGATGGCTTTCGGGAGGGGGTCCCCCGGTTCGGGGGTGGGTTCCTCGTTTTAGGGTGGGGTTCCCCGGTTTGGGGGGAGTCCCCGGTTTGGGGGGGGGTCCCGTGGCCCCCCTACCTGTGGACGCTGCGCTCGGGGGCCAGCTCGGCCTCGTAGAAGCCGTCGTGGCAGTCGCGCCCCACCAGCTCGTGGGGGTGGGGGCGGTGGGGGGGTCCTTGGTCACCAGCGACACCCGCACGCGGCCCGGGCCCCGGTAGTTGTTCACCTGTGGGGGGGGGGGGGGCACGTTGGGGGCTTACTGGGAGGGACTGGGAGGGACTGGGAGGGTGCTGGAGGGGGTCTGGGGGTGCTCGGGGTTGCTGGGGGGATTGGGGGGTTACCGGGGGCTATTGGGGTGGATTGGGGGCTCTGGGGGTGTACTGGGGGGTACTGGGGAGTTACTGGGAGGGCATTGGGGGGTTACTGGGGTGTATTGGGGTGGACTGGGGGGTATTGGGGTGTACTGGAAGGTTACTGGGGGGTACTGGGGAGTTACTGGGAGGGCATTGGGGGGTTACTGGGGTGTATTGGGGGTTACTGGGGGGTAGTGGGGTGTATGGGGGGTACTGGGGGGCTATTGGGATGGATTGGGGGGTTACTGGGGGGCTACTGGGGTGGATTGGGGGCTCTGGGTGGCTACTGGGGTGTACTGGGAGGTACTGGGGGTTACTGGAGGGTGCTGGGAGGCTATTGGTGGGTACTGGGCGGTTACTGGGGGCCTACTGGGGTGGATTGGGGGCTCTGGGGGTGTACTGGGAGGTTACTGGGGGGTACTTGGGAGTTACTGGGAGGGCATTGGGGGGTTACCCCAGGAGGGACACTGGGGTGGGATCAGGGGGGATTCCCAGCTCCTAACGGCCTGTACTGGTCTGTACTGGTCTGTACTGGTTTGTACTGGTCTGTACTGGGGACTCACGCGGATGGTGGGGTGGGTGCGGGTGCTGTCGGTGCTGTGCTCCCCGGGGATGCTCCCGGCCGAGCGCCCCTCGCACTTGTAGCGGAAGCGCATCCCCCGCTGCTTCGGCTGCTCCAGGATCTCCACCGAGGGGCGCCCCCACCTCTACCCGGGGCGGGGGGGGGCAACGCGTCACCCCCGGGACCCCCCTCAAACCTCAAGGGACCCCCCCAAACCCCAGAGATCCCCCCAAAAACCCTCAGGGACCCCCGATTCCCCCCCAGAGACCCCAAAACCCAACCGGGGACCCCCCAAAAATCCCCCCCCTGAGGCCCCCCCTCCCAAAATCCCCCCCCCAAGGACCCCAATTTCTCCCCCTCCCCCCATGAGACCCCCCCACAGGGACCCCAATTTCCCCTGGGACCCCAAATTCCACCCCCAAAGCCCCCCTCCCCCAGGGACCCCAATCCCCCCCCCAAAGATCCCCCCAAAGGCCCCCCAAACCCCCCAGAGACCCCATTTCCCCCAGAGACCCCCCAAAGCCCCCTCCCACCTCCCCCGGGACCCCCAAACCCCTGGGACCCCCCCCAACCCCGTGACCCCCCCAAGACCCCCCCAAATTCCCCTGGGACCCCCCCCAAAAAGCCCCCCCCCCCAAGCTCACCCTGCTGGCCCCAGTCCGGCAGGAAGAACGGCAGATCTGGGGGGGGGGGGGGGGGGAGTGGGCGGGGCTTCGTGAGGGGCGGGGCCCAAACCCCGCGCCCTCATTGGACGAGGCGCGGTGACCCCGCCCCCGCCCAGTTAGGCTTCCGCCCCGTTAACCCTGGAACCTACTGAGGGCGCCCCCAAGAAGCCCAAATTGCCCCCGTTAACCCTAAAACCTACTGATTCTGCCCCAAAATCCACCCCCGACACCCCGTTAACCCTGGAACCTACTGATTAAGCCCCAAAACCATCCCAAACCCCCCCATGTTAACCCTGGAACCTACTGATTACACCCCCAAAACCACCCCAAACCCCTCTGCTAACCCTGGAACCTACTGACGACATCCTAAAGCCCCCCAAACCCCCCGTTAACCCTGAAACGTACTGACGACGCCCCCAAATATCCCGTCATCCTTGGAACCTACTGATTACACTCCAAAATCAGCCCCAAATATCCCCTTAACCCTGTAACCTTCTGATTACACCCCAAAACCACCCCAAACCACCTCTGGTAACCCTGGAACCTACTGTCAACACCATAAAAGTCCCCCAACCCCCCCCCCCATTAACTCTGGAACCTACTGATTACGCCCCAAAACCACCCCAACCCCCCCCCCCGTTAACCCTGAAACCTACTGACGATGCCCCCAAATATCCCGTTATCCCTGGAACCTACTGATTACATTCCAAAATCACCCCCAATCCCCAATTAACCCTGGAACCTACTGATGACGCCCCCAAGCCACCCCCGAACCCCACCGTTAACCGTGGAACCTACTGATTAAGCCCCCAAACCCCCCAAAACCCACCATCTTAACCCTGGAACCTACTGTATATGCCCCAAAACCATCCCAAACCCCTCTGTTAACCCTAGAACCTACTGACGACACCCTAAAACCCCCAAAACCCCCCGTTAACCCTGAAACCTACTGACGACGCCCCCAAATATCCTGTTATCCCTAGAACCTACTGATTACACCCCAAAATCAGCCCCAAATATCCCGTTATCCTTGGAACCTACTGATTGCACCCCAAAACCACCCCCAAATATCCCCTTTACCCTGGAACCTACTGATTACACCACAAAACCACCCCAAAACCCTTCTGTTAACCCTGGAACCTACTGACGACGCCCCCAAGTATCCCATTATCCCTGGAAGCTACTGATTACACCCCAAAACCACCCCAGAACCCCCTCTGTTATCCCTGGAACCTACTGATTACATTCCAAAATCACCCCCAATCCCCAATTAACCCTGGAACCAACTGATGACCCCCCAAACCACCCCCAAACCCCACCGTTAACCGTGGAACCTACTGATTACGCCCCCAAACCCCCCAACACCCACCATCTTAACCCTGGAACCTACTGTTTATGCCCCAAAACCACCCCAAATCCCTCTGTTAACCCTAGAACCTACTGACGACACCCTAAACCCCCCCCAAAACCCCCGTTAACCCTGAAACCTACTGATGACACCCCCGTTAACCCTGAAATCTACTGATTACACCCCAAAGTCAGCCCCAAATATCCCGTTATCCATGGAACCTACTGATTACACCCCAAAACCATCCCAAACCCCTCTGTTAACCCTAGAACCTACTGACGACACTCTAAACCCCCCCAAGCCCCCCGTTAACCCTGAAACCTACTGACGACGCCCCCAAATATCCCGTTAACCCTGGAACCTACTGATTACACCCCAAAATCAGCCCCAAATATCCCGTTATCCCTAGAACCTACTGATTACGCCCCCAAACCACCCCAACCCCACCCCGTTAACCCTGGAGCCTACTGACGGGCCCCCAAATGACGTCACCGGGGTTCTCCTCCTTCCCCCCCGTGACGTCACGCCTCCCGGGGCACTCCCCCTCCCCCCCCCGGGGAGGGGGGGGCGCTCACCGGTCTCCATGACGACGGCCGGGAAGGGGGGGGAGGGGCGGGGGGCCGGGGCGGGGCGGGGCGGGGCCGGACGCGATTGCGATCGCGGCTCCGCCGCCGCCGCCGGTGCCGCGCGGCCGCTCCCGGAAGTGGTGCCGCCCCCACGTGACCCGGAAACGGTTCTCTAGACCAACCGGAAGGGGCGGGGCTTCCCCCCCCCCTCCAGCCAGAGGCCCGGAAGCGGCGGCCGGCACCCGGAAGCGGCGGCCGGGAGATGGCGGAGGCGGTGAGCGGGGCGCGGGGGGTGCTGGGAAGGGGCGGGGGGAACCGGGGAGGGTCCCGGGGGAGGGTTTCGGGGGGTCCCGGGGCTCTCCGGGCACCCCCCGGTGACGGCGGCCCCTTTAGGCCGAGGTGTCGGAGGGCTGCCGCCTGCCCGTGCTGCGCCGCAACCAGGACAACGAGGACGAGTGGCGTGAGCGGGGCGGGGCTTCCGGGAGGGGGAGGGGCTTCCGGGATTGGGCGGGGCATCCGGGAGGGGGGCGGGGTTTAAGGGAGGGGGCGGGGTTTGGGGAGGGGCAGGACGCGAAGGGAGGGGCTGGGGGCTGGAGAGGGAGTGGGCGGGGCTTGGGAGAGGGGGGCGGGGCTTGGAGGGAGTGGGCGGGGCTTGGGGAAAGGGGCAGGGCAGGGCCCTGGAAGGGGAGGGCTGGGAAAGGAGGGGCTTGGGGGGAGTGGGCGGGGCTTGGGGGGAGTGGGCGGGGCTTGGGGGGAATGGGCGGGGCTTGGGGGAGGGGGCGGGGCTTAGAGGGAGGGGCAGAGTCGGGCCCTTGGTGGGGGGGCTGTGAAAGGGGGGCTTGGAGGGGGTGGGCGGGGCTTGGAGGGTGGGCGTGGCCCGGAGGGAAGGGGGTGTGGCCTAGGGGGAGGGGCGTGGCCAGGAGGTGGGGTGGGTCCCATGGGGGGGTCGGGGCACGGGGGGGGGGGGGGGGGGGGGCAAAGCCTCAGGGTCACTGGGGGGATGCCACCACCTGGGGGGGGGGGGGGCGACATCACCGGGGGGCGTGACGTCACCGGAGGGTGCGTGACGTCACCGGAGGGGTCACGGGGGGGTGTGACGTCACGGGGAGGGGTGACCCCCCCCCCCCCCCCCGCCCGCAGCGCTGGCCGAGATCCTGAGCGTGAAGGACATCAGCGGGCGGCGCCTGTTCTACGTGCACTACATCGACTGTGAGTGGGGGCACGGGGCGGGGCGGGGGTGGGGACACACACAGGGGACACCGATGTCACCCAGTGTCCCCCCCCGACCCCCCAAACCCCAGTCAACAAGCGCCTGGACGAATGGGTGACCCCCGAGCGCCTGGACCTGCAGCGGGTGCAGGGACCCCGCAAGGAGGCCAAGACCCCCACCAAGAACGGGCTGCCCGGCTCCCGGCCCGGTTCCCCCGAACGCGACCCGGTGAGGGGACACCGGGGGACGTCGGCGGGGACATCATCGGGGAGGTCCCGCGGGGGGTGGGGGGGGCACCCGGCACGGGACGTGGCCCTGGGGGTGGGGGGGGGACAGGTAGAGAGGATAGGGGCCGCTACGGGGACGAGGGATGGCCCCGTGTGGGGTTGGGGGGGGCTGGGGACACCCCGAGGACAAGGGGCGGCCCCACGGGGGACGGCAGGGACGAGGAACGCCGTGGGGACGAGGGACGGTCGCTTGGGGGGGGTTGCTGGGGATGGGAGGGGGCAGCCCCAAAAGGCGTTACGGGGACGGGCGACGCGGGGGGGGTCAAAGGACAGCGCTTTGCGGGGTTAATGGGGCCAGGGGACAGCGTGGAGACAAGGGGCGGCGAGGACGGGGGGGGACAACTTCACGGGGCGCTTTGGGGACGAGGGGCAGCCCCGCGTGGGGTGGGGGGTTGGGGACGGGGGGACGCCGCGGGGACGAGGGACGTCCCGGCCGTAGAACGACCCCAAAAAAGGGATGACGGGGGACAAGGGAACGGCCCCATGGGGACAAGGGGACACCGGGGACAGGGGGAGCCCAAGGGGGCGGGGGACAGCCCCAAAAGGGGGGACAGCCCCAAAGGGGGGACAGCCCCAAAACGGGGACAGCCCCAAAACGGGGACAGCCCCCAACCCCACAGGGGACACCCGGAGCCATCGGGGGGCACGTCCCCAGACCCGTTGGGGACCCCCTGCCCCCCCCCCCCGGGTCCAGCGGGGGCCACTGGGTGCTGTCGGGGACCCCCCAGAGCCAGGGGACGTCCCCAAACCCGCAGGGACCAGCCCCAAACCCCGCGGGGGACCCACCCCGAAAAGCCACCCCGAAACCATTTGGGGGCCCTCGGGGACATCCCGGGGGGGACCCTGGGGACACCCCGTGGGGCTGGGGGGAGGGGGGGGAAGGGAAAAATGGGGGGTGGGGTGGGGGAGGAACCCGCTGGGGACCCCAGGAGCCTTTTGGGGTTGATCCGGCCCCTCCCGGGGAAATCAGGGAGGGGGCCGGCCCTTTTGTCCCCAAAGCCACGTTGGGGGGGGACACCCCCCCCCCCATGTCCCCACTTCCCCCGCCTTCCCCCCCCCCCCCTAAATGCCTCCTCTTCCTCCCGGCGCAGAGGAAGAGCCTGGAGCTGCCGGCGGCCCCCGCCAGCGGGAAGAGCCTGCCGGGGCCACCGGGGCCACCGGGTTTGGGGTCGGGGCCGGTGCCCCTCACCCTCCGCTTCCACCTGCCCCAGGAGAACGCGGCCGAGCCCCCCCGGCCCCCCGCCCGGCGCCCAGCGCCCCACGGTAACCCCGGCCCCGAGCGACCCCCAAAAACGGCCCCCAAAACAACCCCAAAAACGGCCCCAAAAACAGCCCCAAAAACGGCCCCAAAGCGACCCCAAAAGCCGGCCCCGGCCCCAGCCCCCCAGCGCTGCATGGCCCCCCCCATCCCCAGCGGGTTCGTTGTCCCCCCCACCCCGCACCCCAAATCGTGGCGAGGTGGCCCCGTGTCCCCAGCGGGTCCCCAGCGGGGTTTTTTGGGTTTTTTTTTTTAAGTCCCTGCCCCCATGGGGTTTTGGCTGCAGGGGGGTCCCCGCTGTCCCCTTTTGGGGTCCCCGGTGTCCCCAGTGGGTCCCTGTCCCCCTTTGGGTCCCCGTCCCCTTTTGGGGTTGTTCCTGTCCCCAAGGGGTCCCCGTCCCCATTAGGGTCCTGTCCCTGTCCCCTTGGGGCTGGGACCATACTGGGACCACTGGGTGCGGAGGGGGGCTGCTGGGGTGATACTGGGAGCACTGGGGCGGGATTGGGGATCAGGGGGACAGCCCCAGGAGGGGGGCAGCGGCCCCAAAGCGCTGCTTACTGGTCCCCGTACCTGGGACTGGGAGGGACTGGGAGGAACTGGGAGGGACTGGGAGCCGCTGTCCCCACAGAAGCGTAAGGTGGAAGTGGTGTCACCGGCCACCCCCGTCCCCGCCGCCACCGAGACCTCGCAGGCCTCCGTCTTCCCCCAGGTGAGCCCAGTAACACCAGTAACCCCCCAGTAACACCAGCAACCCCCAGTAATGCCAGTAATGCCCCCAGGAACGCCAGTAACCCCCCAGTAACACCAGTAACCCCCCAGTAACACCAGTAGTGGCTCAGCACCACCGATACCTCCTCAGTAAACCTTTATTGGCATCGGGTCCGCCTGGTGATTTCCCAGTAACACCAGTAACTGCCCAGTAACTTCTCAGTAACCCCAGGAACTTCCCAGTAACACCCCAGTAACGTCCCACTTTTTGCCAGTAAAGCCCCCATCCGCTCTTAAATTCATTAGTTACCCATTAAAACCAGTAGCTGGCCAGTATAACCAGTAAGAGTTCAGCAGCACCCTCCCAGTAATAACTTCTTGACCCCAGTATCGCCCAGTAAAACCAGTAGCTGCCCAGTAAACCCGGTAAAACCCTATTAACACCACTACCATGCAGCAATACCCATCCACTCTTTACCAGTATACCCCAGTATACCCCAGTAAACCCAGTAAAACCCTATTAACGGAGTTACCACGCAGCAGTACCCGTCCAGTTCTTCACCAGTATCCCCCAGTAAAACCAGTAACTGCCCAGTAAAACCCTATTAACGCCACTACCACACAGCAGCGCCCACCCAGTCCTCACCAGTATCCCTCAGTAAAACCAGTAACCGCCCAGTAAAACCCCATTAACACTACTATAGTCCCTGCCCAGTCTTCCCAGTAACCCTGCCTGCATCCTCCCAGTAACTCGACTGGGAGCTTGGGGAGGAGGGCCCAGTCCCTGGGGGGCGGCATCCTGGATTTTTGGGGTTACTGGGGGCGGGTCCATGACCCTTGGGGGGGGATTTTGGGGGGGTGTCTGTGGTCGGGGGGTCCCTGGGGGGGTCTCTGGTTATGGGGGGTCCTCTGGTGGTTGGGGGGGTCCTATGGTTATGGGGGGGTCCTGTGGCGCTTGGGGGGTCGGGGGGTCCTATGGTTATGGGGGGGTCTCTGGGTATGAGGGGGGTCGCCAGGTATGGGGCGGGTCTCTGGGTATGGAGGGGGGTCACAGTGTTTTTGGGGGGGTCTCCGGGTATTGGGGGGGGGTCACAGTGTTTTTGGGGGGGGGTCTCTGGGTATGGGGGGAGTCTCACAGTGTTTTTTTAGGAGTGGTCTCTGGATATGGGGGGGTCCTATGGTTATGGGGGGTGCCTCTGGATATGGGGGGGGGGCTCAAGGTGTTTTTTGGGGGGGGGTCTCCAGGTATGGGGGGCTCTGTCAATATGGCGGGGGGTCTCACGGTGTTTTTGGGGGTTCCCGTTGCAGAACGGCTCCGCACGCCGCGCCGTGGCCGCCCAGCCGGGGCGCAAGAGGAAATCGGCCTGCCTGGGCACCGACGAGGTGGGGGGTGCAGGGGGGGAAACTGAGGCAGAAATTGGGGCTGAAATGGGGAAACTGAGGCACGAGGGGGGTCAGGAGGGAGAGAGAAGGGGGAAATGGGGAAAGTGAGGCAAAAAGAAGGCGATAACGAGGGGAAAAAAAGCCTCGGAATGGGGAAACTGAGGCAAAAGCAAGGGGAAAAAGCCTTGAAACGGGGAAACTGAGGTAAAAACAGGGAAAAAATGAGGGGAAAAGAGCCTCGAAATGGGAAAACTGAGGTAAAAGCAGGAAGAAAATGAGGGGAAAAAGCCTCGAGATGGGGAAACTGAAGCAAAAGCCGGGAAAAAATGAGGGAAAAAAGCCTTGAAATTGGGAAACTGAGGTGAAGGCAGGGAGAAAATGAGGGAAAAAAGCTTTGAAATGGGGAAATTGAGGTGAAGGCAGGGAGAAAATGAGGGAAAAAAGCCTCAAAATGTGGATACTGAGGCAAAACCAGGAAGAAAACAAGGGGAAGAAACCTTGAAATAAGGAAACTGAGGCCAAAGCGGGGAAAAAATGAGGGAAAAAAGCCTTGAAATGGGGAAACTGAGGCAAAGGCAGGGAGAAAATGCCTTGAAATGGGGAAACTGAAGCAAAAGCAGGACGAAAACATGGGGAAAAAGCCTTGAAGTGGGGAAACTGAGGCAAAAACGGTGGAGAAAATGCCTTAAAATAGGGATACTGAGGCCAAAGCAGGGAAAAAATGAGGGAAAAAAGCCTTGAAATGGGGAAACTGAGGCAAAAGCAACGCGAAAATGAGGGGAAAAGGCCATGAAATGGGGAAACTGACGCAAAAGCAGGGCAAAAAAGCCTTGAAATGGGGAAACTGACACAAAAGCAAGGCAAAAATGAGGGAAAAAGCCTCGAAATGGGGATACTGAAGCAAAACCAATGCGAAAATGAGGGGAAAAGGCCACAAAATGGGGAAACTGAGGCAAAAGCAGGGCAAAAAAGCCTTGAAATGGGGAAACTGAGGCAAAAACAATGCGAAAATGAGGGGAAAAGGCCATGAAATGGGGAAACTGAGGTAGAAACAAGGGAAAAAAGGTCTTAAAATGCAGGAAAATAAAATGGGGGCTTCCGGGACCGGGGCGGGCCTCACCCCTGGGTGCCTCCTTGCCCCCCACCCCCAGGACTCGCAGGACTCCTCGGACGGCGCGCCGTCGGCGCCGCGCATGACGGGCAGCCTGGTGTCGGACCGCAGCCACGACGACATCGTGACGCGGATGAAGAACATCGAGTGCATCGAGCTGGGCCGCCACCGCCTCAAGCCCTGGTACTTCTCGCCCTACCCGCAGGAGCTGACGGCGCTGCCCGTCCTCTACCTCTGCGAGTTCTGCCTCAAATACGGCCACAGCCTCCGCTGCCTCCAGCGACACCTGGTAACGACACCCCCCCGAGGGGTTACAAGCCCCCCGTGGGGTAACAAGCCCCCCAGGGGTGTAAAACTGCCCCCCAGGGGGATAAAACCACCCTACAGGGGCAAATCTTGGATCCCCGGGGCGCAATGGGGTCCCCCAGAGGCATCACCGAACCCCCTGGGACCCCCGTGGGCAGCATCAGCCCCCCAGGATAATGTTGCCCTCCCCTGGGGTAATGCTGCCGCCCCCCCCGCCCCCAGGGGCAGATCTGAGAGCCTCGGGGTGCAATGGGGTCCCCTGAGGGCATCGCTGAACCCCAGGACAGACCCAGGACCCCCGTGGACAGCATCAGCCCCCCTGGGGTAACACTGCACCCCCCCCCCCCAGGGGCAAATCCAGGACCTCCAGGGGCAATTCGCCCCCACCAATACCTTTTACCCCCTCCCGGGGGCAACTCTGAGCCCCCAGAGCACTGTTTGCGGCCCCTTCCTTGCCACTTTTGACCCCATCCTGGCCATAATCCCCTCCCCCACCGCCCCAAATCCCATTTACCCCCCCTTACCCTTTTTTGCCCCCAGACCAAATGCGACCTGCGGCACCCCCCGGGCAACGAGATTTACCGCAAGGGCACCATCTCCTTCTTCGAGATCGACGGCCGCAAGAACAAAGTAAAAAAAAAAAAAAGAAAAAGGAGGGGCTTGGATGGTTTTTTGGGGTCGGGGGGGGGGGGGAGCTGAAATCCCGCTGACACCCCTCCCCCCGTTTTCTCCCCCCAAGAGCTACTCGCAGAACCTGTGCCTGCTGGCCAAGTGCTTCCTAGACCACAAAACCCTTTACTACGACACCGACCCCTTCCTCTTCTACGTCATGACCGAGTACGACTGCAAGGGCTTCCACATCGTCGGCTACTTCTCCAAGGTCTGGGGGGGGGACAAAAAAAAAAAAAAAAGGGGTTGGGGGGCTTCGGAAAGGGTTTTGGGGTTCCTGGGGGGCTTAGGGAGGGGTTTTGGGGGTTCCTAGGGGGGCTTGGGGGTCCCTGGGTAGCAGGAAGGGTGTGGGGTGGCAGTGGTGGCGTGGGGAAGGGTCCTGAGGGGCTCGGGGGCGGCTAAAAGAGGAGTTTGGGGTCTGGGGAAGGGGCTTTGGGGAGGTTTTGGGGGCGGTTAATGGGGTCACTGGGGGAGAGGGGAGGACATGGGTGTCTAGGGAAGGGGGAAGGGTCTCGGGGGGCTCCTGGGGGTTGCTGTGGGTCTGAGGAATGGTCCTGAGGGGGTTCTGGGTGAAAATCAGAGGGAGCCCGGGGGGGGGAGGTGGGCAGGAGGGGTTTTGGGGTTCATAAAAGGATTTTAGGGGGGCTCCTGGGAGGCAGGAGGGGTTTTGGGGCTCATAAAAGGGTTTTAGGGGGTATCCTGGGAGGCAGGAAGGATCTGTGGGGTCAGCAGAGGGTTTTGGGGGTGAGAAAGGGGACTTGGGGGGAGGGGCAGCAGGGGGAGAAGGTGGGTTTGGGGGACCCAGGGAGGGGTTTGGGGTGCTGAGGAGGATTTGGGGGTCCCCCCGATGTGCGGGTGCAGGAGAAGGAGTCGACGGAGGACTACAACGTGGCCTGCATCCTCACCCTGCCGCCCTACCAGCGCCGCGGCTACGGCAAGCTGCTCATCGAGTTCAGTGAGCGCCCCCCGGCACCCCAAAACCCCTCCCTGGCACCTCCAAAAAAAACAGGGAGGGGAAAAACCCTATAGGGGGACCACGAAAATCTACCCAGGGGTGGCAGAAATCCCAAAGGGATCCCATTGAGGGATCCCAAAAATCCTTTTGGGGAGAGGAGAATTCCTTTAAGGGGCTCTGAAAATACATTGAAGGACCCCGAAAATCCACCAAGGGGTGGCAAAAGGATGTTGAGACCCCAAAAGGGAACCTAAAAAACCCCAGATCCCACTGTGGGACCCCAAAATCCATCAAGGAGCTCCAGAATTCTGAGAGGGAACCGAGAAGTCCACTGAGGGACCCCCCCCCCCCAAAAATACAAGGAACACCCAAAGTCCACCGAGAGATCAAAAATCACAGTGAGGGACCCCAGAAATGCACCCAGTGACTTCAAAACACTGCGAGGGACCCCAAAAAAATGTGCCAAGGGGCTCCGAATTCCAGAAGAACCCCCAAAATATATTGAAGGATCCCAAAATTTCATCAAGGGACCCCCAAAACACATTGAAGGGCCCCAAAAACACATTGAGGGTCCCGAAAACGCCATTAAGAGACCCCAAAACTCTATCAGGAGACCCCCAAACGCACTGAGGGACCCCAAAACTCCACCAATGGACCCCAAAAGTCCACCTTAGGACCCTAAGAACACACTGAAGGACTCCCAAAACCCCATGCGCCCCCAGGGAGGCATGGCGGGAGCACAGAACTCCACCAGGGGACCCCAAAACTTGTTCGAGGAACCCCGAAACTTCACTGAAGGGCCCTACAACTTTGCTAAGGGACCCCAAAACTTGACTAGGTAACCCCAAATCTCGGCTGGGGACCCCGAAACTGGGCCAGGGACCCCCAAATCTTCGCTGAAGGATCCCAAAACTTCACTAAGGGACCCCCAAAACTTGACTGTGGACCCCCAAAACGTGACTGAGGGACCCCAAAAGTTCATGAAGGGACCCCAAAAGTTGACTGAGGACCCCCAAAACTTGACGGGGGACCCCTGAACTAGGTCGGGGGCCCCCAAAACTTCACCGAGGGACCCCAACCCCCCCCCGTGTGTGTCCCCCCCAGGCTACGAGCTGTCCAAGGTGGAGGGGAAGACGGGGACCCCCGAGAAGCCGCTGTCGGACCTGGGGCTGCTCTCGTACCGCAGCTACTGGTCCCAGACCATCCTGGAGATCCTGATGGGGCTGAAGGCCGAGGGGGCGAGCGCCCCCAGATCACCATCAAGTGAGCCCCGCCCCCCGCCCTAAGCCCCGCCCCCGCCCTAAGCCCCGCCCCCGCCCTAAGCCCCGCCCACACCCCCTTAAGCCCCGCCCCCTACGCCCCCCAAAACCTTGTCCCTATTGGGGTAAGGGGCAGCACCCCAATCCTCGCCTACCCTGCTCTAGGCCCCGCCCCCTTTCACCAGGCCACGCCCCTTTTCCTGAGGGGTGGGGGGGTCTGGGCTGGAGGGTCCAAGGGGGATTTGGGGGGGGGTAAGCCCAGGTTTTAGTTTTTTTTTTTTTTTTTTTTGGGGGGGGGGGGTGGTGGGTTGTAGGATGGCCTGTAAGGAGGAGAAAATATCTTGGGGGGGGGGGGGCGGGGGGTTATGGAAAATACCTGGGTGTATGGGGGTCTCGGGGGGGGGTCCTGAAGGGGTGAGGGGGGGGTCGCAGCTCTGATCCCTCCCCCCAAACCCCAGCGAGATCAGCGAGATCACCAGCATCAAGAAGGAGGACGTCATCTCCACCCTGCAGTACCTCAACCTCATCAACTACTACAAGGTGCGCCCCCCCCCCCCGCAAAAAAAACCCACCAAACCCAAACCCCAAACAAGCCCCCCCAAAACAACGCCGAACCCCAATCAAGCCCCCCAAAGCCCAACCAACACCCTCAAGAAAACAACCCCAAGTAAGCCTCCCAAACCCCAAAACAATCCCACCCAAGCCCCCCAACCCCCTCACAAAAACAATCCCACCCCAAACAAACCCCGAACAACCAACCCCAAGCTACCCCCCAACCCCCAAAACAACCCCAATGCCCTCCCAAACCCCGAACAACCCCCAAACCCTCCCACCCCCCAAAAAACAACCCTAAACCCCAAACTACCCCCCAAACAACCCCAATGCCCTCCCAAACCCCAAACAACCCCCCAAACCCTCCCACCCCCAAAAAAACCAACCCTAAACCCCAAACTACCCCCGAAACAACCCCAATGCCCTCCCCAAACCCCAAACAACCCCCCAAACCCTCCCACCCCCCAAAAAAACAACCCTAAACCCCCCCAAAACCCCCAACCCCCCCCAAAACCCCCCAAACGACGCCCCCCAAGCTCCCCCAAAACACTTCCCCCGCACCCCAAAAGAAACCCCAAACGCCCTCCCCCCGCAGGGCCAGTACATCCTGACGCTCTCGGGGGACATCGTGGAGGGCCACGAGCGGGCGATGCTCAAGCGGGTGCTGCGCATCGACGCCAAGTGCCTGCACTTCACCCCCAAGGACTGGAGCAAGCGGGGCAAGTGGTGAGGCCACGCCCCCCCGCCCAGGCCACGCCCCCCGCCCAGGCCACGCCCCCCATTCATTAAATGGCTCCACCCACTGGTTACCAGACCTTTATTTTTGGGGGGGGCAAAATAAGCCCCGCCCACGCGTGGGCGGGGCCCCATCAAGGCTCCACCTCCTCTTCGCTGTCATCGGGGACTGGGGCATGGATCTGGGGGGGGGGGCACACATAATTTTAGGGACCTCCCCCCCCCCCAGCCCGGCACCTTTTGGGGTCTCCTTCCACACATTTTTGGGGTCCCTCCCACAGTTTAGGGACCTAAAGGCCCCCCCTCCCACCCCAACATCCCCCCCCCACCCCTAGGGACCCCCCCCCAAATTTAGGGACCTCCCAAAATTTAGGGACACCCCCCCCATCCCCCAAAATTTACTCACCTCCCCCCCCCACCCCCCAAAAACACATTTTGGGACCCCTGTGTCCCCCCCACCCTGGGGTCCGAGCAGCCCCCCCCCGTTTTCCCCCCAAGACCCCTTCTACGAGAAGCCCCCCCCATTGGAGGACCGTGGGCACCCCACTTCTGCCCTCCCCCCTCCCAATTTAGGGACCCTCCCCCCAAAAATTTAGGGACCCCCCAAAAAAAATTTACTCACCTACCCTCGCCCCCCAAAAACACATTTTGGGACCCCTGTGTCGTCCCCCCCCTTCCCTTGGGGTCCAAACAGCCCCCCCCCCATTTTCCCCCCCAAGACCCCTTCTACGAGAAGCCCCCCCCCTATTTGAGGACCATGGGCACCCCACTTTTGCCCCCCCCTCCCAATTTAGGGATCCCCCCCCCCCAAAAACAACGCACCGCATGGGCCAGGGGCCCCCACTGCAGCGCCTGCGCCAGCCCCCCCGCGAGGGGGGGCACGGCGTCGGCCCCCCACTCCGTGATGGCCCCGAACGTCGCCGTCACTGTCACCCACTGCTCCTGGGGGGGGGGACGGGACGGGACGACACACGGGTCAGGGTGGGGGCACCCATGGGGGGGGCGCATGGGGCGGGGGGGGTGCATGGGGCGGGGGGGGGCAGCGTCACCTTGGGGTCCTCCTCGTCATCGCCGGGGGGGGGCTCCCGCCTCAGCAGCTCCCCCCGGTAGCCGGGGGGTAGGGGCAGCTCCCGGCCCCCCAGGCGGCGCCCGCGGAACGAGGCCCAGAGCTCTGCAAACGGGAAGGGGGGGGGGGTAGGACCCCCCCCAAACCGGGTCCCGGTGACCCCGAATCCCTGGAACCCCTCCCCCCGGAGCCCCCCCGAACCCTTCCCGGTACCCCCCCAAACCCCTGCTACCCCCTCCCGGTATTCCCCAACCGGCCCCCGGTGCCCCCCCCCCCCAAGTGCCCCACAACCGGATCCCGGTGTCTCCCAATCAAGCCCCGGTGCCCCCCCGGTGCTACGAAACCCACCCCCAAACCCCCGGTACCACCCCCCGCTGCCCCTCAACCCGCCCCCGGTACCCGGCAGACCCCCGGTACCCCCCAACCGCCCCCCGGTACCCCCCAACTGTTCCCGGTGACCCCCCAAAACCCCAATACCCCCCTTCCCGGTACCCCCAAACCCCCGGTACCCACCCCCGGTACCCCTCAACCCGCCCCCGGTACCCCCCAACCAGGCCCCGGTACCCCCCCGGTGCCCTCCCCGGTTCCCCACCGCCGCCCGGGCCGGGCTGGACCCTGAGGAAGGCTCCCACGGGCGCGGGGCCGTCGCGGCCGACGCGGCAGGGCAGGAGCTGGGCCCGGAGCCGCTCCCGGGCCGCCCCCGGGGCCGCCCGCACCCGCACGGGCGCCGCCATTCCGTGACGAGGAGGACCGGCAGCGCGCAGGAAGTGACGTCAGGACGCGCGCGCCTTCCCTCCCTCCGCGCGCGCGGGGGACGACGGGAATTGTAGTTCGGGCCTCCGGGGGACGCTCCCAGCCCCGTTTATACCCCAGCGACCCCCCTCTCACCCCCGTTTGTACCCCAGGGAACCCCTCCAGCCCCATTTATACACCAGTGAACCAACCCCCAGCCTCATTAACACCCCAGGAGAAGCTCCCAGCCCCATTTATACTCCATGGGCCCCTCTCTCCCCCCCCCAACCCCATTTATACCCCATGAACCCCCCCCCCAGCCACACTAATACCCCATGGACCCCACCCCACAGACCCATTTATACGCCAGGGAACCTTTGGGTACACCTGAAGTCCCTTTGGGAGCCTTTACGCAACCACACACAACAGGACTTTGCACTTTCTCTCTCCAAACAACCCTAACTGTAACCGTTATCCTAATTATGACCTTAAAAAACACGGACGGCGCCACTTTCTCCCATCAAAAAGTGCTCCTAACGGAAGCCTTTGGGTACGCCTGAACTCAGCTTTGGGAGACTTTATGAAATCCCACACACCACAGGACTCTGCGCCTTCTCTCTTCCCAAACAAAAGGTTTGGAAAAACCCTAAATGAATACCTAAACTTGGAGTTGGAGTTTGAGGGTTTTTTTTTTCTTTTTTTTTTTCTTTTTTTCTTTTTCAAGTTGGGGTTAGGGTTTTTCAAGTTAAGAGTTGGAGTTAGAATTAGAGTTAGCTTTGGAGTTAGAGTCTGAGTTACAGTTGGAGTTGGAGCTGTTGGAGATAAAGTTGGACTTGGAGTTGGAGTTAGAGTTGGAGTTGTATTTGGAGTTGGAGTTAAGTTAGAGTTAAGAATCACAGAATCACGGAATCATAAAGGTTGGAAAAGACCTCCAAGATCATCTGGTCCAACCATCGCCCTACCACCAGTGTCACCCACTAAACCCTGTCCTTGAGCACCACGTCCAACACTGCCTTAAACGCCCCCAGGGACGGTGACTCCACCACTTTTCAGCAGTCTGTCTGTTTGTCCTTATCCAGCTCCTCACCTTTCAAATTTGTTTGATATTACATTAACTAATAGTAATATGTATAATTCCCTACCTATCAGTACACAACGCTCCCTGAAGAGTAATCCTTTTTGGGTAGGTGAACCTCAATGGAGCCATAAAGCTGAGGAGTGTTTTATTATCTGGTAAATTGCCTTGTGTTTTTCTGTTGTTGGCTATAAAATAGGAAAAACCCTTCTGTGCCTGTGTGCAGCCAGTTCTCTGAGGAAAGCAGGTGGGATCTGGAGCAAAGGAGCAATGAAATGTGGCTGCTGATTTCAGTGGAGAAGCCTGGTGTAAGGAAGAGTGATGCAAGCCCCAGGTGGCCAAGGAGAGAAATGGCTGTCCTGGGAGGGTGAGGAGCAAGGTTCTCCATCCAGTGTCCGGCCCCAAGACACCGCGTTGCCAACCTGCCCAGACCTCCTTAGGAGAAACACCACCTAGGGAATGCTGCTGTCGCTATTTGCCTACACTGGAGAGCAACGAAAAATACCTATCCATCGAGTGCTCGCTGAAGTTTTCCTCTTCACCTACACTCCCGGAGCCTCACTAATTAGGTGTACAAGATTTAAAGGCTTGAAGAAAATTGTCGGAACAGACGTGGCGTGTTAGGCCTTTCTGCATTTTAATGACCCTGTGGGGCATTTGGTGCTCTGCTACCTCAGACACTGAGAGAAAACTGAAGAAATCTCTCGAGGAGCTAAAGTTTGAAGCAACCGCCAAAGTTCCTCGGAGCATTAAATTGGCCTCACTGAAGGCCATTAAAAGACAAAGCTTCCCCATGGATTTGTTAGAGCAGCTTAGCTGGAGGCAATGCCTGCAGGTAGGCAAGGGCATATCCATCTCCCTTCCCCACCCTGCTCTCACCAGGGCATTTCACAGAATCACAGAATCACAGAATTGTAGGGGTTGGAAGGGACCTCGAAAGATCATCGGGTCCAACCCCCCTGCCAAAGCAGGTTCCTTAGAGCAGGCTGCCCAGGTAGGCATCCAGATGGGCCTTGAATATCTCCAGAGCAGGAGACTCCACAACCTCCCTGGGCAGCCTGTCCCAGTGCTCTGTCACCCTCACCGTGAAGAAGTTCTTTCTCTTGTTGGTGCGGAACTTTCTGTGCTCCATCTTGTGGCCATTACCTCTTCTCCTGTCCCCACAAACCACTGAAAAGAGGTTGGCCAAATCCCTCTGTCTCCCACGCCTCAGGCATTTATACACATCGATGAGATCCCCTCTCAGTCTTCTTTTCTCCAGGCTGAACAGAACCAGGTCTCTTAGCCTTTCTTCATAGGGAAGATGCTCCAGGCCCCGTATCATCTTTGTGGCCCTCCGCTGGACTCTTTCCAGGAGATCCCTGACTTTTTTCTTTATTTCCGTACCTTCGGAAATATCTCTGGACTCTCACTGACTGTTCCTTCAAAGACACAGCCATGGTCTGACCCCCGACTTCCAAACGTCCTTTGAGGGACATTTCTTTCTTCCTCATTCCCACTCCCAACCTTCAGAGCTGCACCTTGTGACTCTTTATCTTCTTCCTACTGTTTTCTACTGCCAAGCAAAGCTTCCCCATCAGGGAAATCTCACCCCTCGAGCGGGCGTCCCGACTCATCAGGCTTCCTGTGGTGTATCATGAGAGCAGGCAGAAGTTGCCTCACCATCATCTTCCAAGCTCTGGGTCTGGTACTGGCCTTGGAGCTCGTTGGACAGATGCGGCCAAGCCGTGTGCCCCAGCTCTGCAGTCCTGTACTCACGTGCAAGGGATATGACAGCCCGTCCACAAGCCTTTTTCCTCTATGTGCTTACCAGGTGCTCAGGCAAAGGAGATCCCACAGCCACCATGCCAGCCACACACCTGCTGCTGGACTGTCAGGAACACTGGCAAACGTGAGCCTAAATGCACAGATCCCAGCCAGGCTCCTAGAAATTTCCATGCTAGGGATAAGGGCTAGGGATTAGGGTGAGCAAGAGGGTAAAAGCAAAGGTAAGGCTCTAAGGGTCTGCATCTTGGCTTCCAGGTAAGGGTGGAAGTGCTGGGGATTAGAGTATTAGGCTCCTGTCAGGCCGAGTGGTGACATTTAGGGCCAGGCTTAGGGCAAACTTGACACAGGGTTAGTCCCTTCCACGAACGCTTTCCCAGTCAGTGCTGCAGCAGTAACAAGGTGACCCAAATGCCTTTTATATCTCCAAAAAATCTTTGCTCTCCGTTGGCAAAGAACCCCTTCTCTCCCATGTTCTCACATTTCCCTTCTCCAGGCCCCTCTTGACCTCCACATGTGTCCTCCTGTCAGGGGCAGCACTCTGAAGATTTCCACTTCTGAGGATCTGTCTCCTGGCAGGGACCCAGTCAGTTTCTGGGTCAGAAGGGACCTCACAGTGGCATCAAAAGGATGTGAGATGGTGTAGGAAGACCCTGCACAGCCCTTGAAGGGCCCAGACTTGGTCCATGCCTACCAGCTTATGCTCCAGAAGGTCTCCCCTAGGTGCTGTGTCACTTGTCCCCCCGGGTGCTACAGCTAAATCAGGGCATCCTGGTAGCACTGGCCATTTTTGTGCAGGCAACCGAATCAAGACACAAAAGCTGATTTTGTAGCTCTAGACCCAGCTGGGCATCATCCACAGATGAGATGAAAATGTTCAAAATGATGTTCAAAAAACATCATCAGATGTTGTCACATATCTGGGACTTACCAGAACCAAATGTTTGCCTGTTTCAGAGCCCTGCCAAGGACATTCACTGAGTCCGTTTCCCAGCCATTGACTGCCTCTCCTAGGTTTCCACTTTCTTCTTTCTCTCTCCTGCTCTTCTTTTTTCCTAACTAACTCTAACTCTAACTCTAACTCTAACTCTAACTCTAACTCTAACTCTAACTCTAACTCTAACTCTAACTCTAACTCTAACTCTAACTCTAACTCTAACTCTAACTCTAACTAACTCTAACTCTAACTCTAACTCTAACTCTAACTCTAACTCTAACTCTAATCCTAACCCTAACCCTAACCCTAACCCTAACCCTAACCCTAACTCTAACTCTAACCCTAACCCTAACCCTAACCCTAACCCTAGCCCTAACCCTAACCCTAACTCTAACCCTAACCCTAACCCTCTCTAACTCTAACTCTAACTCTAACTCTAACTCTAACTCTAACTTTAACTCTAACTCTAACTCTAACTCTAACTCTAACCCTAACTCTAACCCTAACCCTAACCCTAACCCTAACTAACTCTAACCCTAACCCTCTCTAACTCTAACCCTAACCCTCTCTAACTCTAACCCTAACCCTCTCTAACTCTAACTCTAACTCTAACTCCAACTCCAATTCCAACTCTAAAGGTAAAAGAAAAATAAAGAATAATCTAGGTGTGCTGATGGACTTAGCAATAGAAGGAGCAGACATTGATGAGGTTTGTCATGGTTTCTTTGCCTCCATCTTCTCTCAGGCCTCTGTGCCTGCAGGCAGGGCTCTGGAGGAGAACAGCCAGCAGTGCATGGGGATCAGTCAGGGGTTTCTTGGGCAATTTCAGCCTGTAACTGCTCATGGGAGGAACATTGTCCATGAGTGCTGGAGAACAAACCAAATAACTCAATACGGAGGGATCGGGGTAGTTCCTGAAGTCTGGCAGAAAGCCGGCAGGGACAGCCACCTCGTCTGGCTGATCTCTCCATGGCCTCTTCCAGGGGGGCCTGCAAACACCCTCAGAAACTGGGAGGTTGGCTCCTGACTGTTACTTCTTCAGAGGCTTGCTCAAGCTTTCAGTAGCTGCAGGTCAGGAACACCTGAGGGCTCATTGTCATGCAAACTTCCAAACAAAGTAAGTCTCAGTGCATCATTTTCCTTAAGTCTTCAGCTCCTAGAAGGTTAGCTAAAGAGGCTTTAGGAGAACAGTCAAAGTGAAAAGAGTTCTGTATTCATAATGGTAAGAGAAGATTTCTTCTTCCTTCTTTTTTCCCCAGTTTTCTTTGCTTTTCTTTCTACAGATTACGTGATATCAGCAGCCTCCAATGTATCTTGATCCTGAGTGTCTTCTGACGGAGTCTGAATATGTTGAGACAGCAAGACCTTTTCTGGCAGACATTCTGTGGGCAGTGTTCTTCCCTACCCTCAAGCCCTCATCAGTCACCTGGGAAAGGCATCAACCTTGTGAAACTCTGAGCTTCCTCCACTGCACTCGGTAGCTGCTTGTTTCAGCCTGCTGGCACTGATTCCCACCTGCTTTACAAGAAGGAGTTGCATGCAGGTGCAGAAGGGCTCAACTGCCAGCAGACAAAACGCAAGAGAGAGATAGCTGACTAAAGCACAAAAGACATTCCGCAGCTCTCTGTTTCCACGTTACCTCCACTGAAATCCAGTTTCCACCGTGGATAGTCATGGAGCAGAAACAGAACAGAAAACACATTTTTGGGTCAAGCACAGGCACTCCATGCCCTGGACTCTGCCCATACCCACTCTTTGCACACCCACGGAAGTCGGGAACTTCTGCGAATCATACAGGGAAGCAAAGCAGCCAAGTGAATAATATGCTCTATTTTGATCAGCCAAATCAGCATTAATCTCAACATATCTGCCTATCAGGAGTATCTTCAGGCAGAGTCTCAAACATTTAGACCCTCTCCTTTTTCATTCCCTGCAGGGGAAATGACATGCAGCACCGCTGTAGGTGAAGGCAGGCATGAGAGGGATCTCCTCTAGCATTGGACGCCTTGGGTGCAATTGCCCCGATTTCCTTCTCTAGTCAATGCAGAAAAAACAGTTGTTTCCACTGAGATGCCTTGCCACCCTCTGCCTGCCCACCAGCTCCTGCTCCAGAAGGACTCCTGAATGTCCTGGGTCACATTTCCATGTCACACATTGGGTTTCGGCTGCTCCTCGGGATCCTGGCAGCAGTAGCCACCTCTGGGTGGGCAACAGAATCAACGCCTGAATAAGGATTTTAGGCAAAACCTGAATCATAAAAAAATAAATAAATAGATAAATTGTCCTTGATGTAAGAAGTATGTAAGAGGTCTTCATTTTCAAAAGTTTGAGGGTTGTCTATACATTCCCGTGACTGGTTTCCTAGGCCAAGGGCACGGGCCAGCAATATGATGAGTCTTTGGCACTTCCCTTGTATGGAAATATAAATTCATCTAGCCATTACCAAAAATGCATTTCCTCCCCACTCTTTGAATGGAGACACTGTGTTCCCAGGACATTTTGTTTAAGGGCACACTGCACATCTGCATTTCCGATCTAAATGGAACTGGGAGCAGCAGAGGTGAAAAAGGTTGGCTGGGTTCTGCCACACGTGAGTGGAGAAGGATTTTGTGGATGGGACCGGTGCTGTCCCGGCGAGCCACACGGAGCTCTGTGTGAGAGCACTGGCATCTCACATCCTGCATCTCATACGGCCTGTATTTGTCCAGTTGAAGGAGTAACTGCCCTGAGCTGGATCAGGCAGCGTGGGGATGTTTATGAGAGCACCGTCACTGCAGTCAGAGGTTATCTAGCAAATGCAGCTGATGGGGAACCAGGGGAAGCTTGTATCTCCCTGTTGGGAATGACTCCGTATGGTCAGCTGAAAACCGGCCTGGGCTACACAAAATCACAACAAAATGGACAGGTTCACTTGTCCTAAAAGTGAATGGACGTCGCCTACCATTTGTAGGTTGTCCAAAAGAAATCTGCTCGATACTTAAAACTGATGGCCTCAGATGCTGCCCTGTCCCCCAGGTACCTGCACACACCTGGGACCACGTCTGGAACCCCGAATGTCAGCGGGTGTTTGCATCTCAGGGAGCTGAGACAAGGAGCTCACACGAGTGCCTCTTTTGTGCACACCTGAACTCAGCCAGAAGGAATCCCACCTCCTGTGGGTCTGTGGGGTGCAGAGGAGGGAGCTGAGTCCCCTTCCAGCCTCAGGACTGCAAACCTAGGATGAGATGCCTCAGCTGATGGAGCTGAATGCCTTCCCTTGGCAGAGGTCGAGGTGGTCTCTCCTGTCACTTTCTGGATGCCCTGTGCAGGACGGGGCAAGGAAAGATGACTCTTCAATGAAACTATTTGAGTGATGTAAGCCCTAACACTGTTGGAAAGCAGTCTCTTTCCCCAGCTGAGGGAGGGAACACGTGCGATTACTTTGTCTTGTTTCCAAGGAGGTTCCCCAGGAGCCCTGTGGACATCTCGAGGGAGCCCAGAGGGGCAAAGGAAGGGAGGCCGTGTCTGCAGACAGACAGCTCTGCCCAGGAGCAGCTCCTCTGCAAGGCACAGCAGGGCTGGGGGCACTGCCTGCACGTGGTGAGGAGATGTGAGACAGAAAGCAATTGAAAGCTTTCTGAATGTGGAATCCAACTTAGAGCTCATTGTAGGAGAAACCCGCACAGCAGCGGGCACGGCCGACCTCTTGCTGCACTGCAAGGAGGATTTTCCTGCACACACCAAGAGGAGAAAGGCATGAAAACAGCGGTCAGCATCACTGGGGCATGGAGGGAGGCTGACAGCTGGCTGGAGGAGAAATCTACACAACCCTTGACATGGCAAGTCTCGGTCTGCAGGATCATGTGGATGAATATCCTGGTGGGACAGTTTAAAGCTGGCGTATCCCGCATCATAGGAGATCTGTCAGGAGGGT
Source organism: Anser cygnoides (assembly GCF_040182565.1). Lineage (NCBI taxonomy): Eukaryota > Metazoa > Chordata > Aves > Anseriformes > Anatidae > Anser > Anser cygnoides. The sequence goes on from NC_089911.1 coordinate 4,808,132, forward strand.
GCTCATGGTTTCTCTGCTGTGGAGGAAAAGGATGTGAACAGACAGAGATGCCCCTGGGCAGTGCCTCTGCTTCCAGGATGTGTCTGCAGGGCAGAGAGGAGCACAAAGTGTTTGCGGTGAGCTCTGTGAACCTGTGCAGGGAGCAGACACAGGGACGGAGCAACAGGTCCCGGCAGGGCCAGCTCCAGGTAGCAGAGACACGGGCAGGGAGGGAGAGGGAGCTGCTCCCAGAAACGCAGCGTGAGTGGGGCTTGGGCACCTCTCTGCCATCCCCTGCAGGGCACATTTCCTCCCTGGAGCAAGCCCCGCTCTCCCCTGCTGCCCAGAAGACCCCAGGTCAGGAGCCGTCTCCTCTGTGGTTGGACCTCCGCGAGAGGAGAGGTGCCTGTCTCCTGCAGCGTGGCACACAGCCACGAGGCTAAAAGCCTCCGTCCTTCAGTGTCACTGCGAGGTGGTGAGCATAGCTGGGCGAGGAAAGGGCTTCACTGCACACCCTTCTCCTGGCAGAATTATTGGGAGCACTGCAGTATCCATCCTTGGTTTGCCAGCTCTGGTGTGTGCTTTTGCTCCCTGGGGTGGGCTGCTGGGTGTGGATCAGCTTCCGTTCTGACACCGACTTGCCCTGGAGGTGTCCTGATGAGAATTCAGGGCAAAAGTCCACTTCTCAAATAGAAAAGCACTATGTCTGCAGGGCTGGTGAATGGGATGGCTTGTTCCTCTTTCATCTCCACGGTGGGATTTCCAAAAAAACGGCACGGGTTTTCATCAGAGAAGTCTCTCCTTAACTTGTCGTTATCGTTTCCTCCTTGGACAGCTCGCCCATTCGCAGAGAAACCAAATGCCCAACAGCAGCTCCATCACCGAGTTCCTCCTGCTGGCATTCGCAGACACGCGGGAGCTGCAGCTCCTGCACTTCGGGCTCTTCCTGGGCATCTACCTGGCTGCCCTCCTGGGCAACGGCCTCATCATCACAGCCGTAGCCTGCGACCACCGCCTCCACACCCCCATGTACTTCTTCCTCCTCAACCTCGCCCTCCTTGACCTGGGCTGCATCTCCACCACTCTCCCCAAAGCCATGGCCAACTCCCTCTGGGACACCAGGGCCATCTCCTACGCAGGATGTGCTGCTCAGATCTTACTGTTTCCCTTTTTCATCGCAGTAGAGTATTCCCTCCTCACCATCATGGCCTACGACCGCTACATTGCCATCTGCAAGCCCCTGCACTACGGGAGCCTCCTGAGCAGCAGAGCTTGTGCCCAGATGGCAGCAGCTGCCTGGGGCAGTGGCTTTCTCTATGCTGTCCTGCACACGGCCAGCACATTTTCACTGCCCCTCTGCCAAGGCAATGTCCTGGACCAGTTCTTCTGTGAAATCCCCCAGCTCCTCAAGCTCTCCTGCTCAGATTCAGGCTATCACAGGGAAGTTGGGCTCATTGCCCTTAGTGGCTGTTTAGCCTTTGGGTGTTTTGTTTTCATCGTGCTGTCCTACGTGCAGATCCTCAGGGCCGTGCTGAGGATGCCCTCCGAGCAGGGCCGGCACAAAGCCTTCTCCACGTGCCTCCCTCACCTGGCCGTGGTCTCCCTCTTCGTCAGTACAGGCATGTTTGCCTACCTGAAGCCCCCCTCCACCTCCTCTCCATCTCTAAACCTTCTGGTGTCATTCCTGTACTCGGTGGTGCCCCCAGCTGTGAACCCCCTCATCTACTCCATGAGGAACAAGGAGCTTAAGGAGGCACTGAGGAAGCTATTGCAGTGTACAAGGCTTCAGCATCGCTAAGGTATCCATATTGCTCATGTTGATGGTTGGACCAGATAATCCTGGAGGTCTTTTCCAACCTTAATGATTCTATGTCACACCCAGCACAGACTGGGACAAGACAGGAACATCTTTGTTCACATATATTTCAAAGTTTTGTTTCTTTTTGGCAATATCAGGCCTATTTAAAATGTATTTTTTTTCTTTTATCCCACTTCTACCTGTTTTTCTAACCCAAAGACCTCGGATGCATGTACAGCTGAGCTTTCTCTATAACAGACTAAATAAAGGATCCATCCGATGGGCATTTACCTCAGCTCTGGCTTCTCATAACTTCTCTTCAGGTACAGGAATGGTTGTGGGATGAAAAACCCAGCTGCAACGTGGACAAAAAGCCCTGCTGGCCTTTGGGGTTGCTCCATTCTGCACCATGAGACACCCCCTCTGTACAGCCTTTGAGTCAGGACTGCCGCTTTCTTGGACCCACAAACACTGACAGCGACAGGACATGGCCCTTTTGGTGCTGGTCATCCTTTTCATCCATGCTGTCCTCTTGTGTCATCACTGAATCAGAACTGGTTAGCACCACCAGAAGTATGGTTTTCCAAACTGCAGTGGGGAAAGCACTTACTGACCTGACCTAATGCTAAAGCTCTCCCTGCTCAGAGCAGATCTCGGTACTAGAATCCTCCAGAGGTCTCTTCCAACTCAAATCCTCGAGGAGAAAAGGGGCTGGGGAGTGGAGGCAGGAGTAGGGAACACTGCTGTGGGTTGAGGCATTGCTGGCATTTGTAATCCCTGCTCCACATTGTCCTCGGGTTTACACAGTGAATGAGTCCCACCTCAAAAGAAGGCTCTGCTCCATGGGCACCGGCTGTCCATCTGGTTTGGAGATACTGCAGAAAAGTTCTCCAAACACTGCCAGGCATTTCAGAGTCCCAGATTCACTGAGACTGGAAGGGACCTCCAAAGATCATCTAGTCCACCCCCCTACTCAAGCATGGACGTCTAAAAACAGGTAGCCCAGGCCCATTTCCAGTTGGGTTTTGGGTATCTCCACTGATGGAGACTCCATCACCTCTTAGGGAAACTTGATTCAGTGTTTGGTATCCCTCACAGTAAAAAAGGTGTTTTTCTAGGTGGAATTTCATGTATTTCCAGGTCTTGTCCTGTCCCCAGGCACTGCTGAGGATGTCAGGAAAATATCTCATACTGAATCCAGCATCCCAAGAGAGAAGAGGCTGCTGCCACTCAGTGTCCCCAGCAAGGCCCAACCAGCAGCAACGTTGAAGTGTTATTCCCAGCGGGCACATGCACACCGTGCACACATCTAAGCTGCTGTACTGGGCTTCTGAAGCGAGGTTTTGGGGGCTGCAGAGGTGACCTCTGTGAGAGGAGTCCTGAGGCTGCCCCATGTTAGATAAGGGCCAGTTTCAGATGGCTCCAAAGACACTCACCGCTGATCAGAGCTGAGCCGACAAAATGATGGTACGATTATGGAGAAGATTATTCTGGGAGTTGTTGAAAAACACCTAAAGGACAATGCAGTCATTGGTCAGAGCTAACGTGGGCTCTCCAGGGGAATGTCATGTCTAACCAATTTAATTTCCTTCTACAATGACTTCACCCAGCTAGGTGACTAAAGGAGGCCAGGCAATGTAATCTTTCTGGATTTCAGAAAAACTTTCGATACCGTCTCTCACCATATCCTTCTGGACAAGACCAGAATACAGTTAGATAAAAGCATAATAAGATGGGAGAACAATCGGCTGGTGGGTCGGGCCCAGAGGGTTCTTGTAAATGGGGTTACATCAGGCTGGTGACCTGTCACTGGGGGCGTTCTGCAGGGCTCCATTTCAGGATCAGTCCTCTTCAATGTTTGCATAAGCGATTTGGATGAAGGACTTGCAGAGTTTTTGAGCAAAGTCACGGGCGATGCCGAACTGGATGGAGCTGTTGACTCCATCGAGGGTGGGAAGGCCTTGCAGAGAGATCTGGACAAAGGAAGGAGCTGGGCAATCACCAATGGTGTGAAGTTTAAGAAGAGCAAGTGCCAGGTCCTGCACCTGGGAAGGGGCAATGCTGGTTACACGTACAGACGGGGGGACGAGATGCTGGAGAGCAGCCTCGCAGAGAGGGATCTGGGGGTTGTGGTCAGCAGCAAGCTGAACAGGAGTCGGTGCGGCCTCACCTTGAGCACTGCGTGCAGTTCTGGGTGCCACGGTAGAAGAATAATGTAAAACTGTTAGAGAGTGTCCAAAGGAGGGCAACAGAGATGGTGAAGGGCCTAGAGGGGAAGACGTATGAGGGGCAGCTAAAGTCACTTGGATTGTTGAGCCCTGAGGAGACCTCATGGCGGCCTACAACCTCCTCACAAGGGGAGCGGAGGGGCAGGCGCTGATCTCTTTGCTCTGGTGACCAGCGATAGGACCCGAGGGAACGGCTTGAAGCTGTGACTCAGGAGTTTGGGGCTGGATATCAGGAAAATGTTCTTTACCCAGAGGGCGGTTGCCACTGGAGCAGGCTCCCCCAGCAAGCGGTCACGGCACTGAGCCGGCCAGAATTCAAGAAGCGTTTGTGAGGAAACAAACACTTCCCTCACTGCCCAGGGAAGTGAGCACGCAGCTGGCTGGTGGTGCTTAGTTTCTGGCTGTGGTAAATGAGGAAGGTTCTGGCCGTGGCCCTAGGAAACAGAGGCCAGAGAAACTGCAGGACATCCAGCATGAGATCCAGGACATCTCCACCACAGAGTGCCCGTGCCCCTCAGTGGCAGCTCCTGTCCCCAGGCCATCACAATGTCCTGGCCCAGACAGAGGAGGCTGCCCTGAGCAGATGCCTGCAGAAAGAGCTTTCTCTTCCTCACTTAGTCCTCCCTGCAGGCCCAGGAAGGCTCCCGCCTGTGGACTTTCAAAGAGGGTGTCCTGAAACACACTCCAGTCTCACGTGCCTTAGTCTTCTAGCTCCTCACAGCCTCCCCTGGTGTTGCGGAGCCCTTGTCGGCCTGTGAGCTGCTTGGGTTCACCTTTGGGCCACTCCATCAGATGGTCACACGCTCTATGAGGATCCCCTCTCTGCCCACACAGACTCACACATCACCCCCGGACTTCTGGCAGCTCCGGGTCCCTGCCCGGGTTGGCATCTGCCATGAAATGATTTTCTGCTGGTATCTTTATCTCTGCAAAGTCCCTGGTTCCTTAGGCATATTAAATACGCAGGTAAAAGGGAAACAAAATAAAAAATAATCATGAAATAAAAAATTGTATTGTAGACATGAAAGATTAGGAAGAAGTTGGATGAGTAATATTGTTTAATTGCAATTAATAGTCATGGGTATAACAACATCGGTATAACAACAACAACAAAGCAAAAGTAAAAGAAAGAAAGGAAAGGGAAAAAAAGAACAACAGTTGTAGTCCTAGGCTGTAGAAAGCGAGGAGACTAAGAGCCTTGAGCTAGCAAAAGCAAAGGAGGTAAGGGCTGAAAACCAGGAAACGAGGAAAAGAGCTGAAGAAAGATTCCAGACTGACCCAGAGTAACCTTTTGCTCACTGAAGGTCATTAATACATTAAAAAAGCACACCCATCAAAACAGAAATGTTTGGAAATGTGGGATTTGGTATCCCCCCCACTGATCCTCTCTGACGTGAGTGCTCAATGGAGATCAGTTAGGTGAGCTGAAACAAGCAATCGGAAGTAGCCAGAGAAAGAGTTTCACAAATCAGCTCTGCATAAAAAACGGTGCTTCGAGTCGGAGGTGTGCTTGCTTTCTGAAAGACTGCCAAGCACCTGATTCTGCAGAATTAACTAATAATTAATGAATTAAGACACCTTTGTGTGGATTACGACTCTGTAGGCTTACTGGCCAGGCACACCGGCCACCAACCTATGGATAACACAGTTAATGCTGGGCTGTGCCTGACCTCCTGGGCATCATAAGGGGACGAGGGGCACCTTAGTGATCCTGAAATATTGGATCACAAAGGGTACTCGAATATTTTCTGGAGGGCTTCCTTGAGCTTCTTGTTCCTCATGCTGTAGATGAGGGGGTTCACAGCTGGAGGCAGCACTACGTACAGCACAGTCAGAAACAGATCCAGGGCTGGGGAGGAGATGGAGGGGGGCTTCAGGTAGGCAAACATTGAGGTGGCCACAAACAGGGAGACCACGGCCAGGTGAGGGAGGCACGTGGAGAAGGCTTTGTGCCGGCCCTGCTCGGAGGGCATCCTCAGCACGGCCCTGAGGATCTGCACGTAGGACAGCACGATGAAAACAAAACACCCAAAGGCTAAACAGCCACTAAGGGCAATGAGCCCAACTTCCCTGTGATAGCCTGAATCTGAGCAGGAGAGCTTGAGGAGCTGGGGGATTTCACAGAAGAACTGGTCCAGGACATTGCCTTGGCAGAGGGGCAGTGAAAATGTGCTGGCCGTGTGCAGGACAGCATAGAGAAAGCCACTGCCCCAGGCAGCTGCTGCCATCTGGGCACAAGCTCTGCTGCTCAGGAGGCTCCCGTAGTGCAGGGGCTTGCAGATGGCAATGTAGCGGTCGTAGGCCATGATGGTGAGGAGGGAATACTCTACTGCGATGAAAAAGGGAAACAGTAAGATCTGAGCAGCACATCCTGCGTAGGAGATGGCCCTGGTGTCCCAGAGGGAGTTGGCCATGGCTTTGGGGAGAGTGGTGGAGATGCAGCCCAGGTCAAGGAGGGCGAGGTTGAGGAGGAAGAAGTACATGGGGGTGTGGAGGCGGTGGTCGCAGGCTACGGCTGTGATGATGAGGCCGTTGCCCAGGAGGGCAGCCAGGTAGATGCCCAGGAAGAGCCCGAAGTGCAGGAGCTGCAGCTCCCGCGTGTCTGCGAATGCCAGCAGGAGGAACTCGGTGATGGAGCTGCTGTTGGGCATTTGGTTTCTCTGCGAATGGGCGAGCTGTCCAAGGAGGAAACGATAACGACAAGTTAAGGAGAGACTTCTCTGATGAAAACCCGTGCCGTTTTTTTGGAAATCCCACCGTGGAGATGAAAGAGGAACAAGCCATCCCATTCACCAGCCCTGCAGACATAGTGCTTTTCTATTTGAGAAGTGGACTTTTGCCCTGAATTCTCATCAGGACACCTCCAGGGCAAGTCGGTGTCAGAACGGAAGCTGATCCACACCCAGCAGCCCACCCCAGGGAGCAAAAGCACACACCAGAGCTGGCAAACCAAGGATGGATACTGCAGTGCTCCCAATAATTCTGCCAGGAGAAGGGTGTGCAGTGAAGCCCTTTCCTCGCCCAGCTATGCTCACCACCTCGCAGTGACACTGAAGGACGGAGGCTTTTAGCCTCGTGGCTGTGTGCCACGCTGCAGGAGACAGGCACCTCTCCTCTCGCGGAGGTCCAACCACAGAGGAGACGGCTCCTGACCTGGGGTCTTCTGGGCAGCAGGGGAGAGCGGGGCTTGCTCCAGGGAGGAAATGTGCCCTGCAGGGGATGGCAGAGAGGTGCCCAAGCCCCACTCACGCTGCGTTTCTGGGAGCAGCTCCCTCTCCCTCCCTGCCCGTGTCTCTGCTACCTGGAGCTGGCCCTGCCGGGACCTGTTGCTCCGTCCCTGTGTCTGCTCCCTGCACAGGTTCACAGAGCTCACCGCAAACACTTTGTGCTCCTCTCTGCCCTGCAGACACATCCTGGAAGCAGAGGCACTGCCCAGGGGCATCTCTGTCTGTTCACATCCTTTTCCTCCACAGCAGAGAAACCATGAGCACCCTCCTGACAGATCTCCTATGATGCGGGATACGCCAGCTTTAAACTGTCCCACCAGGATATTCATCCACATGATCCTGCAGACCGAGACTTGCCATGTCAAGGGTTGTGTAGATTTCTCCTCCAGCCAGCTGTCAGCCTCCCTCCATGCCCCAGTGATGCTGACCGCTGTTTTCATGCCTTTCTCCTCTTGGTGTGTGCAGGAAAATCCTCCTTGCAGTGCAGCAAGAGGTCGGCCGTGCCCGCTGCTGTGCGGGTTTCTCCTACAATGAGCTCTAAGTTGGATTCCACATTCAGAAAGCTTTCAATTGCTTTCTGTCTCACATCTCCTCACCACGTGCAGGCAGTGCCCCCAGCCCTGCTGTGCCTTGCAGAGGAGCTGCTCCTGGGCAGAGCTGTCTGTCTGCAGACACGGCCTCCCTTCCTTTGCCCCTCTGGGCTCCCTCGAGATGTCCACAGGGCTCCTGGGGAACCTCCTTGGAAACAAGACAAAGTAATCGCACGTGTTCCCTCCCTCAGCTGGGGAAAGAGACTGCTTTCCAACAGTGTTAGGGCTTACATCACTCAAATAGTTTCATTGAAGAGTCATCTTTCCTTGCCCCGTCCTGCACAGGGCATCCAGAAAGTGACAGGAGAGACCACCTCGACCTCTGCCAAGGGAAGGCATTCAGCTCCATCAGCTGAGGCATCTCATCCTAGGTTTGCAGTCCTGAGGCTGGAAGGGGACTCAGCTCCCTCCTCTGCACCCCACAGACCCACAGGAGGTGGGATTCCTTCTGGCTGAGTTCAGGTGTGCACAAAAGAGGCACTCGTGTGAGCTCCTTGTCTCAGCTCCCTGAGATGCAAACACCCGCTGACATTCGGGGTTCCAGACGTGGTCCCAGGTGTGTGCAGGTACCTGGGGGACAGGGCAGCATCTGAGGCCATCAGTTTTAAGTATCGAGCAGATTTCTTTTGGACAACCTACAAATGGTAGGCGACGTCCATTCACTTTTAGGACAAGTGAACCTGTCCATTTTGTTGTGATTTTGTGTAGCCCAGGCCGGTTTTCAGCTGACCATACGGAGTCATTCCCAACAGGGAGATACAAGCTTCCCCTGGTTCCCCATCAGCTGCATTTGCTAGATAACCTCTGACTGCAGTGACGGTGCTCTCATAAACATCCCCACGCTGCCTGATCCAGCTCAGGGCAGTTACTCCTTCAACTGGACAAATACAGGCCGTATGAGATGCAGGATGTGAGATGCCAGTGCTCTCACACAGAGCTCCGTGTGGCTCGCCGGGACAGCACCGGTCCCATCCACAAAATCCTTCTCCACTCACGTGTGGCAGAACCCAGCCAACCTTTTTCACCTCTGCTGCTCCCAGTTCCATTTAGATCGGAAATGCAGATGTGCAGTGTGCCCTTAAACAAAATGTCCTGGGAACACAGTGTCTCCATTCAAAGAGTGGGGAGGAAATGCATTTTTGGTAATGGCTAGATGAATTTATATTTCCATACAAGGGAAGTGCCAAAGACTCATCATATTGCTGGCCCGTGCCCTTGGCCTAGGAAACCAGTCACGGGAATGTATAGACAACCCTCAAACTTTTGAAAATGAAGACCTCTTACATACTTCTTACATCAAGGACAATTTATCTATTTATTTATTTTTTTATGATTCAGGTTTTGCCTAAAATCCTTATTCAGGCGTTGATTCTGTTGCCCACCCAGAGGTGGCTACTGCTGCCAGGATCCCGAGGAGCAGCCGAAACCCAATGTGTGACATGGAAATGTGACCCAGGACATTCAGGAGTCCTTCTGGAGCAGGAGCTGGTGGGCAGGCAGAGGGTGGCAAGGCATCTCAGTGGAAACAACTGTTTTTTCTGCATTGACTAGAGAAGGAAATCGGGGCAATTGCACCCAAGGCGTCCAATGCTAGAGGAGATCCCTCTCATGCCTGCCTTCACCTACAGCGGTGCTGCATGTCATTTCCCCTGCAGGGAATGAAAAAGGAGAGGGTCTAAATGTTTGAGACTCTGCCTGAAGATACTCCTGATAGGCAGATATGTTGAGATTAATGCTGATTTGGCTGATCAAAATAGAGCATATTATTCACTTGGCTGCTTTGCTTCCCTGTATGATTCGCAGAAGTTCCCGACTTCCGTGGGTGTGCAAAGAGTGGGTATGGGCAGAGTCCAGGGCATGGAGTGCCTGTGCTTGACCCAAAAATGTGTTTTCTGTTCTGTTTCTGCTCCATGACTATCCACGGTGGAAACTGGATTTCAGTGGAGGTAACGTGGAAACAGAGAGCTGCGGAATGTCTTTTGTGCTTTAGTCAGCTATCTCTCTCTTGCGTTTTGTCTGCTGGCAGTTGAGCCCTTCTGCACCTGCATGCAACTCCTTCTTGTAAAGCAGGTGGGAATCAGTGCCAGCAGGCTGAAACAAGCAGCTACCGAGTGCAGTGGAGGAAGCTCAGAGTTTCACAAGGTTGATGCCTTTCCCAGGTGACTGATGAGGGCTTGAGGGTAGGGAAGAACACTGCCCACAGAATGTCTGCCAGAAAAGGTCTTGCTGTCTCAACATATTCAGACTCCGTCAGAAGACACTCAGGATCAAGATACATTGGAGGCTGCTGATATCACGTAATCTGTAGAAAGAAAAGCAAAGAAAACTGGGGAAAAAAGAAGGAAGAAGAAATCTTCTCTTACCATTATGAATACAGAACTCTTTTCACTTTGACTGTTCTCCTAAAGCCTCTTTAGCTAACCTTCTAGGAGCTGAAGACTTAAGGAAAATGATGCACTGAGACTTACTTTGTTTGGAAGTTTGCATGACAATGAGCCCTCAGGTGTTCCTGACCTGCAGCTACTGAAAGCTTGAGCAAGCCTCTGAAGAAGTAACAGTCAGGAGCCAACCTCCCAGTTTCTGAGGGTGTTTGCAGGCCCCCCTGGAAGAGGCCATGGAGAGATCAGCCAGACGAGGTGGCTGTCCCTGCCGGCTTTCTGCCAGACTTCAGGAACTACCCCGATCCCTCCGTATTGAGTTATTTGGTTTGTTCTCCAGCACTCATGGACAATGTTCCTCCCATGAGCAGTTACAGGCTGAAATTGCCCAAGAAACCCCTGACTGATCCCCATGCACTGCTGGCTGTTCTCCTCCAGAGCCCTGCCTGCAGGCACAGAGGCCTGAGAGAAGATGGAGGCAAAGAAACCATGACAAACCTCATCAATGTCTGCTCCTTCTATTGCTAAGTCCATCAGCACACCTAGATTATTCTTTATTTTTCTTTTACCTTTAGAGTTGGAATTGGAGTTGGAGTTAGAGTTAGAGTTAGAGTTAGAGAGGGTTAGGGTTAGAGTTAGAGAGGGTTAGGGTTAGAGTTAGAGAGGGTTAGGGTTAGAGTTAGTTAGGGTTAGGGTTAGGGTTAGGGTTAGAGTTAGGGTTAGAGTTAGAGTTAGAGTTAGAGTTAGAGTTAAAGTTAGAGTTAGAGTTAGAGTTAGAGTTAGAGTTAGAGTTAGAGAGGGTTAGGGTTAGGGTTAGAGTTAGGGTTAGGGTTAGGGCTAGGGTTAGGGTTAGGGTTAGGGTTAGGGTTAGGGTTAGAGTTAGAGTTAGGGTTAGGGTTAGGGTTAGGGTTAGGGTTAGGGTTAGGATTAGAGTTAGAGTTAGAGTTAGAGTTAGAGTTAGAGTTAGAGTTAGAGTTAGAGTTAGAGTTAGAGTTAGAGTTAGAGTTAGAGTTAGAGTTAGAGTTAGTTAGAGTTAGAGTTAGAGTTAGAGTTAGAGTTAGAGTTAGAGTTAGAGTTAGAGTTAGAGTTAGAGTTAGAGTTAGAGTTAGTTAGGAAAAAAGAAGAGCAGGAGAGAGAAAGAAGAAAGTGGAATCCTAGGAGAGGCAGTCAATGGCTGGGAAACGGACTCAGTGAATGTCCTTGGCAGGGCTCTGAAACAGGCAAACATTTGGTTCTGGTAAGTCCCAGATATGTGACAACATCTGATGATGTTTTTTGAACATCATTTTGAACATTTTCATCTCATCTGTGGATGATGCCCAGCTGGGTCTAGAGCTACAAAATCAGCTTTTGTGTCTTGATTCGGTTGCCTGCACAAAAATGGCCAGTGCTACCAGGATGCCCTGATTTAGCTGTAGCACCCGGGGGGACAAGTGACACAGCACCTAGGGGAGACCTTCTGGAGCATAAGCTGGTAGGCATGGACCAAGTCTGGGCCCTTCAAGGGCTGTGCAGGGTCTTCCTACACCATCTCACATCCTTTTGATGCCACTGTGAGGTCCCTTCTGACCCAGAAACTGACTGGGTCCCTGCCAGGAGACAGATCCTCAGAAGTGGAAATCTTCAGAGTGCTGCCCCTGACAGGAGGACACATGTGGAGGTCAAGAGGGGCCTGGAGAAGGGAAATGTGAGAACATGGGAGAGAAGGGGTTCTTTGCCAACGGAGAGCAAAGATTTTTTGGAGATATAAAAGGCATTTGGGTCACCTTGTTACTGCTGCAGCACTGACTGGGAAAGCGTTCGTGGTAGGGACTAACCCTGTGTCAAGTTTGCCCTAAGCCTGGCCCTAAATGTCACCACTCGGCCTGACAGGAGCCTAATACTCTAATCCCCAGCACTTCCACCCTTACCTGGAAGCCAAGATGCAGACCCTTAGAGCCTTACCTTTGCTTTTACCCTCTTGCTCACCCTAATCCCTAGCCCTTATCCCTAGCATGGAAATTTCTAGGAGCCTGGCTGGGATCTGTGCATTTAGGCTCCGTTTGCCAGTGTTCCTGACAGTCCAGCAGCAGGTGTGTGGCTGGCATGGTGGCTGTGGGATCTCCTTTGCCTGAGCACCTGGTAAGCACATAGAGGAAAAAGGCTTGTGGACGGGCTGTCATATCCCTTGCACGTGAGTACAGGACTGCAGAGCTGGGGCACACGGCTTGGCCGCATCTGTCCAACGAGCTCCAAGGCCAGTACCAGACCCAGAGCTTGGAAGATGATGGTGAGGCAACTTCTGCCTGCTCTCATGATACACCACAGGAAGCCTGATGAGTCGGGACGCCCGCTCGAGGGGTGAGATTTCCCTGATGGGGAAGCTTTGCTTGGCAGTAGAAAACAGTAGGAAGAAGATAAAGAGTCACAAGGTGCAGCTCTGAAGGTTGGGAGTGGGAATGAGGAAGAAAGAAATGTCCCTCAAAGGATGTTTGGAAGTCGGGGGTCAGACCATGGCTGTGTCTTTGAAGGAACAGTCAGTGAGAGTCCAAAGATATTTCCGAAGGTACGGAAATAAAGAAAAAAGTCAGGGATCTCCTGGAAAGAGTCCAGCGGAGGGCCACAAAGATGATACGGGGCCTGGAGCATCTTCCCTATGAAGAAAGGCTAAGAGACCTGGTTCTGTTCAGCCTGGAGAAAAGAAGACTGAGAGGGGATCTCATCGATGTGTATAAATGCCTGAGGCGTGGGAGACAGAGGGATTTGGCCAACCTCTTTTCAGTGGTTTGTGGGGACAGGAGAAGAGGTAATGGCCACAAGATGGAGCACAGAAAGTTCCGCACCAACAAGAGAAAGAACTTCTTCACGGTGAGGGTGACGGAGCACTGGGACAGGCTGCCCAGGGAGGTTGTGGAGTCTCCTGCTCTGGAGATATTCAAGGCCCATCTGGACGCCTACCTGGGCAGCCTGCTCTAAGAAACCTGCTTTGGCAGGGGGGTTGGACCCGATGATCTTTCGAGGTCCCTTCCAACCCCTACAATTCTGTGATTCTGTGATTCTGTGAAATGCCCTGGTGAGAGCAGGGTGGGGAAGGGAGATGGATATGCCCTTGCCTACCTGCAGGCATTGCCTCCAGCTAAGCTGCTCTAACAAATCCATGGGGAAGCTTTGTCTTTTAATGGCCTTCAGTGAGGCCAATTTAATGCTCCGAGGAACTTTGGCGGTTGCTTCAAACTTTAGCTCCTCGAGAGATTTCTTCAGTTTTCTCTCAGTGTCTGAGGTAGCAGAGCACCAAATGCCCCACAGGGTCATTAAAATGCAGAAAGGCCTAACACGCCACGTCTGTTCCGACAATTTTCTTCAAGCCTTTAAATCTTGTACACCTAATTAGTGAGGCTCCGGGAGTGTAGGTGAAGAGGAAAACTTCAGCGAGCACTCGATGGATAGGTATTTTTCGTTGCTCTCCAGTGTAGGCAAATAGCGACAGCAGCATTCCCTAGGTGGTGTTTCTCCTAAGGAGGTCTGGGCAGGTTGGCAATGCGGTGTCTTGGGGCCGGACACTGGATGGAGAACCTTGCTCCTCACCCTCCCAGGACAGCCATTTCTCTCCTTGGCCACCTGGGGCTTGCATCACTCTTCCTTACACCAGGCTTCTCCACTGAAATCAGCAGCCACATTTCATTGCTCCTTTGCTCCAGATCCCACCTGCTTTCCTCAGAGAACTGGCTGCACACAGGCACAGAAGGGTTTTTCCTATTTTAAAACCAACAACAGAAAAACACAAGGCAATTTACCAGATAATAAAACACTCCTCAGCTTTATGGCTCCATTGAGGTTCACCTACCCAAAAAGGATTACTCTTCAGGGAGTGTTGTGTACTGATAGGTAGGGAATTATACATATTACTATTAGTTAATGTAATATCAAACAAATTTAAAAGGTGAGGAGCTGGATAAGGACAAACAGACAGACTGCTGAAAAGTGGTGGAGTCACCGTCCCTGGGGGCGTTTAAGGCAGTGTTGGACGTGGTGCTCAAGGACAGGGTTTAGTGGGTGACACTGGTGGTAGGGCGATGGTTGGACCAGATGATCTTGGAGGTCTTTTCCAACCTTTATGATTCTGTGATTCTACAAGTGGCTGAGACAAACCCCATCAGCTTACAGGAAGTTAGAGAAAGTTCTATTTGTTGTGCTATAGTGGCAGAAGACAAAGATTTTGGATCATGCCTGAGAATATTCAAGGTGATGGAGTGCACTTCATTTGTGAGCTAAGACGAAGCACTCTGAGCAGAGCGAAGGACACGGTGCTGTAGCCCAACAGGAAGATGGTGAAAGACCTGTCTTTCTGGAGCTGTGAGCGGTGCAGACCATGCCAGAGACAAAGGCCCTGGACAGCAGCAATGTGTGGAAGGCCCATGGGCATGGCTGCAGAATGCATGCTCCTCTCCTTGACCTCTGAGCCCTGCTCTGGCCTTGGCTGGGCTCTGGGCAGGAGGAGAGGCCCCTCTGCCAGTAGTGCTACAGTGCACAGAAAGGGGGCTGTGGGTACAAAAGACAGTTCAAGGCAGATCCCTTTGGATCATTCACCGTCCCCAGGGGCACTGGGCACCCGCACGGGAAGGCTCGGGCCAGGCCCGTTCCCCAGCGCATCGCCCCATGCCCTCCTCCCCTCGGCCCGTGGGGAGAGAGCCCCAGCAGAGCAGCAGGGCCTTGGAGGGGCCATTTCTTCAGCCTCAGCTTCGGGGAAGAGCCCAGCCACAAGGCGTCTGCACCACTTATGCTCATGTGGGATCTTGCTCTCGGAGTATATGGATTTGGAACCACAGGGTGGTGCTTCCACGCTATTTCATTAATTTTTCTTTGATTCTGTACCAGTCGGTAAGAACTGTCAGCCTTTCTTACTGGCAGAATAGGAGTGTTAAAGAGAGACATGCATGGTTCCAGTAAACCATCCTTAATCAATTCTCTTATTACTGATTTAAGACCATTTCATCTCTCAGTTGAAATAGGGTATACCGTCTGCTTTATTGCCTCATATCCTTCCTGCATAGCTATCTTTAGTGGAGTAATATTAATTCCTCCTCTATTTCCCTCCTTTACCCACACTATGGGGTCTATTTCTTTCTCATCATCTTCTGTCAATAACTTCACTGATACCGAAATTCCCGTCTTACAACTTACTATTTGTATATCCAGTTTCATCATCAAATCCCTCCCCAACAAATTAGTCCCTGCCTCAGTAATTGCCCAGTGATTGTTTTATCCCACGGGCTCGTTTTGGTATCCCCAAAAAGTGGCACTGTTATCCCCATCTCTTCTATCCCCGTCGCCCTTAGGGTTTTATCAGTTAATTTAAGCCCTGATACTTTATGGGCCAGTGATGATCTAACTGCCCCAGTATCTACTAATAATACAACTTCTCCTTCATTAGGTCATCAAGGGCTCTAGGTGGGACCAGCTTTCTGAGAACCCCTGACTCCTCTGTTCTGAAATTATAACAGCAAGCAATCTCTTCTTTTTCCAGTCTGGACACTGTGACCAGCCTGACCACACTTGAAGCATCGTCTTTGTCCCTGTCATGATTTAGGCTGCAACACAGGTAGCTTTCTCTGCTTGTCATTGTGCTGGTTTTACTCAGGTGGGCATATTTAACCTGTCTTAAATATGCTCTTACAGAGGCACAAACAACATCGCTTATCGTCTCAGCTCTGGCAAGCGGCAAGGCTGTTATCTAACATGGGGCAGCTTCTGGATTCTTCTTGCAGAAGCCACCCCTATGGCCCCCTGCTACCAAAACCTTGCCACGTAAACCCACCACAGTCATTCTTTCATCTCTCTTCCTCTCCCTTCTGCTCTGGGTCTGACTTCTCCTCCTGAGAATTTCTCCCTTCTTCTCCAATCCTCTGCTTCATTACCTGTTGCAGTGTGGATATCATTAGTTTTGCTCTCTGTCTTTCCTTCTTCTCTCCCCTCCTGACATACGCCTTTTGGGCCTCCTGCAGGAGGGTCTCTAGTGGCTGTTCACTCCATCCTTCCATCTTCTGGAGCTTTTTTTGTATGTCCGGCCAGGCTTTAGTCACAAAGTGTACTTTCAGAAGCCCTTGGGCTAGAGGGTCCTCAGAATTCATCCCTGAGTATTTCCTCATTCTATCCCTCAGTCTTTGCAGAAAGTTATTAGGGGATTCATCCTCTTGTTGTTGTATTTCAAATGCTTTAGTAAGATTCTGGGACTTTGGTACAGCTTCCTTAATCCCCATTATTATTATGCCCCTTAAGTCTCTCATAGGAGTTCTGTGCTGCAGGTTGTTATTATTCTGATTGGGGTTATCAAGTGGATATTTCTGCTCTACTGGAATCGCTTCTGATCCGGGGGTGGGGGAGGTAGCTCTTTCCCATTCTCGCATAGCTGCCCTCCTAATCAGTCCCTGCTCTTCTCCAGTAAATACCATACTCAGGATTGACATCATCTCCCCCCAGGAATATCAATTGGGCTGTAGAAACTGATCTAATTGTTCTGCTAGTCCAATGGGATCCTCAATTAAAGGTTTAATTTCCTTCTTAAAACTCTTAACCTCTCCGCTGGTGAGGGGGGAGTTCACATAACCTATTTGCCCTGGTCCAGTCAGGACCTCTATAAGAGGATACATAGAAGTGCCAGCACTATTAGTATCAGGAAAGGGAAATTTTTCAATGTCATTTTTACATTGTTCTAATTCTCGTCAGAGCTTAGAGTGCACTTTCTTTTTAGTGACAGAATCACAGAATCACAGAATCGTCTAGGTTGGAAGAGATCTCCAAGATCGGCCCCCTTCCACCCGCCTCCCCCCCCCAGGGCAGCTGCTGCTGCTGTCAGTACAATATTAGGATTATAGGGAGGGAGTAAATTATCCAAGGGTTCTCACTGACCAGTCCTTTCTTCTAACTCCTCTTTCCCCTGATCCTGACCCTTTTTCAGTAAAAGCTGATTCACCTCCTGCACCCAGCAAGCAGCATAATTTGATTCCTCCTCCAAAAAAGGAACCTTATCATTTACATACAAATATGAGTCTGATAAACACAGTCTTCATCAGACCCGTATTTTGGCCAAAATACTGAAGTTCCTTTTATTGGCTTTTTAGGCCAGGCAATTACACAATATCTAACCATTGTTTTTTATCTTTTTCCCTGGTTTTTGGGTTGTTTTTCCAATTCCTTATCATTCTTCCCAAAGGACTATCTTTAGACACAATTCCGGAGTCTCCATCCCCATTCTGCTCTTCCTTGGAGCCCTTATGCCCCATCTCTTCCTGACGTGCTGCTGTGGACTTTACTGTTCATGGGGGTACCACATACCTGTACCTAGGATAAGCAGAGAGGTGTACTGCTGAACAGCGTACTGCTGAACACTTTACCATACCCGGGGTACCATACAACTAAAGGCTCCTAATTCCCTGAGACTCTCTTTCGCCCTTTTCTCTTTTGCTTTGTCTGTCTCCAGCCGCGCCCCTCACAGGACTATGGAACCGCGGATCAGGACTCCACACTCACTTCGCACTAAAAGTGCATCTCATTCACACCCCACAAAAGAGCCACCCAGACTTCCCCCTCCCTCCTCCCCCCCCCCCCCCCCCCCCCCAAGGCAATACATTAAAGCTTGTCTTACCTTGGTCAGTGCACGGAATTACCGGGTCTATTTCAATAACAGTGCCTGTGCCTACTGTTCTCCCTTCTCCCTAGTGCTCCATAGAGCCTTTCTATACCATATATGTACAATTTTATTTGATCAATCCTCTAATTTCTCCTTTTCCCCTCTTTTCTCATGGTTAGAGAGCCTGTGATTTTTGTTTTTACTGTTCTCACACTGCTCGTCCTGTTTTTCTCAGTCTTCCTCCTTATTTTGGAACAGTGAAGCCTTCTACTGTCCACTTACCTACTTAGCATTTCCCTTTGTTATAACTACACAACTATCTTTGAATACACAAGGTTAGTTTCCTACTGCAAAAACACATTCTATTTCAAAAACAAGTTCTACTGCAAAAGCACATTCTATTTCAAAAACATGTCCTGCTGCAAAAAACATTCTACTTCAAAAACATGTTCTACTGCAACAACACAACTTGGTTTCTCAAACTTTGCGGCCCAGGACACAGGAGGTTTTTGCAGAGGCGAAGCTGGGCCATCTGTTTGTGATAAAGGCACCAATCACTGTTGATATGTAAGTATTATGTTAAAGAATTGACAAGATCCCAGCCATAGGATTGATATTGTTAGTGATATTCAGCTTAATTGTTTGTTATGTATATATGGTGTTAAAGTATTGACTGTGCGTTGTTAAGAAGTCTTAATGTGTAGTTGTGGCTATAGCCAGTATAATCATGATGGTATTACACAGAATCACATAATCACAGAATTTTAGGGATTGGAAAGGACCTTGAAAGATCATCTAGTCCAATCCCCTGCCAGAGCAGGAACACCTAGATCATGTCACACAGGAACGTGTCCAGGAGGGTTTTGAATGTCTCCAGAGAAGGAGACTCCACAGTACCCCTGGGCAGCTGTACTGAGCGTGGCTGGGATGTTAACTTTCCCTGCAGCAGCCCATACAGTGCTGTGCTCTGCATGTGTAGGTAGAAGAGCGTTGGTATCACACCAGTGTTGTGTTTGCTGCTGAGCAATACTGGCACTGCATCAGGACTCCCTCTAATCCCCCAAGAGCCAGCAGGCTGGGGATGGGCAAGAGGTGAGGAAGGAACATCACCAGGGCAGCTGACCTAAGCCAACCAAGGGGATATTCCATGCCATATGATGTCACACTCAGCAATAAAAGGTGGAAAATGAAAGAAGAGGGGAGGGGCGGGCTCTCGTTGTGAAAACAACTGTCCTCATCAAGGATGTGGTCAAGCATCGCTGGTTTGTGGGAAGTCAGCCTTTGCTTTTTTTTTTTTTTCTCCTTTTCCCCTTTCCCTTTTTTCCCTTTAGTTAAATTATTTAATTAATAATATTTTTTCCCTAATAATTATCTTTTCCTTTAATTAAATTATCCTTGTCTCAACCCGTGAGTTATTTCTTTCCTTTTCTTCTTCCCCTTCTCTTCTAAGGAGGAGGAATGAGGGAGTGGTTATGGTGGAGTTCAGCTGCCTACCAAGGTAAAACCACCACAACTGTGAGGGCCACAGAGCACTGGAACAGGTTGCCCAGAGAGGTTGTGGAGTCTCCTTCTGTGGAGATATTCAAAATCCACCTGGATGCAATCCTGCCCAATGCTCTAGGTGATCCTGCTTGGCAGGGGGTTGGACTAGATGATCTTCAGAGGTCCCTTCCAACCTCAACCATTCTGTGACTAAATCATTGAATCATTTAAGTTTGAAAAGACCTCTAAGATCATCAAGTCTAACCATTAACATAGCACTGTCAAGTCCACCACTAAACCATGTCCCTAGCACCAGTCAGAAGCGACTGACTCCCACCTCACTACAACCTCCTTTAAGGTAATTGGAGAGTGCAATAAGGTCTCCCCTGAGCCTCCTTTTCTCCACTCTTCCCCCAGCCTGCAGAGTTGCATGGGGATGTTGTGCCCCAAATGCAGGACCCAGCACTTAGCCGTCTTGAACCTCATACACTTGGTCTCAGCCCATTGGTCTAGTCTATCGAGACCCCCCTGTAGAGCCCTTCCTACCCTCAAGCTGATCAACACTTGTGCCCAACTTGGTGTTGTTTTAGCGCTTACTGGGGCTGCACTCGATGCCCTCGTCCAGATCATCGATAAAGATATTGAAGAGAACTGGGCCCAGTACTGAGCCCTGGGGGGCACCACTAGTGACCGGCCTCCAACTGGATTTAAATTCATTCACCATAACTCTTTGCGCCAAGCTAACCAGCCAGTTCTTTACCTAGTGAAGCATATACCCATCCAAGCCCTGAGTAGCCAGAATCTTCAGCAGAATGCTGTCAGAAATAGTGTCAAAAGCTTTACTGAAGTCTCCACACAAGTGTCCACGGGGAAAGAAAAAGAAGGTGAAAAGAGGAGGTGAGGAGCATAATTTGATTATGTTGGAAGATTTAGACTCAGAATGATGGAGACCAGGGAATGAAATTCCAGTCTCTAAACCCTGGTTCCTGTTAAGACTGGGGGAGACACAACTGATTTCCTTTTAGACACAACCCATGCCTTTAGTGGCACAACCCATTCAGTAGTGACAACTGTAAAGGACCTTTGCTTGAGGCAAAAATCCCGATTGTTTGTGCTGGAGGGCAACAGGCCCTAAGACCACTCCTGCAGCCAATGGACTGTAAAAGCGGGGGAAGAATGCTAGTACACCAGTTTCTATGTATGCCTGAGTGACCTCTCCCTTTGCTGGGAAGAGACTTATAGCCTAGGTAGACCACATCCACAGTGTTTTCTTCATCCACTAAGCGTGTCACCTTGTTGTAGAAAAGATCAGGTTCGTCAAGCAGGACCTGCCTTTGATAAACCCATGCTGACTGGGCCTGATCACCTGGTTGCCCTGTACGTGCTGCTTGATAAAACTCAATGTTCTGCTTCATGAGCTTCCCTGGCACTGAGGTCGGACTGACAGGCCTGTGGTTTCACGGATCCTCCTTCTGGCCTTTCTTGTATGTGGGCATCATGTTTGCTAGCCACCAGTCAACTGGGACCCCCCCCCCCCCCCCCATTAGCCAGGACTGCTGATAAATGAGGGGAAGCAGCTGGTGAACACTTCCACCAGCTCCTTTATTACCCTTGGGCTTTGGCCCAGGTACAGGTACAGCTGCGCATGCATGGGGTAGCTGGGCGGCCATGTCCAAACTGACCATGAGGAGAGCTGGGGGTGCCTGGCCTTTGCTTCAAGGGTGGCACGGGAAAGGGGGACCCAAAGCCCAGCCCCTAAGTATAAGCACTAAGTAAAATCTGTAGCTGTTTCACTTACAGCACTCTCTTGTACTGCAAATACTGAGGATTCCTCAGTCCCTTGGGGCAGTGACACCAAGCAAACAACCAAATAAACCCATCCAAACTAACAAAGACAGACAAACAACTGGAAAAGTGAAAATAAATGGGTGTCTCTTGTTCTGTATCAGATAATTATCTTTTTTCTAATGTGTGCTTTATTTCATCATTATCCTCCCAAGGTAACATCAAATGCATTCCTACTAGACAAGGGTGAGTTTAAAAGATTGTACGTAACCTATCTTTATCATGTCGTGTCATCCTAACAAGCTAGTTTTCACAATCAGACACTGTTGTAACTCAACACCTTTAACATTTTTGTTTCCAACTTGGATTTAAAGTGGGATTAAGGGAGAACGTAATACTTCTGCATAGAGGACCTCACCTTCTATCAGCAAATAAGTGAGAGGGACTAAATCTCACTTTACCAACAAGCGAGAATGGAGCGGATGATACACAGAGGTGGGACAATGCAAATTTATGTCAGAATCAGTGTGCCTGCACTTTAGTTCACCTGGTGAACAGCAACCCTCCTAGTGATGCACAGTCGTACGAGTGGTCTAGTTCTGTGGAGAGACACTGCTCTTGGTCTCACCGCTTGGTTGCCTCAACTAATCCCCTCCTTTGCCTGCGTCAGCCATTTGGTGAGATAAAGAATGGGGCACAATAGGGTGGCAAAGGATGGTGGCACCGAGGGATTGAAAATTAAATGAAGATCAGTGAGGTTAGACTAACAAAAGTAAATGCATGATATTGTCTCCTCTGCATTCTTGCCTGGCTAGGCCCAGCATCTGACATGACAGGAGCCCAGTGCACTATCAGGATTCTGAGACAATATCCTAATGCAACTGGATGGACAAAGCTGTGCTTTTCCCCAGCAACAACACAAAACCCACGGTAGTGGCATTTCTCCAAACGCGAGTCCTAAGAAAACCTCAGTGGGAAGAATCTTTAGCATGTAGATATGCACACGTGTTACACACAAGTTGAGTATGGGAATGGAGAAACTGACACACACAAATGAATACTGAATGTGATCTACTAGGGTAGTGTCCTGGTTTCAGCTAGGATAGTGTTAATTTTCCTCCTAGTAGCTGGTATGGTGCTGTGTTTGGGATTTAGGATGAGAATAATGTTGATATCACACTGATGTTTTAATTGTTGCAGAGCAGTGTTTACACCAGGCCAAGGACTTTTCAGCTTCTCGCTCTGTCCTGCCAGCGGGCAGGCTGGGGGTGCAGCGGGAGCTGGGAGGGGACAGACCCAGGACAGCTGACCCAAACTGGCCAAAGGGGGATTCCATGCCATCTGATGTCATGCTGAACAATTATATGGGGGGGCTGGCTGGGCTGGGGGGACCGGGTGCTCGGGGATAGGCTGGGCATCGGTCAGTGGGTGGCGAGCGATTGCATTGTGCTTCACTTGTTTTGCACACATGATTATTAGTAGTACTATTATCATTATTATTATTGTTTTCCTTTCTTTCCTGTCCTAATAAACTGTCTCTATCTCAACCCACAGGTTTTCATTGTTTTTCTGATTCTCTTCCCCTATCCCAGAGAGGGAGGGGGGAGGGTGAGTGAACGGCTGTGTGGTACTTAGCTGCCAGCTAGGTTAAACCACGACATATTAAAAGAGATGGTTCCAGAAATACAGAGGTGACGGCCCGATTAGTCTCATGACCAGTAATTTTATCATATCAGAAGGCAGTGTTACACGGCAGAGCAATATGATAACCCTAAACCAGCCCCCAGAAATGATAAACAGCACAACATCTGAAAACAAACACAGCAAACCCAACATCAAAAAAAAATGTGATCAGCAACTATTAAACTGATCTAATGCTTATAACTTCTTTTAACATGCTCTGGTCAGATCTGCAAAGGGTTACAAAGGAGATCAGGGCTACGATTAGGGCTATGAAGATGATTAGAGGACTGAAGCACCTGTCATACTAGGACAGACCGGAAGAACTTTGTCTGTTTAGCCTGGAAAAGAGAAGACTGAGGGGAAACCTCATTAATGTATATAAATATCTGAGGGGAGGGTATTGAGAGGATGGAACCCAACTCTTTTCAGTTGTGCCCAGCGACAGGGTGAGAGGCAGTGGGCACAAACTAAAACCCAGGAGGTTCCAGCTCAATATGAGGGGGCACTTTACTGTGAGGGCAGCAGAGCACTGGAACAGGTTGCCTAGAGAGGCTGTGGAGTCTCCTTCTCTGGAGATATTCAAAAGTCACCTGGATGCCATCTTGCACAACGTGCTCTAGGTGATCCTGCTTGGCAGGGGGTTGGACTAGATGACCATCAGAGGTCCCTTCCAACCTCAATCATTCTGTGATTCTGTGATCTGTCTTTATCTCTACCCGTCAGGCCCCACATTGTGTGCCAAAAAGGACTTTTGTGGCAGGCAGCTAAGCACCACACAGCTGTTTGCTCATCCTCCCCCCCAACCCAGTGGAATGGAGGAGAGAATTGGGAAAAGAAAAAAAAAAAGTAAAAGCTGGTGGCTTGATATAAAGACAGTTTAGTAGGACAAAAAAGGAAGGGGGAATGATGGTGATGATGATGATAAGAATAATAGGATGTGCAAAGCAAGTGACGAACAAGTTAATTGTTACTCCACACACTCTGACTGATGCCCATCCCACCCCCAAGCAGTGGTCACCCATCTCCCGCCAAGCCGTTCGGGTAATTCCGGCACCGTGTGGGTAATTCGGGAACTACTCAGCTCTATCCCTGAACTCAAGACGCACACCGTGTTCTCCAGATGCACGTGGAACCCCATGTCTCCCTACTCTGAGACTGTTTTGCCTGTCACGATAATTGTTGAGCAATCTCCCTGTCCTTATCTCAACCCTTGTGCCCTTTGTGTCCTATTTGCTCCCCCTTTCCTTTTGAGGAGGGGGAGTGAGAGAGTGGCCGTGGTGGAGCTTGGCTGCCCACCTGAGTAAAACCACCAAAGGTTGTTCCAAAGGCAGTGTAGTAGCACAAAAAAGGAAGGGAGAATAATAATAAGGATGATGATAAGAATAATAGAATGTAAAAAGCAAATGATGCACGATGCAATTGCTCACTACCTGCTGACCAGTGCCCAGTCCATGCCCGAGCAGAGGTCGTTGCCCCTGCTCCCTCCTCCCCCCCAGCCAGACATCCTATATATATTGTTCAGCATGATGCCATATGGTATGGATATCCCTTTGGCCAGTTCGGGTCAGCTGTCCTGGTTCTGTCCCCTCCCAGCTTCTTGTGCACTCACAGCCCCTCACTGGCAGGGTGGTATGAGAAGCTGAAAAATCCTTGGCTTAGTATAAGCACTGCACTGCAACAACTTAAACATCAGCGTGTTGTCAGCATTATTCTCATCCTAAATCCAAAGTACAGCAGCATAGAAGGTACTAGTAGGAAAAGTAACTCCCAGGTCCCTTTCCTCTTCACAGTCTTCTAGCCGCTCTGCCCCAAGCCAATAGTGCTGCATGGGGTTGTTGTGGCCAAAGTGCAGGACCTGGCACTTGGCCTTGTTAAATCTCATCCCATTCACCTCAGCTCAGCAGTCCAGCCTATCCAGATCCCAATGAAGGGCCACCCTACCCTCAGGCAGATCAACACTACCTCTCAACTTGGTGTCGTCTGCAAACTTACTGAGGGTACACTCGATTCCCTCAACTTGATCATTAATAAAGATATTAAATAAGATAGGCCCCAGTACCGACCCCTGGGGGACACCACTTGTAATGAGACGCCTGCCGGACTTAACTCCTTTAACCACAACCTGCTGGGCATGGCCCTCCAGCCAGTTCTTTACCCAGAGAAGATTATACCTGTCCAGGACATGGGCAGCCGGTTTCCCCAGGAGAATACTGTGGGAGGCCGCGTCAAAGGCTTTGCTGAAGTCTAAGTAGACTAAATCAACAGCCTTTCCCTCATCTACCAGTCTGGTCACACGATCATAGAAGGAGATGAGGTCGGACAAGCATGACCTGCCTTTTGTGAACCTGTGCTGGCTGGGCCTGACCCCCTGGATGCCATGCAAGTGCCGTGCGATCTCACCCAAGATGATTTGCTCCATAACTTTCCCCGGAACCGAGGTCAGGCCGACTGGCCTGTAGTTCCCTTGGTCCTCCTTACGGCCCTTCTTGTAGATGGGAGTCACATCAGCAAGCCTCCAGTCCTCTGGGACCTCCCCAGATAACAATGAACACTGGTAGATGGTGGAAAGTGGCTTGGCGATTATCTCCGCCAGCTCCCTCAGCACCCTAGGGTGGAGCTCGTCTGGTCCCATGGACTTGTGACGTTCCAGATGGAGGAGCAGGTCTCTCACTGTCTCTTCCTGGATCACAGGGGGTGATTTTCTACCTGAAACACAGGGGACGTCCAGGTCAGGGCGTAAAGTACCCTGAGGATAACTGATCTGACTATTAAAGACAGATGTAAAGAAGGCGTTGAGGACCTCAGCCTTATCCTTATCCTCAGTGATCACATTTCCTGCTGCATCAAGTAAAGGATGGGAATTTTCCTTGGTTCTTCTCTTGCTGTTAATATAATTGTAAAAGGATTTCTTGTTCTCTTTTACTGCAGTGGCCAATCTGAGTTCGAGCTGGACTTTTGCCTTTCTAACTTCCTCTCTGAATATCTTAGCAAGTTCCTTGTAGTTGCCCCAAGTAGCCTGTCCCTTCTTCCAGTGGACATAGACTCTTTTTCTCCCAGAGGCTCAACAAATGTTCACGGTTCATCCACACCGGTCTTCTGCTCTGGCTCACCTTACAGGACTCAGGAACAGCCTGCTCCTGTGCCCTTAAGTTCTCCTTCTTGAGGAGCATCCAGGCTTTCTGGACCCCTTTGCCCTTCAGGAGTGACTCCCAAGGGACCCCTGCAACAAGTGTCCCGAACAGGTCAAAGTCTGCCCTCCGGAAGATCAAGACATCAGTTTTGCTCGTTACCCTTCTGACATCACCAAGGATAGAAAACCCTACAATTTCGTGGTCACTCTGCCCAAGACAGTCCCCAGCTTTCACATCTCCCACCAGTCCTTCTCTGTTTATGAAGAGCAGGTCTAGTGGGGCACGTCCCCTGGTAGGCTCTCATACCAGCCGTGTCAGGAAGCTATCTTCCACACATTCTAGAAACCTCCTGGACTGGTTACTCTATGCAGTATTATACTTCCAGCATACATCAGGGAAGTTGAAGTCTCCCATGAGAATGAGTGCTGGTGATCGTGTAACTTTTGCAAGCTGTTCATAGAAAGCCTCATCCATCTCTTCATCCTGATGAGGCGGTCTATAACAGACCCCCACCAAGATGTCACCCCTACAGGCCTTCCCCTTGATCCTTATCCATAGACACTCAACTTTATCATTCCCAACCGCAAGCTCTTCAACATCAAAACACTCTTTAATATAAAGAGCCGCACCACCACCCTTCCTACCTTGTCTGTCCCTTCTGAAGAGCTTGTAGCCATCCATCACAGTACTCCAGTCATGGGACTGATCCCACCATGTTTCAGTTATTGCAACTAGGTCGCAGTTTGCCTGTTGCACAATTGCTTCTAGCTTCTCCTGTTTGTTGCCCGTGTGTCCTGGTTCCAGTTAGGACAGAGTTAAGTAGCTCATAGTAGCTGGTAGGGTGCTATGTTTTGGATTAGGATGAGAAGAGCGCTGATAACATGCTGATGTTTTAATTGTTGCAGAGCAGTGTTTACACCAGGCCAAGGACTTTTCGGCTTCTTGCTCTGTCCTGCCAGTGGGCAGGCTGGGGGTGCAGCGGGAGCTGGGAGGGGACAGACCCAGGACAGCTGACCCAAACTGGCCAAAGGGGGATTCCATACCATCTGACGTCATGCTAAACAATATATAGGGGTGGCTGGCCGGGGTGGGGGGCCGGCTGCTCGGGAATAGGCTGGGCATCGGTCAGCGGGTGGTGAGCAATTGCATTGTGCATCACTTGTTTTCTTACACATTATTATTGTTAATACTATTACCATTATCACTATTATTATTATTGTTATTATTATTTTCCTGTCTTAATAAACTGTCTTTATCTCAACTCACAGGCTTCACTTTCCCGTTTCTCTCCCCCATCCCAGAGAGGGAGGGGGGAGGGTGAGCGAACGGCTGTGTGGTGTTTAGCTGCCAGCCAGGTTAAACCACAACAGTCTTTTTGGCGCCCAACGTGGGGCCCGAAGGGTTGAGATATCGACAAATCTGACCAGAGTGTGTTAAACTAAAATTGGTATAAGTATTGGACCTGCTTAATAGTTGCTAGTCACGATGTTGATTGCCTTAATCTCCAGTCTGCTGTACCTGTATTCCAAATTGAGTTTTATGGTGCGTTACTTTCTGTATGTGCTCCCTGTTGCACTGTTTATCCTTTCCGGGCCCTGGTTTAAGATTGTTATGGTACTGTGCGGTGTAGCAATGGCTTATGAAATGATGAAATATCTGGTCACGACTTTAACCTGGTATTTGTACTCAGCACTGACGTCGACTCTATACTTTGGAACCCATATCTCGGAAACTATTAGCAATTACACCTATTGCCTGTTTTCGTTAGGGAGCCAATCTGTGAAGGGGACAGGGGAAGACATGTTTCCCTACCTGTTCACTCTCCCTTTCTCCTTCACCACCACCTTCTTATCCCCCGAGTTAGTTACGGTGGTTCTCCGAGATGTTGAATATCCTTGGGATACTCAGACCAGCCTGCTCTTGTTGTTATGTCTCCTGAATGCGCTTCAGATTTTGTGGAGGGTTAAACAACTACTTAGGAATCTCGTCCGGAGATCTGTCTTGAGGCGGGATAGTTGCGAGTGGCAGGGAGTGTGGGAGGATATGGGCAGGTTTCTAGAGCAGTGGTCACCTCCAGTGTTTTGGACATTCACCCCTGAACAACTGCAAAATCCTAAAAAGCTGGCAGAATGCTTGAAAAAAAGGTGTCATGACTCTGGCAGTTCCAAAGTGACGCAAATCACTGTAGCGTGCTGGGGTCTGGCTTGTGCCTATCGAGCTGCAATTGATGCTACTAGCAACCTAGCTCCAGCTCCTGCAGCCGCTCCAGCTGCAGCTCCTGCAGCCGCTCCAGCTCCAGCTCCTGCAGCCGCTCCAGCTCCTGCAGCCGCTCCAGCTCCAGCTCCTGCAGCCGCTCCAGCTCCTGCAGCCGCTCCAGCTCCTGCAGCCGCTCCAGTTCCAGCTCCTGCAGCTACTCCAGCTCCAGCTCCTGCAGCCGCTCCAGCTCCTGCAGCCGTTCCGGCTCCTGCAGCCGCTCCAGCTCCAGCCCCTGCAGCCACTCCAGCTCCAGCTCCTGCAGCCGCTCCAGCTCCTGCAGCCGTTCCAGTTCCAGCTCCTGCAGCCGCTCCAGCTCCAGCTCCTGCAGCCGCTCCAGCTCCTGCAGCCGCTCCAGCTCCTGCAGCCGCTCCAGTTCCAGCTTCTGCAGCTACTCCAGCTCCAGCTCCTGCAGCCGCTCCAGTTCCAGCTCCTGCAGCCGCTCCAGCTCCTGCAGCCGTTCCGGCTCCTGCAGCCGCTCCAGCTCCAGCCCCTGCAGCCACTCCAGCTCCAGCCCCTGCAGCCACTCCAGCTCCAGCTCCTGCAGCCGCTCCAGCTCCTGCAGCCGCTCCAGCCCCTGCAGCCACTCCAGCTCCAGCTCCTGCAGCCGTTCCGGCTCCTGCAGCCGTTCTGGCTCCAGCTCCTGCAGCCGCTCCAGCTCCAGCCCCTGCAGCCGCTCCAGCTCCTGCAGCTGCCCCAGCTCGTGCAGCTGCTCCCACTCCTGTGGCTGGGTCAGAGAAACGAGCTGTAGCAGTGCAAGTTGACCCCGCAGAGGGTATTCCAACCCCTGTGGCAGACCCTGCGTCTGGGTCAGAGAAACGAGCTGTAGCAGTGCAAGTTGACCCCGCAGAGGGTATTCCAACCCCTGTGGCAGACCCTGTGGCTGGGTCAGAGAAACGAGCTGTAGCAGTGCAAGTTGCCCCTGTAGACAAGGTGAAAAAATGGTATAGAGGCTCAGGTCGTTTAAAACGCAGACAGTCTTCTGCTAAGTCTGGGCGTAGTGAAGACGAGGCTGGGCCATCAAAGGTGCAGGAGACTGAAGATGAGGATGAGGATGGCGAAAAATCAACAGTAACTACCCGGACTCCATACCAGCCATCAAAGGTGCAGGAGACTGAAGATGAGGATGAGGATGTCGGAAAATCAACAGTAACTACCCGGACTCTACACCGGCCATCAAAGGTGCAGAAGACTGAAGATGAGGATGAGGATGTCGAAAAATCAACAGTAATTACCCGGACTCTATACCAGCGTGAGCTACGAGATGTGCGAAAAGATTTTGGTCGCTGTATAGGCGAGCAGCTTGTCACCTGGCTGCTCCGGTGCTGGGACACGGGAGCCAATTATGTGGAATTGGAGGGCAAGGAAGCCAGGCGGCTGGGATCCCTTGCTAGGGACGCATGCATTGACAAAGCAATTGGAGATGGAGCACGATCTCGCAGCCTCTGGAGGCGTCTCCTGTCAGCTGTGAAGGAAAGGTATCTCTTCAAGGAAGAACTTGTATGTTTACCAAGCAAATGGACCACCATGGAGAAGGGAATTCAGTACCTGAGGGAATTGGCCGTACGGGAAGTAATTTATAAGGACCTAGACGACGCACAAACATCCGCAGATCCAGATGCAGTCCGGTGTACACTACCCATGTGGCGGAAGTTTGTACAGAGTGCCCCATCATCATATGCCAGCTCATTGGCAATGCTAGCCTGGAAAACGGAGGAGAATCCCACAGTGAATGAAGTGACTAAAATACTCCGGCAGTACGAAGGAAATCTCTCCTCTTCCCTAAAGGCCTGTGTCTCAGCTGTGGAGAAACTCTCTGAAGAGGTCCACCAACTTAAAGAGAATTTATCTTCCCCTCCACCTGAACGAACCAGTGTCCACCAGCTAAAAGAGAATGCTTTAGAGAAACTTTCTGAAAAGATCCACCAACTTGAAGAAAGATTATCTTCCCCTTCACCTGAACGAACCAGTGTCCACCAGCTAAAAGAGAATGCTTTGGAGAAACTTTCTGAAAAGATCCACCAACTTGAAGAAAGATTATCTTCCCCTTCACCTGAACGAACCAGTGTCCACCAGCTAAAAGAGAATACCTTGGAGAAACTTTCTGAAGAGATCCACCAACTTAAAGAGAGTTTATTTTCCTCCCCACCTGTACAAACCAGTGTCTCAGCTATTAGGGGTAAACGTTCATCTATGCAAGGAAGACAATATGGTGGGCACACACACCGCGCCACCCTGTGGTTTTACCTACGTGACCATGGAGAGGACATGAGAAAATGGGATGGAAAATCTACTGCGACCCTAGAGGCACGGGTACGTGAATTGCAAAGGAAAACAATTGGGAAAAAGGAGTTCTCTGAAAGGTTTGCTGCTCCAACTTCCAGCAGGCAGTCCTTTAAACACAGAAATGAAGATTCTGACCAGGACTAGAGGGGCCCTGCCTCCAGCCAGGGGGAGGAAAGGGACAATCGAGTTTATTGGACTGTGTGGATTCGATGGCCTGGCACGTCAGACGCACAGAAGTATAAGGCTTTGGTAGACTCCGGTGCACAATGTACTCTAATGCCATCAAGCTATAAAGGGCCAGAGCCCATCTGTATTTATGGTGTGACGGGGGGATCCCAGCAGTTAACTGTATTGGAGGCTGAAGTGAGTCTAACCGGTAATGAGTGGCAAAAGCACCGTATTGTGACTGGCCCAGATGCTCCGTGCATCCTTGGCATAGACTATCTTAGAAGAGGATATTTCAAGGACCCAAAAGGGTTCCGCTGGGCTTTTGGCATAGCTGCTTTGGAGACAGAGGACATTAAACAGTTGTCTACCTTGCCTGGTCTCTCAGAGGACCCTTCTGTTGTGGGGTTGCTGAGGGTTGAAGAACAGCAAGTGCCGATCGCTACCACAACTGTGCACCGGCGGCAATATCGCACCAACCGAGACTCCCTGAGTCCCATCCATAAGCTAATTCGTCAACTGGAGAGCCAAGGAGTGATCAGCAAGACTCATTCACCTTTTAATAGTCCCATATGGCCAGTGCGAAAGTCTAATGGTGAGTGGAGACTAACAGTGGACTATCGTGGCCTGAACGAAGTCACGCCACCACTGAGTGCTGCAGTGCCGGACATGCTAGAACTCCAGTATGAACTGGAATCAAAGGCAGCCAAGTGGTATGCCACAATTGATATCGCTAATGCATTTTTCTCCATCCCTCTAGCAGCACAGTGCAGGCCACAGTTTGCTTTCACTTGGAGGGGAGTCCAATATACTTGGAATCGGCTGCCCCAGGGGTGGAAACACAGCCCTACCATTTGCCATGGACTGATCCAGTCTGCGCTGGAGCAGGGGGAAGCTCCTGAACACCTGCAGTACATCGATGACATCATTGTGTGGGGTGACACTGCAGAAGAAGTTTTCGAGAAAGGGAAGAAAATAGTCCAAATCCTTCTGAAGGCTGGTTTTGCCATAAAACAGAATAAAGTTAAAGGACCTGCACGAGAGATCCAGTTTTTAGGAATAAAATGGCAAGATGGACGCCGTCAAATCCCAATGGATGTGATCAACAAGATAACAGCTATGTCTCCACCAACTAGCAAAAAAGAAACACAAACTTTCCTAGGTGTCGTGGGGTTTTGGAGAATGCATATTCCAAATTACAGTCTGATTGTAAACCCGCTCTACCAAGTAACCCGTAAGAAGAATGCTTTTGAATGGGGCCCTGAGCAGCGACAAGCCTTTGAACAAATTAAGCAGGAAATAGTTCATGCAGTAGCCCTCGGGCCAGTCCGAACAGGACCAGATGTAAAGAATGTGCTCTACACCGCAGCCGGAGAGAATGGTCCCACCTGGAGCCTCTGGCAGAAAGAACCTGGGGAAACTCGAGGTCGACCCCTGGGGTTTTGGAGTCGGGGATACAGAGGATCTGAAGCCCGCTATACTCCAACTGAAAAGGAGATATTGGCAGCATATGAAGGAGTTCGATCTGCTTCGGAAGTGGTCGGTACTGAAGCGCAGCTCCTCCTGGCACCCCGACTGCCGGTACTAGGCTGGATGTTCAAAGGAAGGGTCCCCTCTACGCATCATGCAACTGATGCTACATGGAGCAAGTGGGTTGCACTGATTACTCAGCGGGCTCGAATAGGAAACCCCAGTCGCCCAGGAATCTTGGAGGTGATTATGGACTGGCCAGAAGGCAAATACTTTGGGATATCACCAGAGGAGGAGGTGGTTCGTGCTGAAGAAGCCCCCCTGTACAACAAGCTACCAGAAAATGAGAAGAAATATGCCTTGTTCACTGACGGGTCCTGTCGTATTGTGGGAAAGCATCGGAGATGGAAAGCTGCTGTATGGAGTCCTACACGACGAGTTGCAGAAGCTGCTGAGGGAGAAGGTGAATCGAGTCAGTTTGCAGAAGTAAAAGCCATTCAGCTGGCTTTAGATATTGCTGAACGAGAAAAGTGGCCAGTTCTCTATCTCTATACTGATTCATGGATGGTAGCAAATGCCCTGTGGGGGTGGTTACAGCAATGGAAGCAGAACAACTGGCAGCGCAGGGGCAAGCCCATCTGGGCTGCGGCATTGTGGCAAGATATTGCTGCCCGGGTAGAGAACCTGGTTGTAAAGGTACGCCATGTAGATGCTCATGTGCCCAAGAATCGGGCTACTGAAGAACACCAAAACAACCAGCAGGTGGATCAGGCTGCTAAGATTGAAGTGGCTCAGGTGGACCTGGACTGGCAACATAAAAGTGAATTATTTATAGCCCGATGGGCCCATGACACCTCAGGCCATCAAGGTAGAGATGCAACCTACAGATGGGCTCGTGATCGAGGGGTGGACCTGACCATGGACACTATAGCACAGGTTATTCATGACTGTGAAACATGTGCTGCAATCAAGCAAGCCAAACGGTCAAAACCTCTTTGGTATGGAGGACGATGGCTGAAATATAAATATGGAGAGGCCTGGCAGATTGATTACATCACACTCCCTCAAACCCGCAACGGCAAGCGCCACGTACTTACAATGGTGGAAGCAACCACCGGATGGCTGGAAACATATCCTGTGCCCCATGCCACCGCCCGGAACACTATCCTGGGCCTTGAAAAGCAAGTCTTATGGCGACATGGCACCCCAGAGAGAATTGAGTCAGACAACGGGACTCATTTCCGAAACAACCTTATAGACACTTGGGCCAAAGAACATGGTATTGAGTGGGTGTATCACATCCCCTATCATGCACCAGCCTCTGGAAAAGTTGAACGATACAATGGACTGTTGAAGACTACACTGAAAGCAATGGGTGCTGGGACATTCAAAAATTGGGATACACATTTGGCAAAGGCCACCTGGTTAGTCAATACCAGGGGATCTGCCAACCGAGCTGGACCTGCCCAATCAAACCTGTTACGCACTGTAGAAGGGGATAAAGTTCCTGTAGTGCACGTAAGAAACATGCTGGGTAAAACAGTCTGGGCTACTCCTGCCTCAGGAAAAGGCAAACCCATTCGTGGAATTGCTTTTGCTCAGGGACCTGGATGCACTTGGTGGGTAATGCAAAAGAATGGGGAGGTCCGGTGTGTACCTCAAGGGGATTTGATACTGGGTGAGAATAGCCCATGAGTTGAATTGTAGTATGTTAATTATTATATAATAATGTATGTCATCACTACCATGATTGCTATATATCATAGATGAAAATGGTGATTAATTAGAATGTATTGGACAGAGTGTAACCTGAGCATGACATAAATGGTATGGAATAAGGGGTGGATATCTGTCCTGGTTCCAGTTAGGACAGAGTTAAGTAGCTCATAGTAGCTGGTAGGGTGCTATGTTTTGGATTAGGATGAGAAGAGCGCTGATAACATGCTGATGTTTTAATTGTTGCAGAGCAGTGTTTACACCAGGCCAAGGACTTTTCGGCTTCTTGCTCTGTCCTGCCAGCGAGCAGGCTGGGGGTGCAGCGGGAGCTGGGAGGGGACAGACCCAGGACAGCTGACCCAAACTGACCAAAGGGGGATTCCATACCATCTGACGTCATGCTAAACAATATATAGGGGTGGCTGGCCGGGGTGGGGGGCCGGCTGCTCGGGAATAGGCTGGGCATCGGTCAGCGGGTGGTGAGCAATTGCATTGTGCATCACTTGTTTTCTTACACATTATTATTGTTAATACTATTACCATTATCACTATTATTATTATTATTGTTATTATTATTTTCCTGTCTTAATAAACTGTCTTTATCTCAACTCACAGGCTTCACTTTCCCGTTTCTCTCCCCCATCCCAGAGAGGGAGGGGGGAGGGTGAGCGAACGGCTGTGTGGTGTTTAGCTGCCAGCCGGGTTAAACCACAACACCGTGCTGCATGCATTGGCGTAGATGCACTTCAGATGAGACATCTGCCTCACCTCCAGCTTCAGCATTGTTCCCCTAGGCACTTCTCCAGTGAGCCCTGTTTTACCGACTTCCCCTGTCATAGCTAGTTTAAAGCTCCACAAGTCCTGCTAGCTCCTGTGCTAGGATTTGTTTCCCCTTTGAGACAGTTGAGTTCCATCCATCGAAAAGAGGCCAGGGGTCGACTAAACTGCCCCATGGTCAAAGAACACAAAGTTTCTGTCCTGACACCAGCCTCTCAGCCAATTATTCATTACCTGTGTTTTCCTAGCCCTCTCCGTGTCCTTCACCTCCCCAGAAGGAATAGAACAAAACACAACTTGCACTCCCCCTCCTTGAACTATTCACCCTAAACCCCTGAAATCCCTCTTCATCGTTTGCAGGCTTCTCTGAACGATTTCATCACTGCCCTCCTGAACTATGAGCAATGGGTAGTAATCGGTGTTTGGAGTAACTTTGGAGTATCCTGTCTTGTCTTCCCCCCCCCCCCCCGTCTGAGTAGGAGTTCCTCTGCTTTCTGAACGACCTGACATCCATTGTTTCATCTTGGATACAGGGGCAACTGACACCGGCACAGTTTGTTTCCTTGGACCAGCCTTGGAGACTGCCACATGGGTTGGAGTGGCCGCAGGGCCTGTCACAGGGGTTGGAATGGCTGCAGGGCCCGTCACAGCGGTTGCAACGGCCGCAGGGCCCATTGCAGGGGTTGGAGTGGCTGCAGGGCCTGTCACAGGGAACGCAGTGGCCACAGGGCCCATCAAAGCGGTTGCAACGGCCGCAGAGCCCATTGCAGGGGTTGGAGCCAGCCCTGCCCACCCCAGCGCAGACCCTCGCTCACCAGGCTGCAGCGGCTCCACCTCGCACACCTCGATGGGCTCCACTAGAGAGCTGCTCTCCTGGGAGCTCTCATCCTCTTCCCAGGCCACCCTGGGGCGGCTTGGGGGTCTCTGCTCCATTGAGTGATGAGGGGTGAGGGTCAGGAGGGGGCAGGCTCGGGACTGCCACGGGCAGTGGGGAAAGACGTGGGCTGCACTCGGGGGCTCCTCGCCAGTCCCACTCGCTCCTGCCCTGTCCCCTCGCTGTCCTGACGGACACTGCCAGCACCGGCAAGGTGTCACCAGTGTGGGCCACAAAGGATCCGTCCATGGCCTCATGTCCCCGGCTGGGTGAGGCTGGTTCGGGGCCCTCCCTTGTGCTCAGCTCCTCTCAAACCCCTGAAATCCCTCTTCATCGTTCGCAGGCTTCTCTGAACGATTTCATCACTGCCCTCCTGAACTATGAGCAATTGGTAGTAATCAGTGGGGTCAACCAGCTCCAGGAGTTTTCTAGTTATGTCCTTGAGCCGGGCCCCAGCTAGGCAGCACACTTTCCCTACGGCTCGGATCTGGTCTGCAAATGGGGCCCTCCGTTCCTCTGAGAAGGGAGTCGCCTGCCACAACCGCCCTTCTTTCTTTCCTGGCAGAGGCAGTCTGAATGCGTGGAGTCGACTGCCTCGTCCTTGGTAAGCTCTTTGGGGAACCTTCCTGCACCTCCCCACTTACCTCCACTTTCAATGTTCAATGCTACAAACCCATTGCTTGGGGGGACCTGGGGACGTGAGCGAAGCAGAGGGGGGGTCGCCCACCATGCTGAGCAGGGGCCCTCTCCCAACCCTCCCCATCCCTCAGGTTCCCCTCCTCTGCCCGACAGGGGCAGGGCAGGGCGTCCACCACCAATTGTGGGGTATCTCCCCGGCGCCTTTCCCTCTGGCACACCAGGGAGCTACTCCACCAGTCGACCTTCCGCTCACAGTCCCTGATGGCCCTCAGTCTCTCAACCTCCTCGATCAGCTCTGCCACCACGCTGACCAGATCTCCCACCTGCTTGCACCTCACGCAGGTGCAATACCTGCCTCCCTCCCCTGGCAGCCGCAGGCTCTGGCACTCCCTGCAGCCAGAGACCTGTACGGCCACGGTTCTGGACAGGCCCTCCCTTTGGGGCACCACAGCCTTTTTGGAGCAAGCTCTCTGCCTGGTGGAGACCATGGTAAGAACTGCGGTCACAGGGACTGCCCGTGTATAGGATGGACTCGAAAGGGAGGAGGGACAGCATCCCTGTGCCCTGCTGCACGGGCTCCCACACCCGACACTGCGGCACGCTGCGGGTGGTGCGCATGCGCTGGTCGCCCCTCCCTGCTCGCAGTGGGCAGCGACCTAAGGACAAGACATATGGCTCTCCACAATATCTCCAGCTTGGAGCAGTCAAGACATTTCCTGTGCAGCAGGGATCACGGGCAGCCCACAAATCCGTGGCAGACAACAGGTGCCTGTGTGTGCCCTGGGACGGCTCAGGAGGCTTGGGCAGGCTGGGCCCAAGCTTCTCTCCTCCTCCCCTTGGAGTGTTAAGGTGCAGCAGGGCAGCCAGGGGAGGTTGCTGCAAGGGCACAGTGGCCCAGTACATGCTGCGCTGCCATGGGCTGCTGGAAAGCGTGGGCATCAGGCAGCTCTTGGGGCAATCCTCATTCCTCCAGAGGCTGCTTTTACCCTCTGTTTCCTGAAATAAAAGACTTCCACACGGGTGAAGAAACTCAGCCACTTGGAGGGCAAAGCGTAATGAAGGGCTGAACTTCTCAAACAATCCTGCAGCCAGGCTGTGCTGACAGATAGCCCACAGTGGCAGAGGCCAGGAACGGCACTCAGGCTGCTGCCCATGTAAAGGACACAACGAGACTGGATTTGCTGTTCCAGCTTTAATCAAACAGAGCCGTATGCCCTGGCTATGCAGGGCCAGCAGAAAAGTTCTGCAAGCTGAACCCATAGAGGTATTGGCCTCTTAATTCGACTTCTCAGGCATAGGATGGTCTGAGCTGCCAGAACACAGAGTGATGAATCGACATCCTTCGTGACAAGTTGGAGGGCTGCAACAGAAAGAAACAGAGCAGAGATGAAACCCACCGACCTTCAGAGACCCCCCCGGCATGCCTCCAGACCATGCCAGCCCCACCTGTCTCCTTCCCTGGCCACGGGGAGCAAGTGGGATAAAGGGATCAGCTGGAAGCTGCTGCTCAGGAGCATCCCACATGTCCCCCCACATCCCTCTGCCACTGCAGCATTTCCCTGGAGCAGGGCAAGGCATGGCTGCACACTGCGTGGGCTCTGCCCCCTCTCCACTGGGCGCAGCACCCCCAGCACCGCCCGCACTCACCTTGGATGAGCTCATTCAGCTTCTCCTCACTCTGGATGCCAGCATGGTAGACAGCAAGCCCTAGGCACAGTGTTACGGTCAGAGCCTGCTTCCCAGCACAGCCCCATGTCCAGCCAGCCTGGCTGCGTTCCCTCCAGCTCCCCGCCAAGGACGGAGCCTAAGGGGGGGCTTGAGCAAGGCACACACCAGGCCCACCTGCACGGGCAGGGGGCTGAGGGAGGCACAGGGCTCCTGGGGCTACAATCAGGGGCTTCAGGGCCCACAGGGCTGCGCCTTGCTGCCAGGGCAGGGCCCAGACAGGGAAGCGGGGCCTGGACTCACCGATGAATTTGACAGCCTCCTGTCGCAAGTTGGCCTGAGCATCCTCCAGGTATGGCAGGCTCTGCTGCAGGTATTCATCCACCCTGCTGCTCTTCTGCTTGAGCTGGAGAAAGCACAAGGGCGCGGGGCTCACATACCCTCCCCAGCCAGCCGGACCAGTCCCTCCTGCCAGCACCCCCCTCCCCCTTTCCCCCAGGCCATCCCCAGCTCCCAGCCAGGAGCTCTGTGGGGCCGAGGTTTGGAGAGAGTTAGGAGACCCTTCTGTCCCGCTGCCAAGGCCCAGATGGGCTAGGCTCTCCTCCGCATCCTGGGGGTGGGGAAGGCAGGGGGGCCTGCAGAAGAGCCCTTGGGGCTCTGTGCTGGAGGGAAGGGAGCCACAGGGCAGCAGCAGGCGGTGGACTCTGGGCTGGAGCAGCGCAGGCCACGCACAGCTGCACAGCCCACAGCCTGGGCACATCGGGCAGGCTTGTCCATTTGGGGCGTGGGGCTGGGCGGTTCTCCTTACCAAGTACTCCCTAATCCTAGTGATGTCTTCGTTCTGAGCCAGGTGCTCAAGCTGTTTCCACTTCAGGAACATTGTACAAGCAAGTAGGACTACTGCTGACGCCTGTGGAGAAGCAGAGGCAGGGAGGTGGCACCACAGACACACATTCCAGGCATCTTTAATTGCCTGTTGCCTTGGCCCCTGATGCCCAGACCACCCCTGCGGTGTCAGATCGCCCACTGCCCACATCAATGTTCACATCCAAAATCTGTACCTTGGCCACGCTCTCAGTCTCATCACTCATCCGGAACAACAGTGGAATAAGGGCCCTACGCATGGTCTTCTTCATTTCTCCTTTTTTCCACCACACCACACACTCCATCAAGTCTTTGAAGAGAAGAATGGAGCGCTCTTGCACCTCACTGGA
Source organism: Anser cygnoides (assembly GCF_040182565.1). Classification (NCBI taxonomy): domain Eukaryota; kingdom Metazoa; phylum Chordata; class Aves; order Anseriformes; family Anatidae; genus Anser; species Anser cygnoides. Next base: position 4,847,078 of record NC_089911.1, read on the forward strand.
CTCCTGTTAGGAAGGACAAAAGGAGGATTTCAGCAACTGCCAGCCTCCCCCTGCCCATGGGGAGCAAGGGCCGTAGGGTGGCTGATGTGAAGGGTGAAGCCTCGTATTCGGAACAAAGGAGCTGGAGGCCCACATGAGGCAAAGCAACAGGTTTCCTGCACGGGGTGCCTGTGCCTCAGAGTGCAGTCCCAGCCGACCCACTTTTACTACCAGCCGCACAAGCCATGTCAAAGCAGAGCTCTCCTGGGAATGGGCTGAAGAGGAGACGTAGCTGGCCCTGGATAATGCCTCTGGGGCATGCTCAGACTGCTCAGCCTCCATCTTCCTGCCCCCAGAACAGAAGCCTTTGGCTGCCCAGAGCTCTCAACTCGACGGGGAGAAGCCCTGTTGGACTGCAGAGCCCAGAAGACAGCCCACAGGAGCCCAGAGGAGCAGAGATAGGAGAAGGCCCTGCCCGAGTGCTGCCCACAGGCCTGGGCTGAAGGGCAACGCCATTGCGGAGTGCCCGTCTGCAGGGCTCAGTCACCCACAGCAGCCTTACGTTGTTAAAAAGAGGCAGGAGTCTCTCAGCCAGTGCCAGAGCGATGGGGCTGGCCTCTGTCTTCTCCAGGTAACCGATCACATTTTTGAAGACAGTCAGGGCCTTCTCAGTGATGTGTGTGTTGTCATACAGCAGTGTATTCATCACGTCCGGCAGCAGGAAGAACAATTTTCTTCCCTGTACAGAACGACACCATTTGCTTTTAGTCAAGAGGTGAATGGCCACCCTGGCCAAAATACTCTGATTACGCAGCACCAGACTCCTGCCCTGTTTCCTGCTAGCACTGATGGTGTTGTGGGGACAGCAGGGCACAGGGAAGGGTCTTCAGGAGAGCAAAGATGCTGTATCCCCTGCTGAGTCACCCTCTTTGCCACCTGCTCCCAGGGAACCCATCGGGAAAGCTTCTGGAAAGCTCCACAGGCAGCCACAACCCCACCCCACCACAACCCGCCACACCACGACCCACCCCACCTCCTGCCTCCCAGCCAAGCCAAGCCATGGCGGTGCCTCCTGCCCCAGCACCAGGCTGCCAACAGGGCTTCACTTGGCAATGTCCCACTCACCATCTTAGGTCTCTCTGACAACATGGTGAGGGCTCTGAGCGCCAGAGAGAGCATCGGCAGGCTTTGAAGCCTCAGACACACCTGGAGCCTTTCTGGGTCACATAATTCCACTAGTGCCTGATCCTTGGGGCGCATCATCTGAAACGAACACAGCCGTGAGAGATGGGCAGAGCCTGCAGCATACCCCGCACCCTGCAGCTCCTGGCTCCGTGACCAGCGTGAGCTGGCACAAAGCAGGCGCTGGAAGCAGGTGGCTACAGGTGCCACTAGTCCCTGGCCTCACAGCTTGCTCAGCCCGTGCAGAGGCCATGGCTCTGCCCCAGCCCCAGCCATTGTCCTGACTCTGCCCCAGCCATTGCCAGGAGCCGGGGTAAAGAGAGCACTGCCAGGAAAGGGGCAGGCTTCATGTCTGAGCACACGGACCCCGCATGGCTGGTGGAGGGGGGCTGGTGCTGGCCCTAAGGGACAGTGTCCTTGTGTCCTGGAAGAGGTGACAGTTTGGGGAAGATGGGATGTGGAGAGGACTGTGCCTGTTTTCCTGGAGGAGCACGCATAGCCCCAAAGGGGAACAAGGTGTGTTGTCTGGTTACTCACAGCCAAGTGAACGGTGCTTAAGTCCACGGTGTTGACTTCAAAGAAGCTGCACACCCGTTTGTCCCGGAGAACATTCTGTAGCTCTTGCAAGATCTCCTCTGAATTCATTGGCAGGGAAAGCGTCGCCTTCCAGATGTCCAGAGTAGTGCTGCAAGCCCAGAACACGCTGTTGGCAGGGCTGCCCTGGTCACAGCGCCGTGACCCAGACCAACCCCGCAGGCCCCAGGCTGTCCTGCAGCCCTGGACCTCCCCACCATGTGCTTAGGGAGCCCTGGGGGACCAGGCTGGGCAAGCAGGAGGGGCAGGAGGGAGCGTGACGGGCTCTCTGGGCTGCCTTGGTCCGGTCTGGATGCTGAGGCCCTGGCTGCCCCAACAGGGCTGGCGAGCACCGTGCGATGGAGGGGCCCACATCTCAGGGATGTCGTGCAGCTTTCCTTGGCTCTGGCAGCCAGAGGGTCTCTGGAACCCTCTCCCAGTATGGAACAAGCCCCCAGGACTCTCGGAGCTGGTACCTGTCAAGTGTTGGAAGGTCTGTCAAGATGCTTATGAGCAGTTCCCTAGGAAACTCGTTGGCCAGTATGCAAAGTACTGAGAAGAGTTTCAGGTGTTCTGCAGTTGTGCAATTGCTCAGGCTTTCATGGATGAACCTCAGGATATTTGGCACCTGGAGGAGACACAGGAGAGAATGTAGCTGCCACTTACCCAGGGGCCACTGAAACTGCTGCCCAAGAGCTGGGAATGCGGGGCAGGATACGAGCGAGGGATGAAAGGGCTCAAGGGCAGGGCAATCCAGCCACAGGCTACTTACATCCATCAGCCAGGAGGCAGGGTCTTGAATGGCTATGTCTAGAATGAATTCGGCATAACCATACTCATCATCATACATGCTGTAGTTTCTCATCATCTCAAGAGTCCTGAGGACGATGGCTGTCCTCTGAGAAGGCTGGATGTATTTTCCAAATGGCTACAGAAGGAAGGAAGGAAGGAAGAAAGGAAGAAAGGAAGGAAGGAAGGAAGAAAGGAAGAAAGGAAGGAAGGAAGGAAGACATGACACATTGAGTCAGGGGAAAGGAGGAGCAAAGACCCTCCCTTCCCTTCAGGGCAGAGCCGTGCTGATGGCCCCCACCTGTGCTGGGCCCAGGTTTGCCTCGCAGGAATCTGTGAGAAGGGAAAGGGAGATGGCCTGGCTGGTGGGTGCCTGGCTCCTTACCTCTTCACAGAAACAGCTGTGCAGGAAACCAACCAGCTTCCAGATCCTTTCCGTGGCGTTTGCCTGCACAACTATGCTCGAAGAGGTGGTGAAATACAGCAGCATCTGCGGGAAGAAAAGCTGCTGGTCTGCTCTGGGAGCTGACAACTGCTCCAGCAGAACTGCCTGGACTCGCACTGTCCACCATGGAATTCCTCAGAGCTGGAGCAAAGCCCCATTCACACCTGGCAAGGAAAGCACGGGGCACCAGGAAAGCAGGGCGATGGCAGCTCCAGGTGCTGCCAGTGCGGTGCACAAGGACAGGGCTCATATTCTCCCACTGCTTTGCTGCAAGGAGAGCTCTGGGGGCAGAGGAGGCCCAGAAGTGCTGGGGGGAAGCTGTGCTGTGACACAGGAAGGACCTGTGGAGGGCAAGGGACGTTGACAGCAGCCAGGGGACACTGGGGCCCTAGAAGAGCTTGGTGGGCAGCCCCTGGCTCCCCTGAGTGTGCTGGGCACACTCCCGGCAGGCACTATGGTCTCTGTGCACGGCACAGGGGGCACTCTCTGCTATAACGTGTCACCTCCCTCTAGGGTGAGGAACAGCCACTGTAAGGCTGATGCTGTGCAAATTGCAGACCTCCAAGATACTCTGAAACTTTTCCCAGACGCTGGAGCCAAGAGAGCTGATCAGCAATGATTTCAGCATGATGTCCAGATTTTCCAGGATCTGCAAGAAGGACAAAGTGTTGTGGCAAGGGTGAGAGGGAAGGGGTGGAGGGAAGCAGTCCAAGACCTGCCTCATCAGGGATCTTCAGTTGTTTCTAAGCAGGAGGAAACTGCGCGCAGTGCAGGGGATGGGGGCTCTTGTGGCTCAGCAGCACATACCATCACCGTGATCTGAGTGTCCAGATCCTCATTTCTCAGAAGAAAGAAGACTCTGCTAATGCATGCAGCAACGAGAGACAACATTTCACCCTCCAGTGCCGTCTCCACATTGCTGCAGAGAGAGAGACATTGTTGGTGGGAACGGTGCCTCGATGACAACGGGAGATAGACACAGTCCTCCAGTGGAAGCGTGGCCATGGGGGTTGACAAGCCCCATGGTTGGTGATAACATTGGACTCTTAACAATGAGGCCATGAGGAATGTAAAGAGGTTAGAAGGAACAAAGAAGGGAGATGCCTTGCTGGCTCGGACTGCCTGTTCTCCAGCCATTAAGACAAAGTTGTTGATCAATGAATAATTATTAGAAAAGTACTGCTGTAGAGCGAACGGTATAAGAAGGGAGCCTGGCCTCACTAAGGGAGTGGAAGTTATGCCCTCAGTAAAGAAGTTATTGATCCCTTAAAGAACCCTGGTGTCCGTGTCGTCATTACGCCACATCCTCCCATGGGCAGGACTTCACAGGAGGGATGAGGAGCCCTGCTGGGGGATGCATCCTCTTCCACAAGGCTGGCCTGGGCCAGAGGACAGTCCTGACACCTCCTGCTTTGGGGCAAAGGCTGGACGAGTCAGGAAGCTGCAAGGCTCCCTCTGCCCTCTGGACAAGTCCCGAGCATGGAAGAGCAAAGGCCTGCCCGGATGGAGGATGTATGCTTGCCAGGGTCAGGGCCACCTGGCTCATGCCCTGGGGTTGTGCTAGCCGAGCCAGGGACGGGGTTGGGCACGTACCTCAAGGCGGCAGTAGCAAGCAAGGCTTCCTGCCACACGTCTGTGCACAGGTAATCCACAGGCTTCTCTTCCAACAGCGCCTGGAGAGCACAAATTGGATGGGACCTGGCAGCCACAGGCACACAGCACCAGCAGAGCCAGCACTGTCGGCAGGGTTGGCAGAGTCCCGGTATCCCCCGCCAAGAGTGCCCCCCTGCACCTCGCAATGCTGAGGTCCCAGCAGCACCCGAGATCCCACTGGGGGAAGCTTGGTGTCCATGTATGTTTGCTCCCAATCACCCCTGCCCAATGCCCAGGGAGCCTCGCTCCCTTCCCCAGCCCGCCAGACGTCCCCTCACCTGGATGTTCTGTGCCAGCTTATTTCTGCAGCAGAAGATGTCCAGGCCCTCTAACAAGCCCTTCTCTTGGGCAGTTGTGCACACAGTGATGACGTTGCTCAGGAACTTCATCTTCTGCACCTCATCCTGGCAGCCACAGAGATACCAAGAGGGAGCGTGAGGGGGGGAGCCACAGCCAGCAGGACCGCAGCATTGCGGGGTGCGGAGCTGTGCGGGACGCCTGGAGGGCAGCAGCTCTGCCCAGCCAGCAGCCCTCCAGCAGCCTGGCAGCAGAGCCGGGGCACGGCCAGGACATGCAGGCACAGCCGCCATGGAAAGGGCTGCTCTTACCCTTTCCAGGTTTCTGACGTAGGCCTCGATGAAGTCCACAGCTTCCTCTTCCTCTTCATACACAGGTAGCCAGATAGCGTCTAAGACAGAAGGAGAGCAAGCATTGCTGTAGAGAGGGGCTTAAGGATGAAGCAAGGGAAGGGGGCCCTGGCTTCAAGCAGGGGGCGCGGCTGGCCCCAGCCCTGCCCACCCCAGCGCAGACCCTCGCTCACCAGGCTGCAGCGGCTCCACCTCGCACACCTCGATGGGCTCCATTAGAGAGCTGCTCTCCTGGGAGCTCTCATCCTCTTCCCAGGCCACCCTGGGGCGGCTTGGGGGTCTCTGCTCCATTGAGTGATGAGGGGTGAGGGTCAGGAGGGGGCAGGCTCGGGACTGCCACGGGCAGTGGGGAAAGACGTGGGCTGCACTCGGGGGCTCCTCGCCAGTCCCACTCGCTCCTGCCCTGTCCCCTCGCTGTCCTGACGGACAGTGCGGGGCCACTGTGCCAGCACCAGCTATTGCCAGGTGACACCGGCCTGTGTCACAAAGGGCCTCTCTGTGACCTCACGCCCCCACTCGGTGGGGCAGCACTGCTGGGGCACAGCAAGAGCAACAACAGTGCAGACAGAATGGCCAGGAAGGGCTCAAGATCACTGCGCAGCCACTGTCACCTGTGGCTTCCTGACTCCTGCATCCACCAGCTCCTGCCTGTTTGTGTAGTTTGCACAGCCATTTCCAGCCAGGTTGTCTTGGTTTCAGCTAGGATAGACTTAATTTTCTGTTTTAGACCAGCCTAAGATCAGCTTGACAGCTGATCTCTGCGCGATTTACCAGCTGCCCCGGTAACTAAAGTTTAGCAGCAAGGAAGACTTCTGGCCTTCATCAAAAGACCAACAGAGTACGCTGGACGACCACCCGAGGACTCCAGCGCACATGCAAATAGGGGCGGGAACCTATGTTAATGATTCTTCCGCTACCTAATGAATATGCAAGAGACTTACGGGGGAACTGAAATGAATATGTATATATCCTATCAGTATAAGCACCCTGGTAGTAAGCCTTGGTGCACAAGCTAGGTGGAACGATCCCCCTTGCACCCAGCGCTGCAATAAACATACCTGCTTTATAACTCTCCTTGAGTTGTAAAGTTTCTTTTCCGTGTGTCAGAACACAGTGAGGAAGACTACCGATGACCACCAGAGACCCCCAAAACACCACCAGTGGAAACAAATGTGCATGCGCCAGAGACATTTTCAAATTTTAATGAGTTATGGGAAATAGTATGGATATGTTAACTATTTCTTAGCAAGCTGATGAATATGCATGTTTTTATTGTATATAACCCTCGTAGCTTGAAAAAGTCAGCACGCACACTGGGTGGAGTGATCCCCTGTGCATCTGGCGCCGCAATTACAGAATGCCTGGTTTCTAAAATTCCAAACTGATTACTAGAGAGTTTCTTTGACTGACTTTTACAGTAACACCATACTTACAAAACCATATCTCAGAAACTATTAATAATTACACTTTTACCTTTTCTCCTCAAGGAGCCAATGGGGGGGCTGGGAGGGGGTATAAGGGAGGAATACTTTTCCTCCCTCTTCACTCTGCCTTTCTCCTTCACTTTCCCTTCTACTTGAAGAGCTAGTTACGATGGCTCTTCAAAACTTTGACAATCCTTGGGATGTTCAGACCAGCGTGTTCTTATTCTTATGTCTCCTGAATGCACTTTGTGTTTCGTTTAAAATTAAACAACTGCTTAAGAATGCCATCCAGAGATCTGTCCTGAGGCAGGATAGTTATGAGTGGCAGGGAGTGTGGGAGGATAAGGGCAGGCTTCTAGAGCAGTGCTTTGTACATTTGATTATTCTTATTCTTATCATTTTCTTCTTCACTATCATCATCACCATCATCATCATCATTATTCCTTCCCTTTCTGGCCTACTACACTGTTTTTATTTCAACCCACAAGTTTTGTTTTTTCCTCTTTGTTTCTTTCTTTTCCCGATTCTCTTCCCCATTCCACAGGGTTGGGAGGAGGGTGAGCGAACGGCTGTGTGGTGCTGAGCTTCCTGCCAAGTTAAACCACAACAGTCCTTTCTGGCACCCAATGCGGAGCCTGAAAGGTTGAGTGTGTTATAAGGAATTTCTTACAAGCATTAGATCAGTTTAATAGTTGCCGATCACGAGGTTGACTTTTTCTTTTTTTATGTTGGGTTTGCTGTGTTTGTTTTCAGAATTGTGTTGTATGGCACATTACTTGCTCTATGTGTTCCCTGTTGTGCTGTTTATCATTTTGGGGGGCTGTTGTAAGGTTATCATTTTGCTGTGCTGTGTAACACTGGCTTCTGATACGATACAGTTACTGGTCATGAGACAAATCAGGCCATCACCTCCATACTCCCGGAACCATCTCTCAGAAACTGTTAAGAATTATACGCTTTATCTTATCTCCTCAGGGAGCAAATCTGCTGGGGAGACGAGAGGGGATCCTTTCCTCACTTCTTCACTTTCTTTTCTTGTCCTGCTTGGACTGGAGCAAAGGCCGCTGCATAAACTCTCTCCCGTTTACTTTGTTCAAAGGCTTGCTGTTACTCCGGCCCCAATTTGAAATCATTCTTCTTCTGTGTCACCTGATAGAGCGGGCTTACAATCAGACTGTAACTTGTAACGTCCATTCTCCAAAAAACATCAATGCTTCAGAAAGATTGAGTTTCCTTTTTTCTACTTAGAGGAGACATAGCTGTTACTTTGTTGATCACATCCATTGGGATCCAAATAAGTTCCCCTTGCCATTTAATTCCTAAAAACTGGATTTCCTGTTCTGGTCCCTTGACTTTATTTTGTTCTATGGCAAAGCCAGCTTTCAGAAGGATTTGGGCTACTTTCTTCCCTTTCTCAGAAACTTCTGCTGTGTCACCCCACATGATGATCTCATCGATGTATTGCAGGTGTTCAGGAGACTCCCCCTGTTCCAGTGCGGTCTGGAGCAGTCCCTGGCAAATGAGGGGGCTGCACGTACCCATGCCTCTAGGGTCGAGGCAGATTTTCCATCCCATTTTCTCATGTCCTCTCCATGGTCACGTAGGTAAAACCACAGGACAGCACGTGGTGCGTGTACTCCCTGTATCTCCTTTCCTGAACAGAGGGATGCTTGCTCCTGATAGCTGAGACACTGGTTCACATAGGTGGGGAGGAAGATATATTCTCTTTAAATTGGTCGACCTCCTGGGAAAGTTTCTCCCCAGCCAAGATGCAGGAAGAAGAGAGACTTTCTTTGTACTGCTGGAATTGTCTAGTCAATTCGTCCATCACAGGTTCCTCTCGTTTTCTCTAGGTCATTGCTGCCAATGAGCTGGCATATTATGATGGTGCTCTCTGTAAAAACGTCCGCCACATGGGTCGCGTACACTTGACTTCATCTGGATCTTTGGATAGCTGTTCGTTGTCTAGGTCATCCTAAATCACATCCAGCATGGCTAATACCCTCACGTGCTGGAAACCCTTCTCCACGGTGGTCCTCTTGCCTAGTTGACATGCAAGACCTTTCTTGAAGGGATACCTTTCCTTCATGCCTGACAGGAGTCGCCTCCAGAGGGTGAACATTTGTGCTCCTTTTCCTTTTTTCATTTGTGCTTTGTCAATGCCCCCTTCCCTAGTGAGGGATCCCAGCTGCCTGGCTTCCCTGACCTCTAATTGCAGGCTATTGGCCCTGCTATCTGAGCACCGGAGCAGCCAGGTGACAAGGTACTCACTTGGACGATGACTGAAATCTTTTCGCATATCTCGTAGCTCACAATTGGATAGGCATCAGGTAGTCATTGATGCTCTTATGATGTCTTGCTCTTCATATGCCTGTTCCTCTGATGGCCCAGCCACTTTGGAGTATCCTGTCTTGTCTTCCCCCCCCCCCCGTCTGAGTAGGAGTTCCTCTGCTTTCTGAACGACCTGACATCCATTGTTTCATCTTGGATACAGGGGCAACTGACACCGGCACAGTTTGTTTCCTTGGACCAGCCTTGGAGACTGCCACATGGGTTGGAGTGGCCGCAGGGCCTGTCACAGGGGTTGGAATGGCTGCAGGGCCCGTCACAGCGGTTGCAACGGCCGCAGGGCCCATTGCAGGGGTTGGAGTGGCTGCAGGGCCTGTCACAGGGAACGCAGTGGCCACAGGGCCCATCAAAGCGGTTGCAACGGCCGCAGGGCCCATTGCAGGGGTTGGAGTGGCCGCAGGGTCTGTCACAGGGGTTGCAGTGGCCACAGGGACTGTAACAGGGGTTGGAGTTGCCGCAGGGTCTGTCACAGGGGTTGCAGTGGCATTGACTGTGGCCCATTGAGCACAGGCCAAGCCCCAGCACGTTGCAGTGTTTTTTGTCTCTTTGGAAGTGCCAGGGTGATGCCACACATTTTTCAAGCATTCTGCCAGCGTTTTAGGATTTTGCACTTGTTCAGGGGTGAATTTCCTGTTATTCGGGAGGACAGACGTTTCCACAATGAGAGCCCACCCCTCGCCTCTCCTTCCTTTTTCCACCTTTTATTGCTGAGTGTGACATCATATGGCATGGAATATCCCTTTGGTTGGTTTAGGTCAGCTGCCCTGGTGATGTTCCTTCCTCACCTCTTGCCCATCCCCAGCCTGCTGGCTCTTGGGGGATTAGAGGGAGTCCTGATGCAGTGCCAGTATTGCTCAGCAGTAAACACAACACTGGTGTGATACCAACGCTCTTCTACCTACACGTGCAGATCACAGCAGTGTATACTCTCCCCCTCCTTCTTCACTGACCTTGGCGCCTGCAAGGCTGTTTCTCACTCCTCTCACTCTCCCAGCTGCTGTGTAGCAGCATTTTTTTTCTTCCCTTTCTTAAATATGCTCTTGCAGAGGCACAAACAACATCGTTTATTGGCTTGGCTCTGGTCAGCAGCAGGGCCCTTATCTAACATGGGGCATCTAGATTCTTCTCACAGAAGCCAACCCTATGGTCCACTGATACCAAAACCTTGCCACGTAAACACACTACACAGTTTTATAAAGACACATTTTTTGCAGGGGAGCTCGACAGACCCCTGGCTTTTCAGGGCCAGCAGCACAGTGCTGCGAGCCAAGTCCTTTGTGATGCTGGCTGCTGCCTATGATGTCTCAGGATCTCGATGGTCCCAGCTGCCAGGTGACGGATCCGCTCATGGGCATCATCTTCCAAAGGCTGGAGGGCTGTGACAGTAAGAAAGTGAGCAGAGATGAAACCCATCGACTGGCAGAGACCCCCCCGGCATGCCTCCAGACCATGCCAGCCCCACCTGTCTCCTTCCCTGGCCACGGGGAGCAAGTGGGATAAAGGGATCAGCTGGAAGCTGCTGCTCAGGAGCATCCCACATGTCCCCCCACATCCCTCTGCCACTGCAGCATTTCCCTGGAGCAGGGCAAGGCATGGCTGCACACTGCGTGGGCTCTGCCCCCTCTCCACTGGGCGCAGCACCCCCAGCACCGCCCGCACTCACCTTGGATGAGCTCATTCAGCTTCTCCTCACTCTGGATGCCAGCATGGTAGACAGCAAGCCCTAGGCACAGTGTTACGGTCAGAGCCTGCTTCCCAGCACAGCCCCATGTCCAGCCAGCCTGGCTGCGTCCCCTCCAGCTCCCCGCCAAGCACGGTGCCCAAGGAGGAACCTGAGCAAGGCACACACCAGGCCCACCTGCATGGGCAGGGGGCTGAGGGAGGCACAGGGCTCCTGGGGCTACAATCAGGGGCTTCAGGGCCCACAGGGCTGTGCCTTGCTGCCAGGGCAGGGCCCAGACAGGGAAGCGGGGCCTGGACTCACCGATGAATTTGACAGCCTCCTGTCGCAAGTTGGCCTGAGCATCCTCCAGGTATGGCAGGCTCTGCTGCAGGTATCCGTCCACCCTGCTGCTCTTCTGCTTGAGCTGGAGAAAGCACAAGGGCGCGGGGCTCACATACCCTCCCCAGCCAGCCGGACCAGTCCCTCCTGCCAGCACCGCCCTCCCCCTTTCCCCCAGGCCATCCCCAGCTCCCAGCCAGGAGCTCTGTGGGGCCGAGGTTTGGAGAGAGTTAGGAGACCCTCCTGTCCCGCTGCCAAGGCCCAGATGGGCTAGGGTCTCCTCCCGCATCCTGGGGGTGGGGAAGGCAGGGGGGCCTGCAGAAGAGCCCTTGGGGCTCTGTGCTGGAGGGAAGGGAGCCACGATGCAGCTGCAGTATTGTCCCTTTGGGGCCTGGGGTTGGGCTGTTGCTGTATGTTTCTCCTTACCAAGTACTCCCCAGTAATACAGGTTTCTGCTTGCTGAGTCTGAGTCAGCTGCTCAAGCTGTTTCCACTTCAGGAACTTTGCACAGGCAAGTAGGACTACTGCAGAGGCCTGTGGAGAAGCAGAGGCAGGGAGATGGCACCGCACACACATCTCTAAAGTGTCTGATTGCCTGCTGCCCTGCCCCCCCCCCCATGCCCAGAATACCGCTCTGGTGTCAGCACACCCAGTGCCCACATCAACGGCCAGGTGTGAAATCTGTACCTTGGCCACGCTCTGAGTCTCGTCACTCATCCGGAAAAACAGTGGAATAAGGGCCCTGCGCACGGTTGTTTTCATTGCTCCTTTTTTCCACCACACCACAGACTCCATCAGGTCTTGGAAGAGGAGCATGGAGAACACTCGCACCTCGCTGGACACCTGTTAGGGAGGACAAAAGGAGGATTTCAGCAACTGCCAGCCTCCCTCTGCCCGTGGGGAGCAAGGGACGTAGGGTGGCAGTTGTGAAAGGCGATGTGTCTCCTTTTCTACAGAAAGGAGATGGGGGCCTATGCAAAGCAAAGCACCAGGTTTCCAGCATCGGGTGCCTGTGCCTCCCAGCAAGCCCACATATACTACCAGCTGCACCAGTCATACCAAAGCACAACTCTCCTGGGAATAGGCAAATGAGGAGAGATATATGGCTGGCCTTTGGTAAGGCCTCTGGTGCATGCTCCGCCAGTTCAGCCTCTGCCTTTCTGCCTCAGCACATGGGGAGGTCACCTGGTCCTGCCTGGCACTGGTGGTGGAGGCAGCACTTGATGGTCTGAAAGCAACTCTTGGGGGGCAGATGGTTTGCTGAGAGGCTGGGCTGGGCCTCAGCACATGGGCCCCGAACCACCCATATCTATCAACCTGACAGGGAGAAGCCCTGTTGGACTGCAGAGCCCAGAAGACAGCCCACAAGTGCCCAGAGGAGCAGAGAGAGAAGAAGGCCCTGCCCGAGTGCTGCCCACAGGCCTGGGCTGAAGGGCAACGCCATTGCGGAGTGCCCGTCTGCAGGGCTCAGTCACCCACAGCAGCCTTACGTTGTTAAAAAGAGGCAGGAGTCTCTCAGCCAGTGCCAGAGCGATGGGGCTGGCCTCCGTCTTCTCCAGATGACCGATCACGTTTTCGAAGACAGTCAGGGCCTTCTCAGTGATGTGTGTGTTGTCATACTGCAGAGTCTCCATGACTTCTGGCAGCAGGACCCGCACTTCCCTCACCTGTGCAGAAAGACACCATTTGTTTTTAGTCAAGAGGTGAATGGCCACCCCGGCCAGGACGCTCTGGTTACAGAGCACCAGCCTCCTGCTCACTTCCTGGCAGCTGCCATGGGAATCTCACCAGCAGCCTCCTGGCAGGCAGTGGCCATGGACATAGTGATGGGGATGTGGGGAGAGCAGGGCACGGGAAAAGGAGGTCAGGAGAGCAAAGGCTCTGCGTCCCCTCCCGAGTCAGCCCCTTTGCAAACAGCCCCCAGGAACCCACTTGGAAAGCTTCTGGAAAGCTCCACAGGCAGACACCAGGCCCCATCACCACCATCACCCCGCCTCCTGCCTCCCAGCCAAGCCAAGCCATGGCGTTGCCTCCTGCCCCAGCACCAGGCTGCCAAAAGGTCTTCACTTGGCCAAATACTACTCACCGCTTCACATCTCTCTGACTCCATGACAAGGGCTCTGAGCGCCAGAGAGAGCATCGGCAGGCTTTGAAGCCTCAGACACCTCTGGAGGTACTTTGACTCGTAGAAATCCTCTGGTGTTCGACGCCCACGGATCACTCTCTGAAGTGAACACAAATGGGAGAGGTGGGTACACCCGCAGCAAGCCCCGCAGCCTGCAGCTCCTGGCTCCCCTGGCAGCTCAGGGCAGGGCATGAGGGACACGCAGCCTGTCCTGGAGCAGCCATGCCTGCAGAGGACTGTGTGGCTCCTCCGTGCCCTGCGCCTGGCAACACAGAGCATCCTTCCTTTGCCTGCTCCTCCTGCCCTCTGGCTGTCCGCAGCCTCTTGCTGCCATGCCTCTGAGGAGCAACAGACCAGCATGAACTGGCACAAAGCAGGCGCTGGAAGCAGGTGGCTACAGGTGCCACTAGTCCCTGGCCTCACAGCTTGCTCAGCCCGTGCAGAGGCCATGGCTCTGCCCCAGCCCCAGCCATTGTCCTGACTCTGCCCCAGCCATTGCCAGGAGCCGGGGTAAAGAGAGCACTGCCAGGAAAGGGGCAGGCTTCATGTCTGAGCACACGGACCCCACATGGCTGGTGGAGGGGGGCTGGTGCTGGCCCTAACGGGCTGTGTCCATAAACCCCGGAAGAGGTGACAGGTTGAGGAAGATGGGAAAGGCAGAGAGCTGTGATGGTTTTCCTGGGGGGGTACGCACGGCCATGGATGGGAGCTAGGCCTGCTAGGGTAACTCACAATTATATGAACGATGCTGCTGTTGATTGTGTTGGCTCTGAAAAGCTTGCGGCTCCTTCGACTACGGACCACAGCGCACAGCTCCCTCAAGACGGTTCTTGAAATTTTAGCCTGGGAAATCATCTCTTCCCACATGTCCAGGGTAGTGCTGCAAGATGAAAACGCTGTTGGCAGGGCTGCCCTGGTCACAGCGCCGTGACCCAGACCAACCCCGCAGGCCCCAGGCTGTCCTGCAGCCCTGGACCTCCCCACCATGTGCTTAGGGAGCCCTGGGGGACCAGGCTGGGCAAGCAGGAGGGGCAGGAGGGAGCGTGACGGGCTCTCTGGGCTGCCTTGGTCCGGTCTGGATGCTGAGGCCCTGGCTGCCCCAACAGGGCTGGCGAGCACCGTGCGATGGAGGGGCCCACATCTCAGGGATGTCGTGCAGCTTTCCTTGGCTCTGGCAGCCAGAGAGTCTCTGGAACCCTCTCCCAGTATGGAACAGGCCCCGAGGACTGTCAGAGCTGGTACCTGTCAAGTGACGGAAGGTCAGTCAACACGCTTATGACCGCTTGTCTGGGAAACTGGCCGGTCAGCGCATGCAGTACTGAAGTGAAGATGTTCCGGGGTAAAGATGTGCTGTTGCTATTTAGGTTTTCATGGAGGAACCTCAGAATCTTTGGCACCTGGAGGGGACACAGGAGAGAATGTAGCCGCCACTGGACTGCAGCCACTTGCCGGGGGCCACTGAAACTGCTGCCCAAGTGCTGGGAATGCGAGGCAGGATACAAGCGAGGGATGAAAGGGCTCGAGGGCAGGGCAATCCAGCCATGGGCTGCTTACTTCCATCAGCCAGACTTCAGGGTCTTGGATGGCCACTTCCAGCATGAAATTGGCCCAGTGCTTCTTGTTGTTATCGATGCTGGATTCTCGAATGATCTCAAGTGTCATGCGGACAATGTCTTTTCTATGAGAAGGCTGGATGTAGTTTCCAAATATCTATTGGAGAAAGGAAGGAAGGAAAGGAAGACATGTCACACTGAGTCAGAGAGCAAGGCCTGCGGAGGGAAGATCAGGGGAAAAGGAGGGACAAAGTCCCTGGCTGGAGGGTGTCTGGCTCCTTACCTGCTTCCCGGAAAAAACGTACAGGAAAAAAATAACCTTCCAGATCCTCTCCATGGCTCTCTCCTTTACAATTTTAGTCTCGGAGGTGGTGAATTGCAGCAGCACCTGCAGGAAGCAAAGCTGCTGATCTGCTCTGGGAGCTGACAACTGCTCCAGCCGAAGCAGCGCTGCTGAACTCCTGGCTGGACTTGCACTGTTCATCAGGGATTCCCCAGAGCTGGGGCAAAGCCCTCAGTGGGGCACCAAGCCGCCGGGTCCCTTGACACAGATCCCGTGGCCAACCTTGCAGCCAGGCAAGTAGGTACATTCCACCCCTGGTGGAGGCTCAGCTCCTTCAGCTCCTTTCCCTTCCCGTGCCCTCCCCCAGAACACGGCCCTCTGTCCCCTCTCCATGAAGCCTGGCTTCTGGAGCATGAACTGCCCTGCAGGGGTCTGCAGTGGGGTGGAGATATTGCCAGTGGGAGGCCAGGAGAACAGAGTTTCGGGGCTGGGCTCCTGTGCAGGATGGGCAGGTCCCAGGAGAACTCTGCCCCATTCACACCTGGCAAGGAAAGCACGGGGCACCAGGAAAGCAGGGCGATGGCAGCTCCAGATGCTGCCAGTGCGGTGCACAAGGACAGGGCTCAAATTCTGCCACTGCTTTGCTGCAAGGAGAGCTCTGGGGGCAGAGGAGGCCCAGAAGTGCTGGGGGGAAGCTGTGCTGTGACACAGGAAGGACCTGTGGAGGGCAAGGGACGTTGACAGCAGCCAGGGGACACTGGGGCCCTAGAAGAGCTTGGTGGGCAGCCCCTGGCTCCCCTGAGCGTGCTGGGCACACTCCCGGCAGGCACTATGGTCTCTGTGCACGGCACAGGGGGCACTCTCCACTATTATATGTCACCTCCCTCTAGGGTGAGGAACAGCCCCTTGTGAAGCCCACGCTGTGCGAATTGCAGACCTGAAAGATAATGTTCACCCTGTCCCAGAGGCTGGAGGCAGGAGCGCTGATCAGCAATGTTCTCAGCATGATGTCCAGATTGTTCAGGGTCTGGAAGAAGAACAAGAGGTTGTGACAGGCTTTCAGCAGTTCCTCACGCTGCTAAGAAACTGTGCTGAACTTCTCCTTGCTGCCAAGAAAGGACAGCTGCAGCTCCATGCACTGCCCAGGGGACGCCACAGGGCAGAAAAGCTGCTGTGTGCAGACCAGGCCTCAAGCACTGGCTGCTGCCAGGCGGATGACAAGGGTGAGAGGGAAGGAATGGGGTAAAGCAAGGCTGAGACCCTGCTCTGCAAGGATCTTCAGTCATCTCTAAACACAGGGAAACTGCACGGAGCCAGAGGGATGGGGGCTCCTGTGGCTCACCCAGCACATACCATATTGTAGAGGTGAATGTCCAGTTCCTCTTCCGGAGGAAGGAAGAAGACACTGCTGGAACACGCAGCTACAAGAGACATCATTTTGTCCTCCAACACCATCTCCACCACGCTGGAAAGAGAGACAATGGTGCTGGGATCAGTGCCCCGATGACAAAGGGAAATGGACACGCACCTCCCGTGGGCAAGATTCCCTGTAAGGGATGGGGAGTCCTGCTGGGAGGAGCATCTTCCTCCGCGAGGCTGGCCTGGGCCAGAGGACAGTCCTGACACCTCCCAGCAGAGAGCTTCAGTGCTCCCTACACCTTCTGGGCAAGCCCCGAGCAGGGCAGAGCAGAGGCCCTGCCTGGATGGTGGATGCCTCCTTTCCAGATCTGCCAGGCCCATGCTCTGGGGAAGTGCCAGATCAGCCAGGGACAGGGTCCGTACCTTAAGGCATAGATAGCAAGCATGGCTTGCTGCCGCACCGCTGTGCACAGCTTGTCCCTGGGCTCCTCGTCCAGCAGCACCTGGAGAGCACAAATTGGATGGGACCTGGCAGCCACAGGCACACAGCGCCAGCAGAGCCAGCACTGTCGGCAGGGTTGGCAGAGTCCCGGTATCCCCCGCCAAGAGTGCCCCCCTGCACCTCGCAATGCTGAGGTCCCAGCAGCACCCGAGATCCCACTGGGGGAAGCTTGGTGTCCATGTATGTTTGCTCCCAGTCACCCCTGCCCAATGCCCAGGGAGCCTCGCTCCCTTCCCCAGCCCGCCAGACGTCCCCTCACCTGGATGTTCTGTGCCAGCTTATTTCTGCTGCAGAAGATGTCCAGGCCCTCTAACAAGCCCTTCTCTTGGGCAGTTGTGCACACAGTGACGATGTTCCTCAGGAACTTCATCTTCTGCACCTCATCCTGGCAGCCACAGAGATACCAAGAGGGAGCGTGAGGGGGGGAGCCACAGCCAGCAGGACCGCAGCATTGCGGGGTGCGGAGCTGTGCGGGACGCCTGGAGGGCAGCAGCTCTGCCCAGCCAGCAGCCCTCCAGCAGCCTGGCAGCAGAGCCGGGGCACGGCCAGGACATGCAGGCACAGCCGCCATGGAAAGGGCTGCTCTTACCCTTTCCGGGTTTCTGACGTAGGCCTCGATGAAGACCACAGCTTCCTCTTCCTCTTCATACACAGGTAGCCAGATAGCGTCTAAGACAGAAGGAGAGCGAGCATTGCTGTAGAGAGGGGCTTAAGGATGAAGCAAGGGAAGGGGGCCCTGGCTTCAAGCAGGGGGCGCGGCTGGCCCCAGCCCTGCCCACCCCAGCGCAGACCCTCGCTCACCAGGCTGCAGCGGCTCCACCTCGCACACCTCGATGGGCTCCACTAGAGAGCTGCTCTCCTGGGAGCTCTCATCCTCTTCCCAGGCCACCCTGGGGCGGCTTGGGGGTCTCTGCTCCATTGAGTGATGAGGGGTGAGGGTCAGGAGGGGGCAGGCTCGGGACTGCCACGGGCAGTGGGGAAAGACGTGGGCTGCACTTGGGGGCTCCTCGCCAGTCCCACTCGCTCCTGCCCTGTCCCCTCGCTGTCCTGACGGACACTGCCAGCACCGGCAAGGTGTCACCAGTGTGGGCCACAAAGGATCCATCCATGACCTCATGTCCCCGGCTGGGTGAGGCTGGTTTGGGGCCCTCCCTTGTGCTCAGCTCCTCTCAAACCCCTGAAATCTCTCTTCATCGTTCGCAGGCTTCTCTGAACGATTTCATCACTGCCCTCCTGAACTATGAGCAATGGGTAGTAATCAGTGGGGTCAACCAGCTCCAGGAGTTTTCTAGTTATGTCCTTGAGCCGGGCCCCAGCTAGCCAGCACACTTTCCCTACGGCTCGGATCTGGTCTGCAAATGGGGCCCTCCGTTCCTCTGAGAAGGGAGTCGCCTGCCACAACCGCCCTTCTTTCTTTCCTGGCAGAGGCAGTCTGAATGCGTGGAGTCGACTGCCTCGTCCTTGGTAAGCTCTTTGGGGAACCTTCCTGCACCTCCCCACTTACCTCCACTTTCAATGTTCAATGCTACAAACCCATTGCTTGGGGGGACCTGGGGACGTGAGCGAAGCAGAGGGGGGGTCGCCCACCATGCTGAGCAGGGGCCCTCTCCCAACCCTCCCCATCCCTCAGGTTCCCCTCCTCTGCCCGACAGGGGCAGGGCAGGGCGTCCACCACCAATTGTGGGGTATCTCCCCGGCGCCTTTCCCTCTGGAACACCAGGGAGCTACTCCACCAGTCGACCTTCCGCTCACAGTCCCTGATGGCCCTCAGTCTCTCAACCTCCTCGATCAGCTCTGCCACCACGCTGACCAGATCTCCCACCTGCTTGCACCTCACGCAGGTGCAATACCTGCCTCCCTCCCCTGGCAGCCGCAGGCTCTGGCACTCCCTGCAGCCAGAGACCTGTACGGCCACGGTTCTGGACAGGCCCTCCCTTTGGGGCACCACAGCCTTTTTGGAGCAAGCTCTCTGCCTGGTGGAGACCATGGTAAGAACTGCGGTCACAGGGACTGCCCGTGTATAGGACG
Source organism: Anser cygnoides (assembly GCF_040182565.1). Taxonomy (NCBI): domain Eukaryota; kingdom Metazoa; phylum Chordata; class Aves; order Anseriformes; family Anatidae; genus Anser; species Anser cygnoides. Next base: position 4,865,971 of record NC_089911.1, read on the forward strand.
GACTCGAAAGGGAGGAGGGACAGCATCCCTGTGCCCTGCTGCACGGGCTCCCACACCTGACACTGCGGCACGCTGCGGGTGGTGCGCATGCGCTGGTCGCCCCTCCCTGCTCGCAGTGGGCAGCGACCTAAGGACAAGACATATGGCTCTCCACAATATCTCCAGCTTGGAGCAGTCAAGACATTTCCTGTGCAGCAGGGATCACGGGCAGCCCACAAATCCGTGGCAGACAACAGGTGCCTGTGTGTGCCCTGGGACGGCTCAGGAGGCTTGGGCAGGCTGGGCCCAAGCTTCTCTCCTCCTCCCCTTGGAGTGTTAAGGTGCAGCAGGGCAGCCAGGGGAGGTTGCTGCAAGGGCACAGTGGCCCAGTACATGCTGCGCTGCCATGGGCTGCTGGAAAGCGTGGGCATCAGGCAGCTCTTGGGGCAATCCTCATTCCTCCAGAGGCTGCTTTTACCCTCTGTTTCCTGAAATAAAAGACTTCCACACGGGTGAAGAAACTCAGCCACTTGGAGGGCAAAGCGTAATGAAGGGCTGAACTTCTCAAACAATCCTGCAGCCAGGCTGTGCTGACAGATAGCCCACAGTGGCAGAGGCCAGGAACGGCACTCAGGCTGCTGCCCATGTAAAGGACACAACGAGACTGGATTTGCTGTTCCAGCTTTAATCAAACAGAGCCGTATGCCCTGGCTATGCAGGGCCAGCAGAAAAGTTCTGCAAGCTGAACCCATAGAGGTATTGGCCTCTTAATTCGACTTCTCAGGCATAGGATGGTCTGAGCTGCCAGAACACAGAGTGATGAATCGACATCCTTCGTGACAAGTTGGAGGGCTGCAACAGAAAGAAACAGAGCAGAGATGAAACCCACCGACCTTCAGAGACCCCCCCGGCATGCCTCCAGACCATGCCAGCCCCACCTGTCTCCTTCCCTGGCCACGGGGAGCAAGTGGGATAAAGGGATCAGCTGGAAGCTGCTGCTCAGGAGCATCCCACATGTCCCCCCACATCCCTCTGCCACTGCAGCATTTCCCTGGAGCAGGGCAAGGCATGGCTGCACACTGCGTGGGCTCTGCCCCCTCTCCACTGGGCGCAGCACCCCCAGCACCGCCCGCACTCACCTTGGATGAGCTCATTCAGCTTCTCCTCACTCTGGATGCCAGCATGGTAGACAGCAAGCCCTAGGCACAGTGTTACGGTCAGAGCCTGCTTCCCAGCACAGCCCCATGTCCAGCCAGCCTGGCTGCGTTCCCTCCAGCTCCCCGCCAAGGATGGAGCCTAAGGGGGGGCTTGAGCAAGGCACACACCAGGCCCACCTGCATGGGCAGGGGGCTGAGGGAGGCACAGGGCTCCTGGGGCTACAATCAGGGGCTTCAGGGCCCACAGGGCTGCGCCTTGCTGCCAGGACAGGGCCCAGAGAGGGAAGCGGGGCCTGGACTCACCGATGAATTTGACAGCCTCCTGTCGCAAGTTGGCCTGAGCATCCTCCAGGTATGGCAGGCTCTGCTGCAGGTATTCGTCCACCCTGCTGCTCTTCTGCTTGAGCTGGAGAAAGCACAAGGGCGCGGGGCTCACATACCCTCCCCAGCCAGCCGGACCAGTCCCTCCTGCCAGCACCCCCCTCCCCCTTTCCCCCAGGCCATCCCCAGCTCCCAGCCAGGAGCTCTGTGGGGCTGAGGTTTGGAGAGAGTTAGGAGACCCTTCTGTCCCGCTGCCAAGGCCCAGATGGGCTAGGCTCTCCTCCGCATCCTGGGGGTGGGGAAGGCAGGGGGGCCTGCAGAAGAGCCCTTGGGGCTCTGTGCTGGAGGGAAGGGAGCCACAGGGCAGCAGCAGGCGGTGGACTCTGGGCTGGAGCAGCGCAGGCCACGCACAGCTGCACAGCCCACAGCCTGGGCACATCGGGCAGGCTTGTCCATTTGGGGCCTGGGGCTGGGCGGTTCTCCTTACCAAGTACTCCCTAATCCTAGTGATGTCTTCGTTCTGAGCCAGGTGCTCAAGCTGTTTCCACTTCAGGAACATTGTACAAGCAAGTAGGACTACTGCTGACGCCTGTGGAGAAGCAGAGGCAGGGAGGTGGCACCACAGACACACATTCCAGGCATCTTTAATTGCCTGTTGCCTTGGCCCCTGATGCCCAGACCACCCCTGCGGTGTCAGATCGCCCACTGCCCACATCAATGTTCACATCCAAAATCTGTACCTTGGCCACGCTCTCAGTCTCATCACTCATCCGGAACAACAGTGGAATAAGGGCCCTGCGCACGGTCTTCTTCATTTCTCCTTTTTTCCACCACACCACACACTCCATCAAGTCTTTGAAGAGAAGAATGGAGCGCTCTTGCACCTCACTGGACTCCTGTTAGGAAGGACAAAAGGAGGATTTCAGCAACTGCCAGCCTCCCCCTGCCCATGGGGAGCAAGGGCCGTAGGGTGGCTGATGTGAAGGGTGAAGCCTCGTATTCGGAACAAAGGAGCTGGAGGCCCACATGAGGCAAAGCAACAGGTTTCCTGCATGGGGTGCCTGTGCCTCAGAGTGCAGTCCCAGCCGACCCACTTTTACTACCAGCCGCACAAGCCATGTCAAAGCAGAGCTCTCCTGGGAATGGGCTGAAGAGGAGACGTAGCTGGCCCTGGATAATGCCTCTGGGGCATGCTCAGACTGCTCAGCCTCCATCTTCCTGCCCCCAGAACAGAAGCCTTTGGCTGCCCAGAGCTCTCAACTCGACGGGGAGAAGCCCTGTTGGACTGCAGAGCCCAGAAGACAGCCCACAAGTGCCCAGAGGAGCAGGAGAGAAGAAGGCCCTGCCCGAGTGCTGCCCACAGGCCTGGGCTGAAGGGCAACGCCATTGCGGAGTGCCCGTCTGCAGGGCTCAGTCACCCACAGCAGCCTTACGTTGTTAAAAAGAGGCAGGAGTCTCTCAGCCAGTGCCAGAGCGATGGGGCTGGCCTCCCTCTTCTCCAGATGACCGATCACGTTTTCGAAGACAGTCAGGGCCTTCTCAGTGATGTGCCTGTTGTCATACAGCAGTGTATTCATCACGTCCGGCAGCAGGACCAACAATTTTCTTCCCTGTACAGAACGACACCATTTGCTTTTAGTCAAGAGGTGAATGGCCACCCTGGCCAAAATACTCTGATTACGCAGCACCAGACTGCTGCCCTGTTTCCTGCTAGCACTGATGGTGTTGTGGGGACAGCAGGGCACAGGGAAGGGTCTTCAGGAGAGCAAAGATGCTGTATCCCCTGCTGAGTCACCCTCTTTGCCACCTGCTCCCAGGGAACCCATCGGGAAAGCTTCTGGAAAGCTCCACAGGCAGCCACAACCCCACCCCACCACAACCCGCCACACCACGACCCACCCCACCTCCTGCCTCCCAGCCAAGCCAAGCCATGGCGGTGCCTCCTGCCCCAGCACCAGGCTGCCAACAGGGCTTCACTTGGCAATGTCCCACTCACCATCTTAGGTCTCTCTGACAACATGGTGAGGGCTCTGAGCGCCAGAGAGAGCATCGGCAGGCTTTGAAGCCTCAGACACACCTGGAGCCTTTCTGGGTCACATAATTCCACTAGTGCCTGATCCTTGGGGCGCATCATCTGAAACGAACACAGCCGTGAGAGATGGGCAGAGCCTGCAGCATACCCCGCACCCTGCAGCTCCTGGCTCCGTGACCAGCGTGAGCTGGCACAAAGCAGGCGCTGGAAGCAGGTGGCTACAGGTGCCACTAGTCCCTGGCCTCACAGCTTGCTCAGCCCGTGCAGAGGCCATGGCTCTGCCCCAGCCCCAGCCATTGTCCTGACTCTGCCCCAGCCATTGCCAGGAGCCGGGGTAAAGAGAGCACTGCCAGGAAAGGGGCAGGCTTCATGTCTGAGCACACGGACCCCGCATGGCTGGTGGAGGGGGGCTGGTGCTGGCCCTAACGGGCTGTGTCCATAAACCCCGGAAGAGGTGACAGTTTGGGGAAGATGGGATGTGGAGAGGACTGTGCCTGTTTTCCTGGAGGAGCACGCATAGCCCCAAAGGGGAACAAGGTGTGTTGTCTGGTTACTCACAGCCAAGTGAACGGTGCTTAAGTCCACGGTGTTGACTTCAAAGAAGCTGCACACCCGTTTGTCCCGGAGAACATTCTGTAGCTCTTGCAAGATCTCCTCTGAATTCATTGGCAGGGAAAGCGTCGCCTTCCAGATGTCCAGAGTAGTGCTGCAAGCCCAGAACACGCTGTTGGCAGGGCTGCCCTGGTCACAGCGCCGTGACCCAGACCAACCCCGCAGGCCCCAGGCTGTCCTGCAGCCCTGGACCTCCCCACCATGTGCTTAGGGAGCCCTGGGGGACCAGGCTGGGCAAGCAGGAGGGGCAGGAGGGAGCGTGACGGGCTCTCTGGGCTGCCTTGGTCCGGTCTGGATGCTGAGGCCCTGGCTGCCCCAACAGGGCTGGCGAGCACCGTGCGATGGAGGGGCCCACATCTCAGGGATGTCGTGCAGCTTTCCTTGGCTCTGGCAGCCAGAGAGTCTCTGGAACCCTCTCCCAGTATGGAACAAGCCCCCAGGACTCTCGGAGCTGGTACCTGTCAAGTGTTGGAAGGTCTGTCAAGATGCTTATGAGCAGTTCCCTAGGAAACTCGTTGGCCAGTATGCAAAGTACTGAGAAGAGTTTCAGGTGTTCTGCAGTTGTGCAATTGCTCAGGCTTTCATGGATGAACCTCAGGATATTTGGCACCTGGAGGAGACACAGGAGAGAATGTAGCTGCCACTTACCCAGGGGCCACTGAAACTGCTGCCCAAGAGCTGGGAATGCGGGGCAGGATACGAGCGAGGGATGAAAGGGCTCAAGGGCAGGGCAATCCAGCCACAGGCTACTTACATCCATCAGCCAGGAGGCAGGGTCTTGAATGGCTATGTCTAGAATGAATTCGGCATAACCATACTCATCATCATACATGCTGTAGTTTCTCATCATCTCAAGAGTCCTGAGGACGATGGCTGTCCTCTGAGAAGGCTGGATGTATTTTCCAAATGGCTACAGAAGGAAGGAAGGAAGGAAGAAAGGAAGAAAGGAAGGAAGGAAGGAAGAAAGGAAGAAAGGAAGGAAGGAAGGAAGACATGACACATTGAGTCAGGGGAAAGGAGGAGCAAAGACCCTCCCTTCCCTTCAGGGCAGAGCCGTGCTGATGGCCCCCACCTGTGCTGGGCCCAGGTTTGCCTCGCAGGAATCTGTGAGAAGGGAAAGGGAGATGGCCTGGCTGGTGGGTGCCTGGCTCCTTACCTCTTCACAGAAACAGCTGTGCAGGAAACCAACCAGCTTCCAGATCCTTTCCGTGGCGTTTGCCTGCACAACTATGCTCGAAGAGGTGGTGAAATACAGCAGCACCTGCGGGAAGAAAAGCTGCTGGTCTGCTCTGGGAGCTGACAACTGCTCCAGCAGAACTGCCTGGACTCGCACTGTCCACCATGGAATTCCTCAGAGCTGGAGCAAAGCCCCATTCACACTTGGCAAGGAAAGCACGGGGCACCAGGAAAGCAGGGCGATGGCAGCTCCAGGTGCTGCCAGTGCGGTGCACAAGGACAGGGCTCAAATTCTGCCACTGCTTTGCTGCAAGGAGAGCTCTGGGGGCAGAGGAGGCCCAGAAGTGCTGGGGGGAAGCTGTGCTGTGACACAGGAAGGACCTGTGGAGGGCAAGGGACGTTGACAGCAGCCAGGGGACACTGGGGCCCTAGAAGAGCTTGGTGGGCAGCCCCTGGCTCCCCTGAGCGTGCTGGGCACACTCCCGGCAGGCACTATGGTCTCTGTGCACGGCACAGGGGGCACTCTCTGCTATAACGTGTCACCTCCCTCTAGGGTGAGGAACAGCCACTGTAAGGCTGATGCTGTGCAAATTGCAGACCTCCAAGATACTCTGAAACTTTTCCCAGACGCTGGAGCCAGGAGAGCTGATCAGCAATGATTTCAGCATGATGTCCAGATTTTCCAGGATCTGCAAGAAGGACAAAGTGTTGTGGCAAGGGTGAGAGGGAAGGGGTGGAGGGAAGCAGTCCAAGACCTGCCTCATCAGGGATCTTCAGTTGTTTCTAAGCAGGAGGAAACTGCGCGCAGTGCAGGGGATGGGGGCTCTTGTGGCTCAGCAGCACATACCATCACCGTGATCTGAGTGTCCAGATCCTCATTTCTCAGAAGAAAGAAGACTCTGCTAATGCATGCAGCAACGAGAGACAACATTTCACCCTCCAGTGCCGTCTCCACATTGCTGCAGAGAGAGAGACATTGTTGGTGGGAACGGTGCCTCGATGACAACGGGAGATAGACACAGTCCTCCAGTGGAAGCGTGGCCATGGGGGTTGACAAGCCCCATGGTTGGTGATAACATTGGACTCTTAACAATGAGGCCATGAGGAATGTAAAGAGTTTAGAAGGAACAAAGAAGGGAGATGCCTTGCTGGCTCGGACTGCCTGTTCTCCAGCCATTAAGACAAAGTTGTTGATCAATGAATAATTATTAGAAAAGTACTGCTGTAGAGCGAACGGTATAAGAAGGGAGCCTGGCCTCACTAAGGGAGTGGAAGTTATGCCCTCAGTAAAGAAGTTATTGATCCCTTAAAGAACCCTGGTGTCCGTGTCGTCATTACGCCACATCCTCCCATGGGCAGGACTTCACAGGAGGGATGAGGAGCCCTGCTGGGGGATGCATCCTCTTCCGCAAGGCTGGCCTGGGCCAGAGGACAGTCCTGACACCTCCTGCTTTGGGGCAAAGGCTGAGACGAGTCAGGAAGCTGCAAGGCTCCCTCTGCCCTCTGGACAAGTCCCGAGCATGGAAGAGCAAAGGCCTGCCCGGATGGAGGATGTATGCTTGCCAGGGTCAGGGCCACCTGGCTCATGCCCTGGGGTTGTGCTAGCCGAGCCAGGGACGGGGTTGGGCACGTACCTCAAGGCGGCAGTAGCAAGCAAGGCTTCCTGCCACACGTCTGTGCACAGGTAATCCACAGGCTTCTCTTCCAACAGCGCCTGGAGAGCACAAATTGGATGGGACCTGGCAGCCACAGGCACACAGCGCCAGCAGAGCCAGCACTGTCGGCAGGGTTGGCAGAGTCCCGGTATCCCCCGCCAAGAGTGCCCCCCTGCACCTCGCAATGCTGAGGTCCCAGCAGCACCCGAGATCCCACTGGGGGAAGCTTGGTGTCCATGTATGTTTGCTCCCAATCACCCCTGCCCAATGCCCAGGGAGCCTCGCTCCCTTCCCCAGCCCGCCAGACGTCCCCTCACCTGGATGTTCTCCGCCAGCTTATTTCTGCTGCAGAAGATGTCCAGGCCCTCTAACAAGCCCTTCTCTTGGGCGGTTGTGCACACAGTGATGATGTTCCTCAGGAACTTCATCTTCTGCACCTCATCCTGGCAGCCACAGAGATACCAAGAGGGAGCGTGAGGGGGGGAGCCACAGCCAGCAGGACCGCAGCATTGCGGGGTGCGGAGCTGTGCGGGACGCCTGGAGGGCAGCAGCTCTGCCCAGCCAGCAGCCCTCCAGCAGCCTGGCAGCAGAGCCGGGGCACGGCCAGGACATGCAGGCACAGCCGCCATGGAAAGGGCTGCTCTTACCCTTTCCGGGTTTCTGACGTAGGCCTCGATGAAGTCCACAGCTTCCTCTTCCTCTTCATACACAGGTAGCCAGATAGCGTCTAAGACAGAAGGAGAGCGAGCATTGCTGTAGAGAGGGGCTTAAGGATGAAGCAAGGGAAGGGGGCCCTGGCTTCAAGCAGGGGGCGCGGCTGGCCCCAGCCCTGCCCACCCCAGCGCAGACCCTCGCTCACCAGGCTGCAGCGGCTCCACCTCGCACACCTCGATGGGCTCCATTAGAGAGCTGCTCTCCTGGGAGCTCTCATCCTCTTCCCAGGCCACCCTGGGGCGGCTTGGGGGTCTCTGCTCCATTGAGTGATGAGGGGTGAGGGTCAGGAGGGGGCAGGCTCGGGACTGCCACGGGCAGTGGGGAAAGACGTGGGCTGCACTCGGGGGCTCCTCGCCAGTCCCACTCGCTCCTGCCCTGTCCCCTCGCTGTCCTGACGGACAGTGCGGGGCCACTGTGCCAGCACCAGCTATTGCCAGGTGACACCGGCCTGTGTCACAAAGGGCCTCTCTGTGACCTCACGCCCCTGGCTGGGTGAGGCTGGCTCGGGGCCCTCCCTTGTGCTCAGCTCCTCTCAGGGCTGCTCTTGCACGCAGGCCCAGAAAATGGCTCCATAAATTTTAATATCGTCTTGCAGTTGATGCTATTTTTTAGGAGCCAAGGAAAATGGGATAAGTTAATGCATGCTCAAGGGTTTTGCATCTTACTGGGATCAAAAGACCCAAGCTGATTGCGGGCTGAGTCGTGATCATATCATGACATGCATTCAACCGAAATCTAAAGAGAGGCCTGAGCTTCATTATCTCCCCTGAGTGAAAAACAAATCATGACTATTTATGCATATTATTCTCTTTAGAGCCATTTAAAAAGAAAAAAAATCCGTATATTTCACTTGTTTAAATATTTGCGGTAAAGATCTGTGTACTTAAATAATTCTATTTCATGAGGACATAAACCTTCAGCTCTGTGGGAACGCAGATAAATGTTTATGAACTGCCACACTTCAAACAGGACTTTAGTTGATGGATAAACAAACAGCAAAGAATCCATAAACTTTTTTTTTCATTATTTTTTTTTCCTTAGCAAACACTGCTTTTGAAAATGTTTTTGGCTTTTGACATGGAAAGCATGATCCTCATTGTTCATCTTGCACTAGGAGATGTCCTTTTACCCATTATCAGAAATAAGCCTTTGCTCATGTGAAGTATTAAGGCAGCCTTACAGTCCCCATGAAGAAATTCTGACTTTGCACTAAGTAGGTGTTAGAGAATTAACACCTTAATGAGCATTAGGCTCATACGTAAGCTACCATGCTGATAGTACGATGCCACCATTGCAGTTATTTTCAGTTCATATTCATGGGAAAAGCACTAGTTTCTCACGTCGTGGGGCAGATCACCTGTTGGCACTATGAGCTTCCACGTTGGCCGCCATGCTCTCATGACCCTACAGTGGGCAGAGCCATAGGATGTCGGGGAAAAGAAACCAATGAACTTCACCAGCAATTAAAGGGGTTTTGAAGAATCATTCTTAAGCTCTTTAAAAATCATAGAGATTTACACGACTAATAATAGAATTGTGTGAGGATCTTAAAATTTCATTTAGAAGATTTGTTATCAATATTCCCTAGGATTCTCTTCATTCAGTTTGCAATATATGCTCAGAGCCAGACCAGAGATTTTTCAGTGTTATTTCATGCTGCTTACATTCCGGAAGAGGTTAAATTTTTGAATGTTCTGTAGCCTCGGGGGAAAAATAGCCACTATAAGTACAGTCCTTAAAGCAGTAGTATTTGATTTGCTATAAAGTACATTGTATAAAAGTTTTTGTATTCTTGGTTTCAAACTCTTAGGTTAGTGACTATTCAGCTCATCTTTACCACTCTATTGGGAAAGATAAATTGCAATTGAAGTATTTTGATTTCTGGTGTTTGTACAGTCTGAGCATTTCGAATACAGCATTTGTGCTGCATATTCCTAATGTTCTCAAAAAAATGCGGTGCACAAGGACAGGGCTCAGATTCTCCTAATGTTCTCAAAAAAATATAGATCTTCTGTGAGAGAGCTGAATAAAATTTCCTTTGTTTTTAGATTTGCATATTTTTGTCAATTTTTTTCTATAGAAGTTCATGATTCAGTGGTGTGGCACAACTTATTTGCAATTGCAAATGCAAATTGCAAATGCAAATTGCAAATTGCAAATGCAAATGCAAATGCAATTACTCCCATCCTAAAGAACCAGTATAAGTCACCCCCTCAAATTGTTTCTCCCTCCATTGACTACAGAGTGTCTTTCTTTTTCAATATATGCTTCCCTCTTAAGTGCTCATAGTAAAGTGAATGAATTAATCTTTGTACACCTAAAGTAGATTGTGCAGACAATCACACATCACTGCAAATCTTATTAGAATTATTTACTCTAGTTGCTGCTTTGTGCTTACTGTGCAAAGCATGTAGTAAGCTTTCAGTAAGTTGCACCAAGGTAGCAAAGTTGCCGTTCTTATTTTAAATCTTTTAGTTGCATGAGTTCAATAAGACTTTTTTTTTTTTTTTCCCTTCCAAGGAAAATACTAAATCTCAGCACACCATTTTATCCATTCTACCAGAATTGTTTAGCATTTCATGCATTTTTAGCAGACACTGGAGGCAGGTGAAGCTGTGTTTTTTAGAACTGTACACTCTCGGACACACCTCCTATAGACCTGCCCCAACTGCAAAGTGTAATACATCAACTTAGAAACAGTACTTTGAATTTAGGATGGACTTGAAGTATGTGCTCAGTAGGTGTGGCCTAGCTGGTGGGAGGTAACTGCTGGGACTCACTTCCTGCATGCAATCTTCCCAGTCCACCAGCTTTGCAGCCTGTTCATGTATGGATATTGCACAACCATATAGCTGCGTTAGAGTTGTTCAAAGATTTTGCATATTGGTCCTCTTGTGCTGTTTCTCCACAACATGAATTTCAACCAAATTTCCAGAAATTATTAGACCCTCTTAATTGAATGTTGAAAATCCCAGTTTGAAACACGGTGATGGAGTGTAGTGTTGGGATTGTTTAATATGCTCACTTGCTCTCTGACTGTACTTAAGCTGCCTGATTTTGAAGCTTGACTTGAGTGTGTGTGTTCAGAAAATGACACCACATGCAGCATTGTGAATAGCTGCTGACATTTCTCATCTGAATGTTTGCTTTGGTTCCTCAGGTTAATTTCCCAAACTCCCTCTGAACTATAGGGATCATGAGCTTTGCAGTATAATATGATACAGCAACAGTTTTATTTATTTTTTATTCACCAAAGGCAGATCTTGCCTAACCAATCTGGTGGCCTAGGATGGTGTGACGGCAATGGTGGACAAAGGAAGGGCGATGGATATCATCTACCTGGACTTGAGCAAAGCCTTTGATTTGGTCTCTCACCACATTCTTCTCCCTAAATTGGAGAGGTATGGGTTTGAAGGATGGACTGTTAGGTGGATAAAGAATTGGTTGGCTGGTCGCAGCCAAAGGGTTGTGGTCAATGGTTCTATGTCTGGGTGGAGGCCTGTCACAAGTGGTGTCTCTCAGGGGTCGGTCTTGGGTCCAGTGCTCTTCAACATTTTTATCAATGACACAGATGACGGAATCGACCTGGACAGGCTGGAGAAGTGGAGAATGCTGTCAGAAATAGTGTCAAAAGCTTTACTGAAGTCTCCACACAAGTGTCCACGGGGAAAGAAAAAGAAGGTGAAAAGAGGAGGTGAGGAGCATAATTTGATTATGTTGGAAGATTTAGACTCAGAATGATGGAGACCAGGGAATGAAATTCCAGTCTCTAAACCCTGGTTCCTGTTAAGACTGGGGGAGACACAACTGATTTCCTTTTAGACAGTGGCACAACCCATTCAGTAGTGACAACTGTAAAGAACCTTTGCTTGAGGCAAAAATCCCGATTGTTTGTGCAGGAGGGCAACAGGCCCTAAGACCACTCCTGCAGCCAATGGACTGTAAAAGCGGGGGAAGAATGCTAGTACACCAGTTTCTATGTATGCCTGAGTGACCTCTCCCTTTGCTGGGAAGAGACAAATTAAATGTCCAAGTGAGTTTTTATACAGACAAGATAAAAGTTAAGATTTCACCTGAAAATGCTTGGAAAGCCCAAATTTGCCTGCTGCTAGAGCTGGGAGCACACCAGTAGGTACCTGAATAGGTTTTAAATGTAGTAACTCAATTTTCCAGGGCAGGAAAACAACCTGGGAGAGCAAAAAAATGTGTCCCCAGTCCAGGTTGAGTTAAATCTGGAGCAATGGCTTTATGGGTACCCCAATATCAAATTAGTTTTGCAGCAAGAAAAGGAGAAGAGCTGTTGATAGACAAGTTTCTATCACATGGATTCATTTGTGCATGCCAGTCCAGCTTTAATGCCCCTATTCCACCGGTGAAGAAACCAAGCACTAGAGAATACAGGTTTGTGCAGGACCTGTGGGCCATAAATAAAATAACCAAAGACATACACCGACTGGTACCTAATCCTGATACTCTTCTGGCGACTATATCTGATGAAGATTCATTTTCTTCAGCATTGGTTCTACAGATATACAGAAGACGTCTTCTTCTGTGTACCGTTGGAACCCAACAGTCAGACCACACTTCTTCGTGGAAGTAGTCCAGGGGATCGCCAAAGCACTAGGAGCCAAATAGATTTTATATACCACACAGAGACCACAGGCAAGCAGACGGATGCCTGTTCCCATACACTCAGCAACCCCACAACAGAAGGGTCCTCTGAGAGACCAAGCAACGCAGACAAGTTTTAATGCCCTCTGTCTCCAAGGCATCTGGAGAGGGTAGGAGTGGCTGCAGAGCCTGTCACAGGGGCTGGAATGGCTGCAGGGCCTGTCACAGGGGTTGGAGTTGCTGCAGGGCCACTCCCTGCCACTCATATCTATCCTGCCTCAGGACTGATCTCTGGATGGCATTCTTAAAGTAGTTGTTTAATTTTAAGCAAAACACAAAGTTTTGTTTAACATGATCAGCAGGTGCTGATCACAACCCCAACAGTGCACCGGCAGTGATATTGCACTAGACAGAGACCTGACTTCCATCCATAAGCTGATTTGTCAACTGGAGAGCCAAGGAGTGACCAGCAAGACTCACTCTTTAACAGTCCCATATGACCACTGCAAAAGTCTAATGGCGAGTGGAGACCTACAGTGGACTACTGAGGCCCAAATCAAGTCAAGCGCTGCAATGCTCGACACGCTCGAACTTCAATATGAACTGGAATCAAAGGCAGCCAAGTGGTATGCCACAATAGATATTGTTTTTCTCCACCCCTTTGGCAGCAGAGTGCAGGCCACAGTTTGCTTTCCCTTGGAGGAGCATCTGGTACACCCGGAATCAACTGCCCCAGGGGTGGAAACAGGGGTGGCTGCCTCCTGGCTTTCTTCTATTTACAGACGAGTGAAGATCCTTGCAGGGCAGGGTCTTGGCCTTCCCTTCCCTCTCATCCCTTGCCATCAGCCTGGATGCATCCAGTGCTTGAGGGCTGGTCTGCACACAGCAGCTTTTCTGCCCCGTGGCCTCCCCTGGGTAGCGCACGGAGCTGTGGCTGTCCTTTCTTGGCAGTAAGGGGGAATTCAGAACGCTCTCTTGGAGGGGTGTGTGACCACTGAAATCCTGCCACAACTTCTTGTCCTTCAAGCAGGCCCTGCACAATACAGACAGCATGCTGCAGATGTTGCAGATCAGCCCTCCTGCCTCCAGCCTCTGGGAAAAGTAGCAGAGTTCCTCATTCCGGAGGGAGGTGACACGGTGTAGTGGAGAGTGCCCCCTGTGCCATGCACAGAGACCATAGTGCCTGCCGGGCGTGTGCCCAGCACACTCAGGGGAGCCAGGGCCTGCCCACCAAGCTCTTCTAGGGCCCCAGTGTCCCCTGGCTGCTGTCAACGTCCCTTGCCCTCCACAGGTCCTTCCTGTGTCACAGCACAGCTTCCCCCCAGCACTTCTGGGCCTCCTCTGCCCCCAGAGCTCTCCTTGCTCCAAAGCAGTGGGAGAATTTGAGCCCTGTTGAGGTTTAGGCCGGCCCGGCAGCTCAGCACCACACAGCCGTTCGCTCCCCTGAGCCCCTCCTTCTCTGGGATGAGGAAGAGAATCAGAAAAAATTAAGCCTGTGGAAACACAGCCCCACCATTTGCCAGGGACTGCTCCAGTCCTTTTTCTCAGCCAGGTTCTTCCAAATGTTCATTTCTGTCCCACTTTGGGGTATATAAAGCATCTATGCAGCTCAAAGTTATAATCAACAACCACCACAGGGATGTCTAATGGAACCAGTAATCGTTCCTGTATATACCTGAGGAGAGACAATAATACAGGAGACAGAGCAGATATTGACTAACCCAGTTTTCTCCCCTTACATGCATTTGTCTCCCTTCTATCACCAATTCATTCACAACGTATGGTTTACCATACAATAATTAAAACGGACTAACTTTCTCTTTAGCTCTAGGGGCTATTCTAGTTCTCAGCAAAGCTATTGTCAAGGCCTCCAGCCATTTCACATTTTGGTCAAGATATAATCGCCAGAAGAGTATCAGGATTAGGTACCAGTCGGTGTACTTGTCCCCAGCCTTGCAGACCGCTCAGCCTGTGCAGAGACCATGGCTCTGCCCCTGCCCCAGCCATTGCCACAGGTTTCCAGTCTGAAGGGCAAGGCAGAGGGATGCCGGCAGATGGGAGAAAGAGACCACTGCCTTGAAAAGGGCAGGGATGCCGTCACAGCAGTTGCAACGGTTGCAGGGCCCATTGCAGGGGTTAGAGTGGCTGCAGGGTCTGTCACAGCGAATGTAGTGGCCACAGGGCCCGTCACAGGGGTTGCAGTGGCCACAGGGACTGTAACAGGGGTTGCAATGGCCACAAGGACTGTAACAGGGGATGGAGTGGCATTGACTGTGGCCCAATGAGCACAGGCCAAGCCCCAGCACGTTGCAGTGTTTTTTGTCTCTTTGGAAGTGCCAGGGTGATGCCACACATTTTTCAAGCATTCTGCCAGCATTTTAGAATTTTGCACTTGTTCAGGGGTGAATTTCCAAAGCACTGGAGGTGCCCGCTGCTCTAGAAGCCTGCCCTTATCCTCCCACCATGCGTGCCACTCATAACTATCCTGCCTCAGGACAGATCTCTGGATGGCATTCTTAAGCAGTTGTTTAATTTTAAACAAAACACAAAGTGCATTCAGGAGACATAAGAATAAGAACACGCTGGTCTGAACATCCCAAGGATTGTCAAAGTTTTGAAGAGCCATCGTAACTAGCTCTTCAAGTAGAAGGGAAAGTGAAGGAGAAAGGCAGAGTGAAGAGGGAGGAAAAGTATTCCTCCCTTATACCCCCTCCCAGCCCCCCCATTGGCTCCTTGAGGAGAAAAGGTAAAAGTGTAATTATTAATAGTTTCTGAGATATGGTTTTGTAAGTATGGTGTTACTGTAAAAGTCAGTCAAAGAAACTCTCTAGTAATCAGTTTGGAATTTTAGAAACCAGGCATTCTGTAATTGCGGCGCCAGATGCACAGGGGATCACTCCACCCAGTGTGCGTGCTGACTTTTTCAAGCTACGAGGGTTATATACAATAAAAACATGCATATTCATCAGCTTGCTAAGAAATAGTTAACATATCCATACTATTTCCCATAACTCATTAAAATTTGAAAATGTCTCTGGCGCATGCACATTTGTTTCCACTGGTGGTGTTTTGGGGGTCTCTGGTGGTCATCGGTAGTCTTCCTCACTGTGTTCTGACACACGGAAAAGAAACTTTACAACTCAAGGAGAGTTATAAAGCAGGTATGTTTATTGCAGCGCTGGGTGCAAGGGGGATCGTTCCACCTAGCTTGTGCACCAAGGCTTACTACCAGGGTGCTTATACTGATAGGATATATACATATTCATTTCAGTTCCCCCGTAAGTCTCTTGCATATTCATTAGGTAGCGGAAGAATCATTAACATAGGTTCCCGCCCCTATTTGCATGTGCGCTGGAGTCCTCGGGTGGTCGTCCAGCGTACTCTGTTGGTCTTTTGATGAAGGCCAGAAGTCTTCCTTGCTGCTAAACTTTAGTTACCGGGGCAGCTGGTAAATCGCGCAGAGATCAGCTGTCAAGCTGATCTTAGGCTGGTCTAAAACAGAAAATTAAGTCTATCCTAGCTGAAACCAAGACAACCTGGCTGGAAATGGCTGTGCAAACTACGCAAACAGGCAGGAGCTGGTGGATGCAGGAGTCAGGAAGCCACAGGTGACAGTGGCTGCGCAGTGATCTTGAGCCCTTCCTGGCCATTCTGTCTGCACTGTTGTTGCTCTTGCTGTGCCCCAGCAGTGCTGCCCCACCGAGTGGGGGCGTGAGGTCACAGAGAGGCCCTCTGTGACACAGGCCGGTGTCACCTGGCAATAGCTGGTGCTGGCACAGTGGCCCCGCACTGTCCGTCAGGACAGCGAGGGGACAGGGCAGGAGCGAGTGGGACTGGCGAGGAGCCCCCGAGTGCAGCCCACGTCTTTCCCCACTGCCCGTGGCAGTCCCGAGCCTGCCCCCTCCTGACCCTCACCCCTCATCACTCAATGGAGCAGAGACCCCCAAGCCGCCCCAGGGTGGCCTGGGAAGAGGATGAGAGCTCCCAGGAGAGCAGCTCTCTAATGGAGCCCATCGAGGTGTGCGAGGTGGAGCCGCTGCAGCCTGGTGAGCGAGGGTCTGCGCTGGGGTGGGCAGGGCTGGGGCCAGCCGCGCCCCCTGCTTGAAGCCAGGGCCCCCTTCCCTTGCTTCATCCTTAAGCCCCTCTCTACAGCAATGCTCGCTCTCCTTCTGTCTTAGACGCTATCTGGCTACCTGTGTATGAAGAGGAAGAGGAAGCTGTGGACTTCATCGAGGCCTACGTCAGAAACCCGGAAAGGGTAAGAGCAGCCCTTTCCATGGCGGCTGTGCCTGCATGTCCTGGCCGTGCCCCGGCTCTGCTGCCAGGCTGCTGGAGGGCTGCTGGCTGGGCAGAGCTGCTGCCCTCCAGGCGTCCCGCACAGCTCCGCACCCCGCAATGCTGCGGTCCTGCTGGCTGTGGCTCCCCCTCTCACGCTCCCTCTTGGTATCTCTGTGGCTGCCAGGATGAGGTGCAGAAGATGAAGTTCCTGAGCAACGTCATCACTGTGTGCACAACCGCCCAACAGAAGGGCTTGTTAGAGGGCCTGGACATCTTCTGCAGCAGAAATAAGCTGGCGGAGAACATCCAGGTGAGGGGACGTCTGGCGGGCTGGGGAAGGGAGCGAGGCTCCCTGGGCATTGGGCAGGGGTGACTGGGGGCCAAATGCATGGACGCCAAGCTGCTCCCAGTGAGACTGTGGATGCTGCTGGGACCTCAGTGTTGGAAGGTGCAGGGGGCACTCTGGGTGCCGGTGCTGGGCTGGGGCCACCAGGGCTCCTCTGGTCCTGCCCAGCAGTGCTGGCTCTGCTGGTGCTGAGTATCAGCGGCTGCCAGGTCCTATCCCGGTTGTGCTCTGCAGGTGCTGCTGGACGAGGAGCCCAAGGACAAGCTGTTCACAGCAGTGCGGCAGCAAGCCATGCTTGCTGTCTCTGCCTTGAGGTACGTGCCCTGTCCTTGGCTCAGCTGGCATATCCCTAGGGCATGGTCCTGGCAGATCTGACCCTGGCAAGGAGGCATTCACCATCCAGGCAGGGCCTCTGCTCTCCCCTGCTCGGGGCTTGTCCAGAGGACAAAGGGAGCACTGAAGCTTTCTGCTGGGAGGTGTCAGGACCGTCCTCTGGCCCAGGCCAGCCTCATGGAGAAGGACACTGATCCCAGCAGGGCTCCCCAGCCCTCCCTTGGAGTTCTGCCTATGGGAGGTCTGTGTCCACCTCCCTTTGTCGTGGAGGCACTGCTGCCAGCACCAGTGTCTCTCTCTTTGCAGCACAGTGGAGATGGCGGTGGAGGATGAAATGACGTTTCTGTTACTTGCATCCTTCAAGAGCATCTTCTTCCTTCCTCCGGAAGAGGAACTCAACATTCGCCTCTACAGTATGGTATGTGCTGGGTGAGCAACAGGAGCGCCCATATCTCTTTGAGCTACCTCCTGGCTTGCCTGTATTTACAGATGACTGAAGATCCTTGCTGGGCAGGGTCTCAGCCTTGCTTCACCCCATCACGTCCCTCTCACCCTTTCCATCTGCCTGGCTGTATCCAATGCTTGAGGCCTGGTCTGCACACAGCACCTTTTCTGCCCTGAGGCCTCCCGTGGGCAGCGCACAGAGCTGCAGCTGTCCTTCCTTGGCAGTAAGGGATGTGGTGGTTTTGCCCTGCAGGACATCTGAGTTCCACCACAACTGCTCTCTCACTTTCCCTCCCCAAAGGGAAAGGTGGAGAAAATATGATGGAAAGGGCTCAAGGGTTGAGCTAAGGACAGGGAGATCCCTCAACAACTATCATCAAGGGCAAAACAGGCTCAGAGCAGGGAGATTAGTAACATTTATTACCTATTTCTAACAAGCTAGAGCAGTGAGTAACTCAAAAAAAAAAAAAGGAAACACCTTCCCCCATCCACCCTATTTGACGTCCTCCCCTCCAGGGGAACGGGGGAATGGGGGTTGCAGTCAGTCTATAACACTTTGTCTCCACCGCTCCTTCACGGTCCCTCTCTGCCCCTGCTCCGGTGTGGGGTCCCTCCCATGGGATGCCGTCCTTCACAAAGTGATCCTGTGTGGGCTTCCCACAGGCAGCAGCTCTTCAAAAACTGCTCCAACATGGGTCCGTACCATGGGGTCCATCTGTCAGGAGCAAACTGTTCCAACATATGTCTCCCATAGGTAGCAGATGCCCCCACGTCAACTGCTCCTGCGTGGGCTCCTCTCCACGGGCTGCAGCTCCGGCCCGGGGCCTGCTCCTGCGGGGGCTCTCCGTGGGCCGCAGCCTCCTCCAGGCCACATCCACCTGCTCCACCGCGGGCTCCTCCACGGGCTGCAGTGTGGAGATCTGCTCCGTGTGGGTCCCATGGGCTGCAGGGGGACAGCCTGCTCCACCAGGGGCCTCTCCACAGGCCGTGGGGAACTTCAGTTCTTGCACCTGGAGCACCTCCTGCCCTCCTGCTGCTCTGACCTTGGTGTCTGCAGGGCCGCTTCTCACTCCTTGCTCTCCCAGCTGCTGTTGTGCAGCTATATGTATATATATATATTTAATCCACCCTGTCTTAAGAATGCTCTCACAGAGGCATTTCAACATTGCATATTAGCCTGGCTCTGGGCAGCGAGGGGGTCCCCTTGGAGCTGGTTGAAACAGGCCCTTATCTAACAAGGGGCTGCTTCTGGATTCTACTCACAGAGGCCCACCCTGCAGCCCCCCAAAACCTTGCTATGTAAACCCAGTACAAGGGGGAGTTCAGCACAGTCTCATAGAGCTTTGAAGGACCACTGAAAGCCTGCCACCACAACAATTTGTCCTTCTTGCAGACCCTGAAAAGTATGGACAACATGCTGCAGATGTTGCTGATCAGCCCTCCTGCCTCCAGCTTCGAGGAGAATTTGCATAAGATCTTGCAGGTTTGTCATTTTCACAGTGTGGGCTTCACAGTGGCTGTTCCTCACCCTAGAGGGAGGTGACGTGTAATAGTGGAGAGTGCCTCCTGTGCCGTGCACAGAGACCATAGTGCCTGCCGGGAGTGTGCCCAGCACACTCAGGGGAGCCAGGGGCTGCCCACCAAGCTCTTCTAGGGCCCCAGTGTCCCCTGGCTGCTGTCAACGTCCCTTGCCCTCCACAGGTCCTTCCTGTGTCACAGCACAGCTTCCCCCCAGCACTTCTGGGCCTCCTCTGCCCCCAGAGCTCTCCTTGCAGCAAAGCAGTGGCAGAATTTGAGCCCTGTCCTTGTGCACCGCACTGGCAGCATCTGGAGCTGCCATCGCCCTGCTTTCCTGGTGCCCCGTGCTTTCCTTGCCAGGTGTGAATGGGGCAGAGTTCTCCTGGGACCTGCCCGTCCTGCACAGGAGCCCAGCCCCGAAACTCTGTTCTCCTGGCCTCCTGGAGGACATATCACTGTGGCACTGCATAAACCCAGGCCATTTCTGCCTGTTGTGGTTTAACCCAGCCGGCAGCCCAGCACCACATAGCAGTTCACTCACCCTCCCCACGCCTTCTTTGGGATGAGGGAGAGAATCAGAAAAAATGAAGCCTGCGGGTTGAGATAAAGCCAGTTTATCAGGACAGAAAAGAAAGGAAGATAATAATAATAATGATTATAGTACTACTAATAATACACAATGCAATTGCTCACCACCTGCTGACCGATGCCCAGCCTATCCCCGAGCACCCGGTCCCCCCAGCCCAGCCAGCCCCCCCATATAATTGTTCAGCATGACATCAGATGGCATGGAATCCCCCTTTGGCCAGTTTGGGTCAGCTGTCCTGGGTCTGTCCCCTCCCAGCTCCCGCTGCACCCCCAGCCTGCCCGCTGGCAGGACAGAGCGAGAAGCTGAAAAGTCCTTGGCCTGGTGTAAGCACTGCTCTGCGACAATTAAAACATCAGTGTGTTACCAACATTATTCTCACCCTAAATGCAAAACACAGCACCACACCAGCTACCAGGAGGAAAATTAACTCTATCCCAGCTGAAACCAGGACATTGCTCCAAAAGCCAGCCTTCATGGAGAGGGGACAGGGAACTGTGTTCTGGGGGCGGGAATGGGAAGGAGCTAGGGCTTCCCTGGGATGGCATCTGCCTACTTGCCTGGCTACAGGGTTGGCCTTGGGATTTGTGTGAAGGGACCCCATGGCTCAGTGACCCACTGAGGGCTTTGCTCCAGCTCTGGGAATCCCTAATGAACATTGTGACTCCAGCCAGGAGTTCAGCAGTGCTGCTTCTGCTGGAGCAGTTGTCAGCTCCCAGAGCAGACCAGCAGCTTTGCTTCCTGCAGGTGCTGCTACGCTTTGCGAACTCTCAGAACAAACTTGCAAAGGAGAGAGCCATGGAAAGGATCTGGAGGCTGACTGGTTTCATTTCTAGCTGTTCTGATCAGGAGGTAAGGACGCAGGCACCCTCCAGCCAGGCCATCTCCCCTTCCCTGTGTTCCAGAGCAGCCTGCAGCTCAGGGGTGCCTGCGAGGCAAAGCTGGGCACAGGTGGGGGCTGTCAGCACAGCTCTGCCCTGAAGGGAGGGTCTTTCTTCCTCCTTTCCCCTGATCTTCCCTCCCCAGGCGCTGCTCTCTGACTCAATGTGTCATGTCTTCCTTCCTTCCTTCCTTCCGTAGCCATTTGGAAAATACCTCCAGCCTCCTCAGAGGACAGCCATCGTCCTCAGGACACTTGAGACCATGAGAGACTGCTGCATCGATAACAAGAAGAACCAGTGGGCCAAGTTCATGCTGGAAGTGGCCGTGAGAGACTCTGCCTCTTGGCTGATGGAAGTAAGCAGCCCGTGGCTGGATTGCCCTGCCCCTGAGCCCTTTCAAGCCTTGCTCACATCCTGCCTCGCACACCCAGCAGCAATTTCAGCGGCAGCTGGGCAACTGGCTGCAGTCCAGTGGCAGCTACATTCTCTTCTGTGTCCCCTCCAGGTGCAAAAGATTCTGAGATTCCTCCATGAAAACCTAAAAAAGAGCAACAGCACATCTTTACTCCGGCAGAGCTTCTTCTTAGTACTGAAGGCACTGACTAACCAGTTTCCCAGGGAAGCTCTCAGAAGTGTGCTGACCAGCCTTCCGTCACTTGACAGGTACCAGCCCCAACAGTTCCCTAAGCACGGGGTGGGTCAGGGCCAGGGCTGCAGGACAGCCTGGGACCTGCGGGGCTTGTCTGGGTCACAGCTCTGCGGGCGGGGCAGCCCTGCCAACAGAGTGTTCTGGGCTTGCAGCACTACGCTGGACATCTGGAAGGCGATGCTTTCCCTTCCAATGACTTCAGGGAAGATCTTGCGAGAGCTACAGAACGTTCTCCAGGACGAACGGGTGTGCTGGTCTTTGCACGTCCAGACAGAGCACACCAGCCTTCTTAACTTGGCTGTGAGTAACCAGAGGACACACCTTGCTCCTCTTCAGGGCTGTGTGCTCTCCTCCAGGAAAGAGGCACAGGCCTTTCCCCGCCCCATCTTCCCCAAACTGTCACTTCTTCCAGGACTCATAGACACAGCCCCTTAGGGCCAGCACCAGCCCCCCTACATCAACCGTATGGGGTCCCTGTGCACGAAGACGAAGCCTACCCCTTTATACGCAGTGCTCACTTTTCGCCATCTTCGGCACCCCCCTACCTTGCCCTTCAGACTGGAAACCTGTGGCAGTGGCAGGGCCAGGGGTATTGTCACAGCAACGGCTGGGGCTGGGGCGGAGCCATGGTCTTTGCACAGTCTGGGCAGGCTGTGAGACCGGGCACAAGTAGCACCTGTAGCCACCTGCTTCCAGTGCCTGCTTTGTGCCAGTTCATGCTGGTCTGTTGCTCCTCAGAGGCATGGCAGCAAGAGGCTGCGGACAGCCAGAGGGCAGGAGGAGCAGGCAAAGAAAAGGTGCTGCGTGGTGCCACGCACAGGGCACAGAAGGGCCCTGTTTTCTGGCACAGCTGCCCCAGGACGGGCACCTGGACGGGCACCAGGGTTTGTGTCCCCTGCACCCTGCCCTGAGCTGCCAGGGGAGCCAGGAGCTGCAGGGTGACGGGCATGC
The DNA here is from genome assembly GCF_040182565.1 of Anser cygnoides. Taxonomy (NCBI): domain Eukaryota; kingdom Metazoa; phylum Chordata; class Aves; order Anseriformes; family Anatidae; genus Anser; species Anser cygnoides. The sequence goes on from NC_089911.1 coordinate 4,888,214, forward strand.
TGCAGGCTCTGCCCATCTCTCACGGCTGTGTTCATTTCAGATGATGTGTCCAACTGAACGTGTACTAGCGGATTTATGTGACACAGAAAAGCTCCTGCTGCTTCTGAGTCTTGACAACCTGCCGATTCTCTGGCTGGTGCTCAGAGCCCTCGTCATGTTGTCAGAGAGATCTGAGATGGTGAGTCGCACTTTGCCAAGCAAAGCCCTGTTGGCAGCCTGGTGCTGGGACAGGAGGCACCGCCATGGCTTGTCATTAGCTGGGAGTCAGGAGGTGGGGTGATGGTGGTGGTGGGGCCTGGTGTCTGCCTGTGGAGGATCCCAGGAGCTTTCCAGATGGCTTCCCTGGGGGACATTTGCAAAGGGGGCGACTCGGTGGGGGAAACGGAGCCCTTGCTCTCATCACCTCCCTTCCCCGTGCCCTGCTCTCCCAGCTACTTAATCACCACACTCATGGCCATTGCCTGACGGAAGGTTGTTGGTGAGATTCCCATGGCAGCTGCCAGGAAGCGAGCAGGATGATGGTGCTCTGTAACCAGAGCATCTTGGCTAAGGTGGCCATTTTCTTCACTAAAAGCAATGGTGTCTTTCTGTACAGGTGAGGGTAGTGCAGCTCCTGCTGCCAGAAGTCATGGAGACTCTGCAGTATGACAACACACACATCACTGAGAAGGCCCTGACTGTCTTTGAAAACGTGATCGGTCATCTGGAGAAGACGGAGGCCAGCCCCATCGCTCTGGCACTGGCTGAGAGACTCCTGCCTCTTTTTAACAACGTAAGGCTGCTGTGGGTGACTGAGCCCTGCAGACGGGCACTCCGCAATGGCGTTGCCCTTCAGCCCAGGCCTGTGGGCAGCACTCGGGCAGGGCCTTCTTCTCTCCTGCTCCTCTGGGCACTTGTGGGCTGTCTTCTGGGCTCTGCAGTCCAACAGGGCTTCTCCCTGTCAGGTTGACAACTCAGCACAGTCAAAAGTTCCCTGTGCTGAGGCAGAAAGGCAGAAGCTGAGGAGACAGAGTGCCCCAGAAGCCTTATCGAAGGCCAGCCATATATCCTCCTCAGCCCTTTCCTTGGGTGAGCTGTACTTTGACATGGCTGGTGCAGCTAGTAGTAAAAGTGGGCTGGCTTGGAGCACACTCTACGGTACAGGCACCCCGTGCAGGAAACCTGTTAGTTTGCCTTGTGTGGGCCTCCAGCTCCTTTGTTCGCAATACAAGGCTTCACCCTTCACATCAGCCACCCTACGGCCCTTGCTCCCCACGGGCAGGGGAGGCTGGCAGTTGCTGAAATCCTCCTTTTGTCCTCCTTAGCAGGTGTCCAGTGAGGTGCGGGAGCGCTCCATGCTCCTCTTCAAAGACCTGATGGAGTCTGTGGTGTGGTGGAAAAAAGGAGCAATGAAAACGACCGTGCGCAGGGCCCTTATTCCACTGTTGTTCCGGATGAGTGACGAGACTCAGAGCGTGGCCAAGGTACAGATTTCACACCTGGCCGTTGATGTGGGCACTGGGTGTGCTGACACCAGAGGGGTATTCTGGGCATGGGGGGGGGGGGGGCAGGGCAGCAGGCAATCAGACACTTTAGAGATGTGTGTGCGGTGCCACCTCCCTGCCTCTGCTTCTCCACAGGCCTCTGCAGTAGTCCTACTTGCCTGTGCAAAGTTCCTGAAGTGGAAACAGCTTGAGCAGCTGACTCAGACTGAGGACATCTGGAGGATTTGGGAGTACTTGGTAAGGAGAACCGCCCAGCCCCAACCCCAAATGGACAAGCCTGCCCGACATGCCCAGGCTGCTGCAGCCCAGAGCCCACCACTTGCAGCTGCATTGTGGCTCCCTTCCCTCCAGCACAGAGCCCCGGGGGGGCTCTTCTGCAGGCCCCTTGACCCTCCCCTCCCCCGATGCTGGAGGAGACCCTAGCTCATCTGGGCCTTGGCAGCGGGACAGAAGGGTCTCCTAACTCTCTCCAAACCTCGGCCCCACAGAGCTCCTGGCTGGGAGCTGGGGATGGCCTGGGGGAAAGGGGGAGGGGGGTGCTGGCAGGAGGGACTGGTCCGGCTGGCTGGGGAGGGTATGTGAGCCCCGCGCCCTTGTGCTTTCTCCAGCTCAAGCAGAAGATCAGCAGGGTGGAAGGATGCCTGCCATACCTGGAGGATGCTCAGGCCAACTTGCGACAGGAGGCTGTCAAATTCATCGGTGAGCCCAGGCCCCACTTCCCTGTCTGGGCCCTGCCCTGGCAGCAAGGCGCAGCCCTGTGGGCCCTGAAGCCCCTGATTGTAGCCCCAGGAGCCCTGTGCCTCCCTCAGCCCCCTGCCCATGCAGGTGGGCCTGGTGTGTGCCTTGCTCAGGTTCCTCCTTGGGCACCGTGCTTGCAGGGGTG